>NW_020455832.1:1400362-1444017 GCF_003342845.1 Nothoprocta perdicaria
TTTTTTTTTTTTTTTTTTTTTTTTGCCTCAAAGGCAATATCAATTATACTGAAATTTTCTAGGAAAATCAAGATGAAGCACATACTAATGATAAATAATTTAGAGAGATCATGTAACCTCGCAAATGGTATTTTCTGTGAGACAGTTTCACTGCAAGCAGTACTGTCCCTTAAGAGCAAGAATTGTGTRTTTTCACAGTAAAAAAGAAGAGCAATGCATAATAGCATATTTCACAATAATGCTCCTTTTGCCACTGATATTAGCTGACAGTTTCTGTCTCAAGAATATGTCCTAATTGATCATTTAAATCCTGTTCAATCTGATCCAGCGATGTGATACAATTATGTAAATCCATGTGCTTATCTTGTTTAACATAATTGAATGAATCAGTGTTTCCTTTTAATCAATTATGTATCCTAAATTTATCCTAAATTAGGRGCCTTTAAATATGTGGCA
Organism: Nothoprocta perdicaria; assembly: GCF_003342845.1. NCBI lineage: Eukaryota > Metazoa > Chordata > Aves > Tinamiformes > Tinamidae > Nothoprocta > Nothoprocta perdicaria. Next base: position 1,400,819 of record NW_020455832.1, read on the forward strand.
AATATCTTACTGTATTTTTTTAATTCCACTGTAAAGATAGTGAACAGATTCTCTCATACTCCAAAACCCAGAAGTTGTATCATGACATCAGTACCTTTTTTTGCAACTTCAGAATGCTTGCACTCTTTAACGCCAGAAGGAGAATATTGTATTTGTCTGCCTATACTGGTAGATATCAAAGATTTTTGACTTGTRTTAAATCTTTGTGTTCTTGTCATTCCTAAACTCACCAGTTTGAAGCTGTGGTATTTTTAACATGCAGCATGGAAAGGAATAAGGGTAAATGTATCCCTAACTGACCTCATACGGCTTAGCTGTATCAGGACATAGTCTTCTCTTTTCCCATGTTAGAAATCTTTACACTGCTTTGAAATTGGCTAAATAAAATAAACATTTTTTTATTACCAGATGTTTTTGATTTGATGTGGTGAAGATAATGTGATAGCTCATCTCAGTTATAGTGCAAGAGCTTTCGGAAGAGAGGGGGTTGGGTGTGGGAGGTACTTTCCATTATGCATCAACTGCTGTTTAGTCTCCAAATGAGAGATTTGAGTGGTGTTCTTGGGAAAACTGTCTATGAGAAAAACTTGCACTCTTGAAGACTTGGGAACTTAACTACTGAAGGTCACGGGCCAAATTGTTGTATATCTAAATGCCATAGCAACTTTAGACAGGCAACTTGGCTTTTATTATAGTTTCTTGTAATGAGCAAATAGGGAATTATTTGGATGACAGGCTGATTACCTTAGGAATGGAATAATTTCCTAAATTGTGGGTCAGAACATTGACCTTTCCTTTTTCACTTATTCAAACAAATGGGATCTCTCTGTTTACTCCCCTTCTGCAGACCACGCAAATGAATTCAAAGTGACTAATTCACCTTAATGTATTAATATTAATTCTGAAGCTTTTTGTTGCCTTTGTAGGAGCTACTCTGTTGTTAAATACCTAGGTGACCAAATGTTGTATTTTAGACACGTACTTCAAAAAAAAAAAAAATTGGCCCAGAGTTTTTTTGAATTATTGTTTTTTCCGTCATCCACTTTGGCCGTGCAAGATCACGATGCTTGGAAAGGATAAAACAATGATCTCATCCTTTTCAACAGTTCACAGTCATTTCAGTGTTAAGGAACCATAACCCTCTCTCTTAAGCATTGTGTATTACTTTAACATATTAGTCTAAGATGATGGACTTTGTTAAGACACCCTCTCAAAACAGATCCAGATGTATTAATAAATACCAGTGACACAAAAAAATGCGAAAGTGGTTTATAACACATACGCAGGAAAATACTGGGATACATTCATCAACCTCCTTTCAGTCTTCTCCATCTGTAAKCTGTTGGTTATAAACCACAGCAGTGAAAAGTGCACCTGTACTTGGGCCGCTGTTGAAAAATATGTTTTCACCTGGGGGAGACGGCTTGTGCAGCCCCCAGAAACAGCAGGTTTTACATCCAGCCTTGCCTCTGAGCCGCCCGGCAGCTGCCACCTCTGACCTGGCCTGGACAGAAAGACAAAACCAATCTTTCATCCGCGGGGAAGTGTGTGCTACGAGGTGATAAGTAGTTTGCATTTCTCGTTAGCAGGCTGATGGGAGGGCTGGGGATAGGGAACAAAGTGCTGATGTGATGTGGGCCTCTTGGTTACCTTAAGAAAGCGCAAATGAATATAAAGCTTGCGGCATGGGTAATGGTTACTGATGGAAATCTGGCGGCTTTAGGGATATTCAGAGAGCTCAACAGCTCTGGAACACACTAATATGTTATCAAAATGCGGCTGTGCATGTCACCAGGTGGAGTCCATCCTGGATGGCCTATGACACAGAAGTCCAGTTTCCCATGTCCAATATGCTCTGTGTCCTCCAGAGAGGACACAGAGGCAGATACTGGTCTGTCCAGAGAGGACACAGAGGCAGATATCCGTATCACAGTGCTCTGCATCCCACTGCCCTGAACGGTACCCTTGGCACCGGGTCCAGCGACCAGCCCCGCCAGCGCTGGGCTGATTCCATCAAGTGAAGATTATTTCTCCACGGCCGAGCAGTGGGACAGAGCTGGCGTTTCTGACCAGCTGTATTTGCCTGCCAATAATCAAAATACTGGACAGCCTGGGACTGTTCAGACAGCATCAGGCAGCTTAACAGGCACAAAAAACATAATAATGTTGGGATGAGATGGCACCGGCTGTTAAACAGCGCAACGTTGCTGCTCAAGGCCATTTGAATGACACGCTGCTAAGGCCTAAGTAACAAGCTGTCTCATCATCTAGACCTCTCTAAAATACAGTAGTGTTGCAACTGAGCCAAAGCTTTATGGAAATGGTGGTTGTGTTTGTTGATTTTTAAAGTAAGTTCCTCAGGCTTCTATTTTCCTTTTTTGCTGTATGCCCTGTTTTAGGAAAAATAGTTTGTCAAAAAAGGGTGTAAAGGAAGGTTTACAGTGGCAATACAGTATGCCCGATATTACACAGGAATAAATTGAAAACTGACATGAAGTTTGACTAATCCATTTTTAGCCTGGTGGCATTAATTCCAGTCAGACCCTGAAAAATGTATATCCCAGCATATAGAACTAGATGGAATCATGCTATATCTGCTAATCTTTGAGGGTCTTGGTGCTTTTTTGATTTTTTTTTTTCTACAAATGCAAGATCCTTTTGGCATTTGTACTTCTGTTCAATACCAAAGTTTTGTCTCTGTTTATTTTTTTGTTCTTTTATGTGTAAGTGTTGGGTCTGCTGAGGTTTATCACTGTTTGCACCAGTCCTGGGCTTAGGGGATTTGGATTGCAATTTGTTCCGTATCTTGTATTTTTGCCTAGTCACATCTTAATTAGCAGATCCCCACCTTCAATAACAAAAACACAGTATTATAGCCATAAATGTCAAGGGAGCGAGCAATCCAATTAAAGAAATGGCATATTAAATCAGTTGAAAATGCTACAGCTACTTGCCAGCCCTGCTTCTAGAACCACACTGGCTATCAGAAAACACAAAGACTCAGGAGGGACAAAAGCCAATGTTTCATTCCTTCATTTTTAATACAAAACTCGATGCTAAAAATGCAAAGTGACAAATTCCCTTCACAAATACATTCTTTTGCAGTCATGCTGAATCTGTGTGGATGATAGGAGAAAATTGGTATCAGGAGAGCAGCTGAGCAAACTCCACTGTACATATTTAGGAGTCAAATGAAAAGATTTTCTCTTAAGATAACAGCTGACTGGGTCAAAACTAAATTTACTATGTGACTCATCTGATTATAGCTTTAATTACATGCAGAAGGTTATGAAAGGTAAATAATTGCATGATTTTCTTAGAGGAAAGACTCCAGAAGTCCTAATAAGGTACTTACTTAACCATGGCTTGATAGATAAGTGCTAGTTTAAGCCTTATGCTTGCTTTCTTGCTGCTTGTTATTATAGAGATTTTTTTTTCTTGTCTCTAAGGTAAAAGTTAAAAAAAAAAATTTTTTTTGTTTGTATTTATGGTACTCATTTCTTACCTCTGTAATCAAGTGTTAACCATAACATTAGCCACATTCAAAACCATAATGAATTCTAAATAATCTAAAAATCCTTTAGCAAAACAGAAAAGCCTGATTTTTATCACTGTATCTTCAACTGTTACACATTATTTCCACTTGGGAAAATGAATAAGAGACTATATTTGAAACAAAATTTGCAAAGTATGTGTCAGGCTGTAAATTATGTAGAAATATTCAAGCCATTAATGAGAGAGAAAAATGGAATACTAATTCTTTCTACTATGAACCCATATCAAGAGTCTCTTTCAGGATTTTTAATTCAAGATATTAAATAATATCTAATTGAGCGTAAGAGTGGATATAGGAGCTAAATTTTTGCTTCTCCTGCCCGACCTCTTTCAAACCAAAGTTATGCAGACATCCTCTCCACAGATAGTTTTTCTTCATTAGTGTAGGGAAAATCTGTTCAGTATCCAACCTGGGAAGGTTTTCATGAAATGTAATGCATTTCTTGCCAAGATTTAGACCCTTGCTTTAACCTTTTTTATTTTGAAATTCTTTTTCTCCACCAATTTCAATCTATTAATTTATGTGGGACACGAAAATAAAGATGAAAAGTATAAAAAAGAAGTGCAATAATTTCATTTTATAAACAACTATATTTACAGCTCACAGGCATGTGCAGTACAGGTAAATAGCACAGGCTGCTTTATAGCATGCTTTCCCACTTCCTACACATACACCATAGCAAGATAAAGAAAGGAATGAGATTTTCTTATTATGCAGTGTTTGAATTAATATACACCTGTTAGCAATTATTTTTAAAAAGACATTGGAATATGTTCTATTGCCCACAGCAACATAAACAAAAAGGTAAAATAAAAATAGTTTTCAAGGACCCAGAACCGCTGAATGTTTTTTATCATTCTGCATTTTGATGTATACATTTACTGGATTGTCTAAATGTGTTTATACATAAAGCGGGCAAGGTCATGTAATCTTACCTATTTCTAATTAGTTATAAACCATAAGAACAACAGACTTTTTTTTGTTTGGAAGTTTCAAGCCCAAATTCCCAATTGCACTTGAAACTTCTTAGTTCTTAGTTGAATGTGTTTAATCTAGGAATCTAGTGTAATCTAGGAATAAAATAGCAGATGTGTTTTAATRTTACATACTGGACTTCTAATATGTAGGAAAATAGAAAAGGACTCTTCATGTCCTTGTTCAGTGTTTCTTTATCAGCTCTAACAAATTCTTTGAGTCTGAATAAGCATTTCTCTCTATTTCTCCCTACGAGAGCGGGCTGTGAGATGGGTGTGTGAGATAGGTGGTTTTCTAGACTGTCTCCAGGGATCTCCAGATGCAGTGGCCCAGGTGGCTCCCATGTTCCCTGCTGTGGTTGCACAGCAGCCTGGATCTCTGCAGGGCTGRATTTTGTGCTTCAGTGAGAGGGATCCAGCACCCCATGCCACATGTCCCAGCTGGCAGGGAAAGCAAATCCCTGAGTAGCCTCTGTTTTGCTTGAAGAGGGAGGAGGGAACTTCATCCTTTTGTTCTTTTGCCATCCTGACCCATAGGTTGAACTCTGTGGGTTGACAATGGTAGGAAGACTCATGCAAAGGAGTCTTAGTGCTYGTTTAATGTTTTCTTCATGTTAGGATCCATTAAAATCTGCTGCCTGTTGCTAGTGGTGGTGGTCAATGCACCATGACCCGGGAGTATATTCTGTGAAAAATGAAAATAATGCTGTTTGGATAAAAGAGAGAAATCTGTAGACACTTGTAACTTTGCAGTCAAGCTTTTAAAGTAATGTCTCRTTGAGGAGAGAGCTGTCTAATTTCATATATCTGAAAACATACTTTTGCAAGCAGAGTACTGTTTAACAATGCTGAATGCAATAACTGTTATTGCCACTTAAATGTATTGTGGAAGACATGGACATGCATTTACTTGTATAATGCAGCCTTGGTTGTTACTGTGGCCTTGACCACATCCTGATTTAAAAGGTCAGCGCTTGTCATACATCTCATTGCAAACAAGGCCACAGTTCTTATCAATTTGTACTGTTAAAACAGAGCTGTTGCCAGGTTTGTTGGGTGGCTTCAAAAGGTTGTTGTAATTGTACTTAGCCTTGTGTTACCCAGTTCATATCAACATTAAAATTATCATGTGTTGTATTACTCATACATCATTTTGTTGTTGTTGTTGAAGGACGAGAAAATAGTTTAACTTTTTTCCTCTGTGTATTTTTTTTAATYCTCTCCATTTTGTGCTGACATAAATGTGATACAGCTGTATATAGATGTGTGCTTGTGTATATATTTTACATAGGCATAAAATGATGTTTCGAGAATTGAAATAAAACATACAAATTAGCKTTTGCATGTTAGGATATAAATATTTGTGTTTTAGACTCGTTTAATTGAAAGCATATTGAAAAGATAAATCACAGCCCTTGGTGTGGAAACTTGCATTTTTTTCTGAACGAGCCCAGGATACAAACTGAAATGTGTTAAGTCTTTATATCATCATAGCCATATATCAAGGACATTCATTATGGTATCACCAAGGCTTTTAATGAGGAGAGGTTGAAGTAGTGCCTTTTCATTACAGAGACTGTTGAATGTACCTGTCTGTGTGTATATAGGCCATGTTATGAGGTATTTGATTTGATTTGGCAAGGAGGGGTTTTTGATGTCTCACTGTCATATTTTTGGATACCTGAACTCAGACAGCAGATTCTGTTATTTGAACAGCATGTTGTAGATGTGAACTGGGGATAGGCAGGAGTCTATATAAGCATCTTTCTTTTCAGATTAGTTAAGAAGCATTGCAAATCTACTTAATTTAACAGGACATACAGGTACTTGTAAGCTCAGAAAATGAGATGATTGATTTTAGATGCTTGCCGTAGGCCTCACAAATAAGAAATGTTTTCTATTAGAAGAAAATGCTTGTGAACTACAAAGAATCCATTCCTGACTGCTAAGAATTAACAGTTTCAGGCATGGGCTACACAGGGTGTGGTGCAGGCATGCCAGTGTTTAACCTCTGGTATTTAACCACTGATTAATGTTTGCATCAAACAAAATTCTCATTTAAGCAAAGTTTTTATTTCACTCCCTTCCTAGTCCAGTAGTGCTTTCAAAGCTTGTGTCATCCTATTCCAGCTGTCTGTACAAGTACAAATGTTCATCGTTCCTCAGTTTTTACATTTTAGTGTCYTGCATAAGCCTAAATTTAGCAGCAGCTTCTAGGTGTTGTATCAAACATTCTGGCTCCAAGCGTTTGATAATTTAACCATTCCCTGTATTGTAGAATCCATTAATCTATTTACAGTGAACTAAAACAAATGGTAGGTGAGCTTTCAAATAAAGAGAAGCAACTTCGACATCATGTCTATATGTGACAGAACTGCAGCTTCCAACTATATGCAGACTTTCCAACATTGTTACAGTGGAACCCATGAAATGATGAGATTGGCTTTAAAATCTTAGCCTAGCTATTTTTATTCCTTATGAAGAGATTGAGATGGGAACCTCTGGGATTCTCTGTGGTTCTCTGTAAGGTGTTTATAACCACACTGGAGAGAATTCACAAATAAATCTTGTGATTTTCAGGTGATCACTCACTTCCATAAGCTGAGGCCTTCAATAAAGTGCCAAATGCCAGAAGACTCTCAATAAAGTCAGGAAAGTTAGAAATGTTGACCTATGCAATAACTGAAATTGCTGCTCTGTATGCGTAGCCCTTATTTAATAAAGTAGGAGATCTCAGCGGGGTCCTTGGTGTGGATATACACGTCTCAAGGAATTTCCCACCAGGCTGACACGAGTCTCTTTTCCGGACATGCTGCTTCACTGTACCATGCCTCATATAAGCATCTCCCATTAGAAGGACTGTTTTTTTGCACTGTTACAGAGCACATCTGTTCTGCAGCAGACATCAATGTTGCTGCATCAAGGATTCTCTTAAATTTTCTCCCCGAGTTACTTAAAGCTTTTGCTTTCACGTTCACTTTTGCCCAGTAATCTGCCACTAACAAGCAGGGCGGTTGCTCACTAMATTTTAGCTGTTAACTTCTGAGTCCTGACTGATGTTCCTTCTGAAGCATGTTGTTACTGGAGATGAGGTTTCGAGGAGCCGTACACCTGTTTTGTGCGTGTTGTATTTTGGGCTACTTGCAAGTACCCGGCTACGTGGGGAGACAAATAAGAAGTTTGTGTCATGGATGACAACTTTCTGGTTTTTAATACATGCCTTCAGGTGCGAGAAGCTTTCGAAAAGCCTTTTATCTTTCAGATGTTTGTCAGCCTTTATGAGATCTGTCTGCTGCAGAAATTGTAATAGCGAAAAACAGGAGAGGTCCTCCCTGCGAGGAAAAGGCAGATGCAAAAGGCAAGAAGTGCTTTCACAAAAGCATGTCTGGTACAAGCTGTTTCACTGCCGGCCCCAGCGGAGCCTTTAAGCTCTCTAACCTCTCAGTGATTGGGAAGAAGTTTTTTTATTAGAACTGATATGTTGAGAGRGGAGTTAACTCATTTTACTTTGCTAGGTGAAACTTTATTTTAAATATCTGAAATTCCCAGAAAATTCTTTCCTTTATTGTCATTGTATTTAGCAGCTTGAAATCATAAAATCTGATTATAAAGACTTCACCTTTCATTTTACACGATTAAAGGTAAATCTTTTCCAAATCTAAAGTCTGAACCAGCTGTTCTGCCAGATCTTGACTGGCAGTGCTCCATATTCCCGCAGAGTTGTTTCTCTTTCATGGGTTCTTAGTRTGATGCCCAACACTTCCAATTGCTGCCCAGTTAAAATGTTACCTAAAATCCTTGTCTGAGGTACAGAATTCCCCATTACCTGCAAGAGAATAGCTAGATTTGTCTTAGTTATTCTATCAAACCAAAAGATGTTACCATATCTCTCACAAAATGATGCGGTGCATGTTTGGACCAACAGAAAAATAGGATGGGTCCAATAAGGGAGAGCAGCACATGAGTGCTGGTGAGATTTAAAAAACATGATTCCCCACAAATTTTGAACAGAAGTTCATATATATATCHATATATATGTATATAAATATTAATTTGTGTTTATAGTTAATTCRTACTATCAAAATGCAGAGGGAAAGGTGGTATTACTCTGTAAATAGTCACTCTGGGTCAGATTCTCAGTGCAGGGGGTGTAAATCCTCTCTTTAACTTAGCCACATTAATTTACCCTGGTTGGATATCTGTTTCCCTGACTTCATGTAATTTTCAGTATTACTACAAAARCACAACCTATTCTGGATGAATATTTTCCTGATACATTTCAGAAAGGGTAGGTAAGAAGCAGAAGCAGCGATGGAGGACGGAGTATTCTGGATCACAATTTAATGTAATTATTATGAAAGGGGTACTAGAACTGCATGGTGATAGAAATATGCCTAAATGCTAGCCTTTTTTGTGTGGATAATTTTGTGTTTTAAGACTTTTTTTTTTTCATATTCTAGCCGAGCTCCAAGACATACTCCCAGAGTGGCAGACACTCGGTGTCAGTAGAGGTTCAAATGCAGCGGCAGCGGCAAGAAGAAAGAGAGAGTTTCCAGCAAGCTCAGCGGCAGTACAGCTCATTACCCAGGTATGGGAACTCTCTGAGGCTGTTCAGCGTATGGGAGCCCGCAGCTAATTTCATTTGTAGGAGGAAACTGTTGTGCTTAGTGCAGACACTTTTGTGTAGCATTGATATAAGGTGGAATGTGTTCAGTGTGGAAGAGGCATAAAATTCCGTAAGTGAGAGCATGTGGGAGCTGTTTATTTGGGGAGAATTAGTTCAGAGTGGATTTTGGTGGGATTTGAAGACACGCAGCACACAACAGAGCTGAGACATTAAAACAAAGCTCTTCTYTGTGGGACACCGGCCAGTTTCAGATTCTACAGCTACAGAAGTCTCCTGAGCATGACATGAGTTGTCCCTTCTTATCCCCCTTTGACATGTCAGTTATTGTTTTTTTCTCTTGCCTAGTTCCTTATTAGGTAGAAATTCTATCCTTGTGGTGCTGATACGGAGGCATAAGTTACCAGGAAAAAAAAAGAAAAAAAACAAACAAGCAAGACCTCAGAAAAACAGAATAAGGACTTAAGAAATTCTATTCAAAGCTCAGGGGCCTCGAGGTTTCTAGCATAGACATTTCTTCTGAGTTAGTGGGTCATTAACAGTAGAATGCTGAAAATTAACATACTGATTTTTCTAAAGAAATCTGTATTTTCAAAGTTCATAGGATTTAAAATGACCTACTTGGGCAACATGTCTTTTACTAAATATATAGCTTAAACAATTGTGAAAAATTTACCTACCTTGAATTATAAATTTGATAACTGTCATAGTTAAGTATTGTACTAATAGTCTGTTTTCAAATATTAATGGCAACGATTGAAAGCACAATCTTTTACACCACAACTAGATATCAAATTGCCCTTGATTTAAGTTGTTCTTTCCAGACGTTATATTAACTTTTGTGCTTGTGAGGAATTGTGTCTTGTGATTTTCTTTCTTTTTTTTTTTTTTTTTTTTTTTAAAACTTCACCATAACTATTTTCTGAATCAATAGATGAAAAAAAAGTAAAGTTACTGTGTTTCTGTTTATAAAATAATGTTGTTTTGTTATTTTGAAAATCTTTAGATTTTCTTTGCTTTTCATCTGTACCTTACCTCTCAAGTGACTATCTGTATAAATGCTATTATTCTTTCGCTGAAAATCTCTATTAAATCTTGCCAGCATTTACATTTCACTTGTTCTTTAAATTTTATGTCAGTAATGCATTAACTGTGCAGAAAAAATGTCAATAATTATGTGAATGTGTGATTTTTAACTTGGAAGGCAATTGGTCACTTTAATCTCAAAATTATGATTCCTAAACCCACCTTTTCCTGTTCTTTCAAATTCTAGTATTTCATTCGGTTGCAGAGCAAAGTTTCAGTGGCAGAAATTGTTAATCCTAAAGGAAAAAACAAAGAGGAAATTTGGACAATAATTCTGTGGGCCACAGAACTGCCTATTTTTTAAAAAATAACAAGTGAGAACTTCAAAAATGTGAAGTGACCAGTGAGCTAGTTAATGAGTAATCAATGATGGTTTAACCAATGCTTTTGAGCAGTGGTATCTGTGCCGTGCTGAGAGCAGACAGAGTTCTGGGGACCTTGTGCTAAATCTGAGTGCTGTGAATACTGCATTTCCCCAACCATAAACCAGGGCATCAAGGTGTTCAGCTTTCCAGACTGTTTATAATGTTATCATCTATATAAAAATCTCCTTCTTACCCAGAATTTGTGTCCCAAGTTTAAAGTTGCAACTGTGGCTGTGTATCAATTCAAGTTTGTGCTTTGTCTTCATTGTTAAGCTTTGCTGCTTTTCATCTTGTTAGTCTCTAGGAGCCTCATTCTTTTTCCTTGTAAATTTAAATCATTAGCACAGAAGGCAAATAAACTCTTTAATCAATCTTAAGGAATCTTCCCAGAAAGGCAGTGAAAGTGGGCCAACTAATTTTGAACAAGTACCAGAAAACAATAAAACAATAAATTAAATCAGTCCAACCAGTCATCATCTTGTCCCATGTGAAACTCTGAAAGTAATGTTCAACTCCAAGTTAATTTTGTAATATTTAAAATTTATCTTGCTCTAGATCGGAAACCTGGCAGTTTCGTAGCCTACAGAGGTTCATTCAGTTTTCTCATGTTCCAGGAAGTGATAAAACATGGTTTAAAAACATTGTTTCTTTGGCAAAGTAGGGTATGTGAATAGCAACAAGAGTTATAACAATTGCATAAGAATTTGTTATAATTTATGCTGCAATAATTTGCCTTCATTCTCAACAGCAGTTTTCATCCAGATTATCAGAGATATCTCAAAATATATTGTGAAAAAGGGTAGTTAAGGTCATTTTCAAGTTATATATGTGAAAGAACAATTGAAAAAACATTTAGTGATTTGTTACTTTTATAAATGGTAGAAYAATTCTCTGGGCTTCGTGTCTCTCTATTGCATATTCATTGGATGAGGCCACATTGAGTCATGTTGTGCTCTGACATGAAAAACAGACATATATACACAACTAAATGATTTTCTTATTGATTAATGTCACAATATATTTTGTTTTACTGCTTGATTCTTGTACACTAATTTGAATCTCAAAAGGAGTATCTCTTGTATCTTGTTCACTGAGGCACAAAATTATTTTACTTTATCATCACCAATCTTATTTTAAATTCATAAGAGCATCTAGCACTTTGATAGTGAATTAAAGATATTTCAAAACCATAATGTGGCTTTAAAATAATGTAGTGAGTTGTTGTGAAAAGAGATAAGAATTTGTAATTCCCATATGTATTTGATTTATATATCTATGCCATGGAACCAGAAAGTAAAAAGAAAAAAAAAGTTATCTCTGCTTTTTCTTATATAAAAGTTATAGTAAACTTGGAAGCAGCTCAGTTAACACAAAACTCCTTAGTTTTGGGACTGGGAAAATGCACTTCCCATCTATAAAACTAGCTATCAATAATGAGCTTTATCTTCTAACTTGTGCAACTTTCGAGCAAGTGTTTAAAAGATCTGCCCATTGCATTTTTAATCAAGTGGAAGTCTAGATCCAAATCTTTCACAAGTGACTTTACAATTGCTGGTTGTTATCTGGTTGCTTAGAAAGCACAGAATTTTGTATGGTTTCTCCTCATTTGCTGCTGAATTGTTGCACTTTTTCTTGAGAACTCAATGGCTGTTGCAGAACTGGCTGGGTATTCACAACATATTCCCCCTGAGCAGAGGGCTCTACAGAAGATGGTCTCCAAGCAGAAGAGCTCATCTTGGGACAGAAAAGAATGTCTTATTGAGAATGATATAATTGGGGGAATACTGGTCACCCTGCAGGAGTGTCCTTCTTTTCCAGGGATTGTTATAAGTAGCATTAGAAGAGTAATGGAAAGGTTTGTCTTAAGTGCGTCTTCCATTTCTATTTTCAGGCAAAGCAGAAAAAATGCCAGTTCCGTATCTCAAGACTCCTGGGAGCAGAGCTATGCTCCTGGTGAAGGCTTCCAGACTGCGAAGGAAAACCCCAGATATTCCAGCTACCAGGGATCAAGGAATGGCTATATGGGAGGACATGGCTTCAATGCCAGAGTTATGCTAGAAACACAAGAACTGCTCCGGCAAGAGCAGAGACGGAAAGAACAACAGCTGAAAAAAAAAACTTCTTCTGAAGGACCTAGCAACTATGACTCATATAAGAAAATTCAGGACCCTAATTATACCCCACCTAAAGGTCCTTTCAGACAAGATGTACCGCCTTCACCGTCTCAGGTAGCCAGGCTGAACAGATTACAAACACCAGAAAAGGGAAGACCGTTCTATTCTTGAGTTGAAGAAACTGAAGATCAAGTTATCACGCAATAAGGAACATTTTCATACAAAGACTTCTATTTTGAACACTTYTTAAACTGATGGTACTAAGGAGTATATCCGTTGTCTGTTTCAGTGCCTTTAACAATGTGGGCAAAGAGCTGGTGGGCCTTATGTCTTTGCCATTCTGTCTCAAGTGTTAGGTTCATGGAAGGATTTTCCACCGTTTGACAATCATAGCGTAAGGGAGCAACATGTCTCCCTTGGTCACCATGTCTTGTAGCCCAGTGCAGTAGTTGTCAATGGCTTACTACTAGGATTTGTTGTAATGTGTTTTACTTTGCAGTGAGTTATTATACCAACATACAGCTTTGTGGCATAAAGGTAATGAATTTGAGGTTGAATTAAGCATTGACATGCCCTTTTTTTATTTCTCTCGGGTCAGGAGGGATGTTACATATCATTCTCGAATAGATAAGGCTTAGTTCTACTCTAGTTCACGATTTGAAAATGTTTTATGGTGGACTCATTACCAGTCTTTGTTGATCAATATTTAAGTGTCTGTATGCTGAAAAAAAATATCCTTCTCCTATTATGCACATATGCACTCTTTTTCTATCTCTCTCCCCACTCTGAGCTTATTAAAAAGCCTTTATCATGACTCATGAGCAAAATAATATTAGGCTTTCAGTCATCCTGAGAATCCTGTTACAATTGCCTTATATCTTAATACACAACCCATTACAAATCAAGTAACTGGAGAGAGACTATTATATTTATAAAAGCAATTGCATTCGAGCCCTTGATTGGTATATTTTACTATTTCATTATGTATGGGGAATCATGAACAAAAATACAAGTGAGTTCCTTTTTTTTTTTTTTTTTTTTTAATAATTTGCTCATGTGACAATTGTGTCTAGGAAAAGGAGGAGGCAGATCATCATCCCATCATCATCTTGTACGTATCTGTCTTTATTTTGGCAAGTTTGGGAGCAAACTTAAAACAAGAGCGAATGAAATGTCTTTCTTTAGATAAGAAAAAATGAAAAAAAGAGAAAAAAAATTCTTTTTACAATTTGTGAAGCTTTGTGGACAATTGCCTTGTGCTTCTGTATGCTGTATTGTTGCATCGTGATACTACATTAAAAATAAACTTCTAAGTACATGAATGAGAGATAAGTGGAGAAAACCTGTTACACATCATGCTGAAAACATATCAGTATCCAAAAATAACTGAAACTAAAAAGATTGCTCTAACAGGGAGTAATATTTGAATGTGCATATGGGATATGAGAATTTCTTTTTGCAGCAGCTGTTTTTATGTTTGTTGGTCTGAACATGTATTATAAGAATATAGCTGGGTTGCTGAAGTGCCTGCAAATCCTGATGTGAAAAGGGTTGAGAATGGATCTCAGCATATCTTGTATAAAATGGAAAGCAAGAAAACAAGAAAGAAAATCATGTATTGCGTGATTGAAAATATGCCTATTTTTTTTTACTGGCACATTTTATTTTTGCGCCAACTTGTTTCTAGAATATATGTGAAATATCAGCACACGTACCTGTGTCTTTTATGCCTGTTTGTTAACAGTTTTTGTTGTTAATAATGTACTCCATGTTTAAAAATTGTTACTAATGTAAGCACAGTGACATTTGACGACTATAGCTCTTTTACGCAGAATTTCCAAGACTGTGTAAAATGGCTTTCCGTGTACATATGATATTTAGAATAAAAGGCTGTTTCCATCCTTGTCTTCRTATTGCACATCAAACCTTATGAGAGCTGTTGCAGACATTGCTTTGAAAAATATTCAACAGATGTTATTTTACCCCGTTCCTAATGGTTCGCGTGTGTCTTTCTGTGAGCACTTACAAACATGGGCCAAATGAAGAAAATAAAGGATTTATAGTCCAGCCAAACACCTCAAGGTTATCCTCAGGGGTAAAAAACACTCAGTTAAACGTCTAATGTTATTTTGAGCCGCACCTGAGACATTTACAAGGTTGTTCCTTCTTCAGACTACTCCCTGGCAGCCCCTGAGGATGCAGCACCCATGGGGTCCATGACCGGAGCCAGGTGAGTGGAGAGGCTCCGTTTGCCCCCTCAGTACTAAGTGTGATTCCTGGTTTTCTCCCTTTTCCTCTCACTTTGCCTTTTGTCGGATACCACGGGCATGTCAGTCATCGCTCTGTGTGTGTGTGTGCTTGGCACCGGTCCGTTGCCATGGCAATGTTAGTGTCAAGCTCTTCACCGTGACTCCAGAGCGGGATCTCGAGGGGCAGGGAAGTGGGAGCTGCAGAGAGGACAGGCAGCTTGCAGGGCCCGGGTAAACGAATGGGAGGATTTTGCCGAAGACCTAAATTTTAGCAACTCACAGTTGTGAGAAGGAACTAACTGTGTTTGCAGCTTCACAGATCTTGCTGGCTCATCTGCTGCCTGGGGTCCCAGCTCCCATAGTCCAATGTTTCTATGGAATCATTCAGAGAGGAAATAGCTGCAGGCGCTAAAATGCACCCCCAGGAATGGAAAACAGGTTGAAGCCCTTTTCAAAATAAGGTCTCTGATAAACTGCTGAAGGAAAAAGGGCACACGCTTGGAAAAGTATGAAGTACAGCGTGTTTTATGTGTGAGAATGGCATATGTTAAAATTTACCCTTGTATGAAACTGCTCTTCAAGGTGTTAACAATTTGCCATAATTAGACGTGTTCATGAGAGAAGGCAGATGTTCTCTTTGGGCAATGCCTGTGTTATGTTAGCAAAGAGTAAGGTCTTTTCCTGGCTTCATCATCCTGTCTTCTTCCTGACATAGCGTAGACAGGATTTCTAATATTAACTCCCATGAGTTGCAAAGGGTGATAAGGAAGTGGGAAGGAGATGTTTTAATAGAAAATAACCTTTAGTTCTGCATAGCGAAGAGATCCAAAAGTTAATTGGGCTAACTGCATTACTGCAGTAATTTGTTTGTGGACGTATTACCATTACGAGATTAGCTCCGTACCATTAGCGTGTTTAGGAATGGTCACAGGACAGACTGCGAGGGAGCTTGCRGCGTCAAAGCAGTGGGTGTAGAGCTTACGCATTTTCCCTATTGAAACCCTAAAAAAAATCTGCAAAGCTCGCTGGTATTTTATCAAAATAATTTGCTAATGCTATTGAAATTCCATGGGAAGGTTTAATATTATCAATGTAGAAGACTGCTGCCTTTCTAAAAAGAGCTTACTTCCCTTCTTGTTTCAGGGCCTCCTTGGAAACAAGAGTGCAGCCTTAGTGAGTTATTTTATGGGACAAATATTTTAATATATATCTTTGAGAACTCTGCCATCAAAAACAGCCTCAAATGGCGCAGAGCCCAGCTGAGCATGGTCAGAAAGTTAAATGGCCATTTATTGCTGGCCAAGAGCAGGAAGAACTGCAAGATAAAATTCAAACTGATGCTGAGGGTGGCTTGGTTGGCTGCCTCTGCAAGTCCTGCCAATGGTCTTCTCATTGTCCTTCTGCTTATATCATTGTCTGTAACATTGCATTTAGCTGTGCATTGCAAAAGGAAGGGAAGGGAAGAGAAGGGAAGAAACTTGGCCAGACAAAAGAGGAGATGTGCCAGATTAGCAGAGTTGGCTAAACACAGGATATTCTTGAGTAATTCAAACCTTTAAACTTGTGTTGTGGRGACTTAAAACTCGTCTTGACTATTGCATGTCCTGGCTTGCAAGTCTGTCTTCAAAATATTTCCTAATTTTATTTGCAGTGCCTAGCTCTTTCTTCATCGTTCTCTCCTGAGTCCTCAGTGTAGCCTGTCAGGCTTGTGAGACATGTCAGGAATGTATGTACCGAAAACCACTCATCTCTTCTCTGTCCTGCTTTCATGCTACCACACCTTGGCCCTCCAGGCTCGCTTTAACAGGCAGCCCTAACATGGCAAAGGAGGGACGCGGGTCAGAAATCTGGGATGGGGAACTAATTTCATGAAAATARATTGTGTGTGTGTGTGTGTGTGTGTGTGTGTGTGTGTGTGTGTGTGTGTACTCGCACATGTGTGAAAGAGTAAGGGAGAGAGGCACAGATTGGATTCATTTGCCTTGAATTCACGTCCAGCTAGAAATCCTCTTCAAATATCTTGTAGCATTTCTTCCAGCTGGAGATTTGATGCACATGGTTATAGCTTTGTGCCCTTCCATACATCTTTGCTCTTTTTGTATTAGCATTGCACTGTCTCTTTTACATCTGCTGATTAATTCTCTTGCATTTATTTGTTTCTCTTAATGGCATGGAATTCATTCATATCCTAGGCTGCTTCTTGCCAGTGATGGATGTTTCTCCTTTAGTTTTGCAAACTTATTTTAATATTTTCTGCTCTCAGCAGCAGAGTTATCTTTTATAATTTACACTTTAATCACATTTTARAAATTGAGAATGGAAATTTGAGTTGGGATTATGCAAAATGAAAATCAAGAATAYGGCTTTGATTTGTACCCTGCATGGAGTACAGCTATAGGAACTGTACAGAGTCATGTTTGAATGAAATAAAGAAAAACATCAGGCCCAGGAGTTTAGTTGGAAAAAAAAAGTTAAGGAAAGTTTTGAAAATATTTATGTCTGTTTTGTGCTAGAGACTGTCAAAAAAAAAGATTTTTTTTTAAGAGAGAATTACTTAACAGCATATGGCATGATTTTAAGACAACTGACTGGGCCTGGAGTGCTTGTGCCCTACTGAAGCAAGCCAGGACACCCTTCTCTTGGGAACTGGCCCTAGACTGCAGTGCCCCCTCACATCTTCCTGCAGCCTGCAATGGAAATGGGTCTGTCTGAAGAGATGGAGCTGAGAGGTGCAGTGGCAAAGGGAGCACAGCTGCAGAGGCAGTTTCAGGAGGCCTCTTTTTAATCTACTCCTTCTTGTTTGTTAGTCTTAGCAAAACAAGCAAAGGAAGGAAGCGTAAGAGAGAGGAGTAAAACATGACCAAGGCTTCTCCTCTTTTGAGTTGGTCTCAGTCAGCATTGCATCTGCTGGAAGGTAGTTGATGGTTTCTTTTATGTATTTTTAGTTCATAAAGATTTTTTGCAATTGCTGCCTGAGAATCCCAGTTTAGTTATATTCCTAATATATATTGATACGTATGAAGCAGAATGCCAGCAATAGCTGGGCACTTGCTATCTTTGGTAGCTAACATGAATTCCTCAGGTCTCTTCTTAAACAGGGGGCTGCATTTTTACAGCCTTTGCAGGGTGAGGGAGTGAGAGATCTTCTGAAAAGAGGAAATAAGTTCCCAAGGACACTGGTTACAGCTGCAGAACCAACTGCAGGAATGGCACTTCAAGGAGCTGCAGCCTCTACCACGACACAGAGCAGTTATCACCTTTGCGTTCAGCAGGCTGGAGAAGACATCAGTTTTCATTGCCCCACCGGTATCATTCCCACTTCTTGAGGACCGAGAACCTCCTCTGGATACCCAGTTATGGCTCTGTAAAATTGCACTTGTAGCCGGGGGATTAAAAGCCAGTGGGCTCCCAGGAGCAGGACTGYGTTGCCTAACACCTCGCACGCACTGGTGACGTGACCAGTCACCAGTGACCACTGTGACCCACTCGTACGGTGCATTCGGGCTCTGTCTTGTTGCCCAGCCTTGGCTGCACAAACTGCCTTAATAAATAATTGCTTATAAATAATAGTAACTATAATTAACTAGTTTTGCATTTGCACAAGAAGATTTAAGTTTGGGATGTCTTTTCTCTGTTTGCCTTCTGAAATTCAGCAGAGGGTTAATTCAGTGAGTTGTAGCCTAGCAGGGACTGGAAAAAAATAAAGTCTTGTTTTCGTGCCTGGCTGATSGGTTGCAAAAGTCTATTTTATAATCTGGATTGAATTCTTTGTGATAATTTTCCACATATTGTTTCTTTTTTCTAGAATTGTATAAAATCCTATTAAAAATAGAAGCCACTAAATTATGCAACCTGTTGCTACCCATGAGCTCAGTTAATACTAAAGCCAGCAAAGAAGAATAGTTACATTATGATTGTGGAATAATTTATGTTTGCATATCCCTTGTTTAAAAACATAATGCACAGATTTTGTTATGAATAGCAGYATACAGAATTTTACAATTATTCGGCCGTGGTTTTTTAAAGTCAGTTTGCAAGAATGACTTTTCCATCTTCATGCAGAATTTTTCCACATTTTTGTTGACTAAAATATTACTAATCTAATTTCCTATTAAAAAACTCATTTCCAGCATTGCAAAACTGAAAGGTGCTACGAAGCATTTAGTCTTCAATTTACATACACCAAACCCAGTAATCTGATGGGGGATTTCACACAAGGATGGCTACATGCAATTATATGGGCAAAGAAAAATTTTAGTCCACGGCTCTGCTCGACATTCATTTCATCTGTTGGTCTCCCACGGAGACTTCGCTTATTGTTACATTGCCCACTGATGTGGACTTAAAAGTAGAAAAATCTACAAAGCGTTGTTGTATTATGTTTACAATGTTTGTATTTCTTTTGTTTCTTTTCTTTTTAATTATATTTTGGGTTTGTTAGAAAGGGACAAAGTAACCAGATTGGGATAATTCGTTTGAGTTCACACTCACTGACAAGACAACATYAAGCATTCTCCAGATGAAGCATCAGTCATGAAAGACAGAGGGATAATCCTAATATTACAACTCAAGTAAATTAGTTTTCTCATATATATTCCAGCGTTGCATCAAGCTGTACCAATGCTTAATACTTGCATAATAATATGCACTTTTAAATGATGCCAGAAATTATTATTACAACAGAGAGATGGTTCAATGTTTTTGTTTATTAATGCAGGAATGTTAGAAGAGTTATTTGATATTAAATGTCACAGTCTAGAGTGATCGGAGCTAAACAGCTGTAAAAATGATTGAGAAGATTTGGGCAAATAAATATAAATGGCTTACAGGCCTCCAAAGGCTGCCCCAGGAGAAGTGCATCTCCGTGCTGTGTCTTTGACGTCGCAGAAAAAGTGCAACCAGGGAGACTGATGCCTTCAGAAAGGCAATGCAGGGCATTGGTGACCATCCACCTAAACCACATTTTCTCTTTTTGAGTACACAAGAACCATTTGTGCCTTGACTGGCCTGCTTCTTTCTTGCTTTTGAAGTGTGACATAATTCAGTTGTAGCTGTCCATAGGTAGAATGTGGATATTTTTTTTTTTCATAATAGTGTGAGGTTGGATATTCCAGTCTATCTTGGTTGCTCAACAAAGCTTTAGCTCAAAGCTGTTGGCACATTGGCCATAAGGGCCAGAACATTGTCCTTCCCAACAGAAGGTGGGAAGCAAGTGGGAAGAAGGGGTTTGGTTCACAGRAAAGAGCAGCTGCCTGCTGGGGATGCTGGAGCAGTTCCTACCTGCAGGCAGAAGCTCCTCTGCTGACTTTTCTCTTCCCAAGGTGAGGGAGGAACAAGAGGAAGCTGAGTTTTTGTATCTGAAAGCTTGTCCTTTTTCTTTCCTTTTTTTTAAAAATAATTCACATTAATCTACTTGAAGGTATTAACTTGCTCTCCTTACACTTTGCCTTGCCTATGTGCTACCTTGTCATTATAAAAGCAGYAGAAGCTGTAATAATAATACGAATTTGACATAACTATTAGATTTCTCCTGAACTAACTACAAAGTCAGTATGACACTCCCATTGGCACTGTCCATCCCCGATGGGACTCAGCCTGGGAAGGAGAGTCTGGAAATGTATCTTGGTGCTATGCAGATCATAAAAAAAGAGAAAAGAAAAAAAATCTATGTTACAGAGCAGTTGATCTTCTCATTACACCATCTGTTTTCTCGCCGCCCATGCTAGACCATAAATGAAATGCGATTAAGGGTTTATCTCCCTGTAAATACCATGTACATTTATTGAATGATGAGTGAGCTGCGTTATTAGGACATGGGACTGTTCAGATCCAGCTGGTGGAGTTTCAGCAAGGGGCTCGCAGAGGTCTCCAGTTGTCTCTGGTTGGCGTTGCAAGGCGGCGAGGTTGCAAGAGAGCCAGCGAGGCTCTGCTCTAACACAGAGAACGGCCTGGATCTAACACAGAGAACAGCCTGCGCCTTTTGTTAAACATCTTCTCCCAAAAACGCTGGCAAGCACACATTGTTTCCTTATCATTTTTTCCTCCTGAGAGATTTCAATTCCATTTACCCCACGGGCCCAAATCCTTCCTGAACATATGAGTTAGGCAGCAAGGAGGATTACTAGAAATAGCACAGACAATGACCGAGAGCCGCCTTGCGTGCTTTTTCTTTGCAGCCAGCCACCCACCTTTCATTATCAAGGGGATGAATACCATATCTGACTGCATAATCAAAATCCAGTGACCTGTCAGAGCAGGCAGTAAAATAAAGCTCTCTTGCTGTTTCCTTTTGACTAGGCTTCAGTTCTGGAACCCTTTTAACCCAATTTTTCTGACATACTGTAACTTGTAGGCATTTAAGGATGCAACCACTGAGCTAATATGTTTTAGATTGTATCCTTATAATATAAATGGCATATTTAGAGCCCTGATTTCATGTAAAATTGGAGCACCCTGATGCCAAAGTAATAGCCTTTAATTAAAAGAGCTACAGTAAAGAAAAGTAAAAGCATATTAACAATAGAAATCTCTGACCAGTTTTTGCAGCAGTTTTTATTCCTGGATTTTGCCAGCACATTCCTGTTGAATGTCTAAGGTAAAAAGGAATGCTCACATGGATCTTGAATGTCATTCAATCTGGGGAAAGAACCACTTGCTTTTCCTTAAATACTGTTCCATATAGCCACCAATGAATTCCCTCCCATCCATTTTTTTCTTTACCGTTTTTTCACAGTGCACTTAATGGATTAATGTTGAGCACAAGTTCAGAGAAGATCATGCAAGATGCCAAAGGGGGATCCTCCTGTTGCAGATATGAACCTAAATCTTGTCCCTTGGAGTCAACGGAGTCAGCTCTAGGTTTTGTAAAGAATGAGAGGCTCATTTTCAAAATTGCTTTTGAATGTCTCCTGTTAGATGACTCAAAAAAAAAAAAAAAAAAAAAAAAGAAAAAAGAAAACCAGCAGCACAGTTCTACAGAGACTTATTCCTTTTCAGCAAACAGGAAAACATACAGCTCCGGAACAGCAGCCTCACACCTCCTACACAATCACACTACCAAAGGAGGTCTCAGGGACAGTGTGCTGGGAAGCCACACAAGTCTCTGATGTCTCTTTGTCTTTTGGGGTATGAAGCTGTCAAATTTGCACGAGGATCCCACCTGAGGTCTCAGGCAGTTGCAGCACATAGCCTCACTATACTCACCTCAGACTGCCATCTCTGACACTARCTAGTAATGTGCTGTCCTCTCTCAATACTTGTCTTTCTGCACTTTTAGAGGGAAGGCCTTGGGGAAGACTTCTGGAATTCCTTTTTAAATTTGCTCTTTACCCAAAGGTGCTAGGTTTGTTTCCTACCCACCCTTTATGCTCTAAAAGGATGAAAAATGTTTCCTTCTGTTTTCTTCCTTCTTTTCCAAAGGAAAAAGAAAATGCCATTGTTCCCATTTATGAGAAAAATCTACAAATTACAGAAGTCAGCAAGTGAGCATAGTACCAGAAGAAGCAGCAAGCAGGAAACTGCCCAGTTGTATTGTGCTAACACTAGACCTAGATCTGTCTAAAAGCACTTGACAAACTGTTTCTTGGCATCTGGCCCTGGTATCTTCAGTGATCTCTTTTTTTATCCCTGAACTGAATGAAAATTTAAATTTTTAATGCTGATAGCCTTCTAATCGTCTGATCCTTTGAGTGTTTTCAGATAAGGCACGTGGCCAGTGCTCCTACATAAGCAGACTTTTACAGATGAGACGGGCACAGGCAGAGATGTGAGCCTCTATTTAGTGTGCAAAGTAAAGTAATATTTCCTATTCCCTGTGACAGAGAAGAAGTATCATAACCTAGTGGAAGATATTAATTTTTAATATTTTATTTCAAATTCTAAGGTGTATGATTGCTGGATAATGAAAAATGCTTGCAAGCAAGCATTTTAGGGGAAATGTGCATGAATCGGAAGGATGCTTATTTAGTATTTTCACTTCCTATGATCTTCAGAAAATGCTGACTGCAGTCAGCAATGTTGGCAACAGTCCTTTCTCACAGAACCCTTGAAGTATTGCAATACCTCATTGCTCACAACAGCCTGCCTGTCTTTTAATAAAATAGGCCTGAATGTATGGATTCTAGAGAGATTCTGAGGTCAGAAGGGAGCATTATAATCGTCTGATGTATTAGCTAACTTCCTGTTTGACACTGTCTGTAGAATTTCACCCAATAATAATTCCTGCACCAGGCCCAGCAGCTTGTGTCTGAAAGCAAGAAAATCTTTCAGAAAGACATCCAGTTTCTATTTAAGGTGCTGCAGGATAGAGAATTTACCACATCCCTTGGCAAGCTACTTCAGTTTTTAATTGCTTGCATTGATAAAAAATTGTGTTCTGTTCAGCCAAAAATTTTTAACTTCATCTTTGAAGACCTTGTTATGACTTTTTGCTTGCTCAGTTAAGTAGTTGTAGTACATGTGTGCAATTTCACACACAGAGCATGCAGTACTTTAGTAAAGACTTGGGTGTCCAATGTGAGAAAGCCTAGAAAGCCTCAGAAATACTGAGCACGGAAAATGCATAAGCATCCAGATCCCAAGGAGGGAGGGAAAGGAAGCTGAAGTCCAAAGTAAATTTATGTATCTAACTAGCAGCTGCAAGCTGGATACAATTGAAAATAGAGACCAGTTTTGAAAACTCGCCCTGTAAATGCCACAGCTTAGAGTAAGAAATACATTTTCAAGACACTGCCTGCTGTCGGGTATAACATTTTCTTGATGCTTCAGCATTTTTTTTTTTTTTGATGTTTGTGATAAACTAAAACCAGGTTTATTTTGCAAAGAGAAGTTTTGCAGACTATGCGCCATTACTGTGACCTGGAGATAATTCCTAATACTACTTATGTTTGTATCAACGCATGATGCATTGTCACCTTGAACCTCCTCATAAAGGGCTTTAATCTTATTCTCCCCATTGAACAGAGGCATTCTCAGATCCTTTTGTAGTCAAATGGAAGGATCTGACTGAAACTGTTTTCAAAGAAAAGATGCATTTGAAAACGGAAAATTTAAATTTCGTTTGAAAAGCTATAATAAACATTTTGTATTCTAATAGATTTTTATTTTTGTATTGAGAGGAAAATGAAAAGGAGAGGAGGAACTTCATCTTCAAGATAAAAGTCTATTCAGAAAAGTTAAATTGAAACCAGTCCTCTGCATACTTTTTTTTCCTGACATATTTTTTCCTCCATTTCTTTCTCCAAACACAAGGGATATTTGCCACTGCAGYGATAAAACTGTGAGCAACCCGGAGTTCAGTCGTGCCAAGGAGGGAATGTGATACTTTACATGAGCATGTCAAGGTAATATCAATTAAGGAAAAAAACAAGAGGCATAGAGTGACTTTTTAAATCTTTCACACAGATCTTTTCTATTCATAACCCAAATCAAAGCAACTCTGATTGCTCTATCAAGTGTAATATATAATTAAGGCAATTCAGTCCTAAGGTTTGGGGTTATCACAGTTCTTTTGATTTGAGCTGCTGATTGTCTTAGTGAAAGAGCTCGTTGGGAATTTTTTGACAAGAATAGGTTTTCATCTTGAAGAAAGAAAAATCTGTCAAAATCATAACTTCTAGTAAGGCAGAAGGCTGCAGAACAGCCCCTGGCACAGGAGCAGGGACTTGGCAGCGGGCAGTGCAGGTCCCTGTGCTCAGCCTGGGACTGCCCTGGCCACCAAACTGCTGCCTTTGGTGACACTGGGGCTCGCACATTGTCTTCTGAAACCTTTAAGTTTTCTTCAAAGTAAATGTCCTAAATACCAGATCAGTCCCTCTATCGCTCTGTCTGGTTTTGATTTATCCTTGGGCTGGGGCTGAGAAGGGTTTGGCATGCTAAGCAAGTGCATATAGGCCTATTTTCACTCAGAGATCTTTGTGAACTGCCCTGCTTGAAGTCTGCAACCTCCACAGCCTTTCTGCCTCCACTGCTCCTGATTCCTTATTCTCCAAAGCCCTGGAGCATGCACAGCGGTCAGTGTATCCATGGGGTCATGCAGCACCCAGGAGATGGAGGGGACCACACACACCTTTGCCCTTCCMTGTGCTCATACCTACTTGCACAGCCTGGGATGGGAGCTGGCAGTCAAGTTTTCATATTATTTAACAGCCAGGCTTCAGACATTTTGAGGATGCTTGGTAAGCACAAGCCTGTGCTTGCCTGTACATGTATGGCACACACTTACTGCTGGCTATCAGCAAGATACWGTTATGTTGGAAGTTATGCCAACAGGGATGTCCTGCCTGCAAAGAAAGTAACAGTCCTTATTAAAAATAATGGGGGTGCCAAGTAAATGCCGGACTCAACAGACAGAGCAATCAAGCCCCTTAATGAGAGAAAAGCAGCTGGTAGCTGAGGAAATACCAGTGGCACCCTCCTGCCCTGGCCCCACGTGGTCGGTGCCAGGAAGCTCTTTGTGGGGCTCTGCCGTGCGCCCAGWCAGACCTAAACAGGGGAAAAAGGATCGTGGGGATCGACAGAGAGGGCAGCTCCCCAAGCCACAGCTTCCCAACCCCATCGACCAGAGCAGCTCCCACTTGCCTGTCCTGAAACAGGGAGAGAGCTGGAGTGGGACACGGGGTGCATCTGGATAATCTTCCACTTCTTGCTCTGGCACAAGTGGTCCCACAGGGCATGCAGCTTTGCCAAGTGTATGAGGAAAAAAAGAGGGTAAAGGAAATCAGCTCTCAGAGTAGGCTGATGGACTTCTGAATATGGCACTGCTGAATTTTTGCTATTTTCTCTAAAGCGGACTTTGGAAGGAGTGTCATGTAATGCTAAAATATTGGTCATGAACACAGCTATGGGTTCCTGTGTGCTCAGTAGCTTGAAATTGACACCATATTCTTTGCATTTTTTAACCTTTTTGATGGTTTATTATAGACATTTTACATGTGAATTTGATGAATTCCACCACTAAAATCAAACTCTTGTCCCACTGAAATTAAAACAAGGCTACTGCTCATTTCAACAGGCTGCAGCAGTTTGCGCAGAGCTCTTGCAAAGGAGCCACTTCTCATCTTTAAAAAGGGAGCCTTTTTAAAGTCCTTAACAACCCAAATCCAACAGCCCAAATACAAAAGAGTACCTTCCTCCATGACCCATGACAATGTTGCCCAGGGAAGCTCTAAGGGAGAGAATAGGAAACAACTCACCTTGCTCTGGTAAGCCTGTTCCTGATCTGCATCTACCCAACTGATCTGTACGCTTGGGAAATGCAAAGTKTTTCCCAGGTAGAAGACATAAAAGCCTGTCTGTTTATTAAAAACAAACACTTAAAATGGGAGCACTGAACACTTAGTTCTAATAATATACACTACTGTTGTATTATAGAGGAGATGAGAAATTCAACATAATTGCCAACCTGACAAATCAAGCAGCCCCAACCACAGAAATTGTACAGTTCCATCAAGGAGTTGTCTTTAAAAAAAATACATTAAATAAAGCCTTTTATTCCCTAGAACTATATTAGGATGCCCACCATATGCTTTAAGGTCATAATAGCCAGGAAATTTAGAGTCTGAAATAGTCTCCTTAACTCATCCCATTGTGCCCTGTGGATGGAAAACCTATTTGCATCTCATAAAACAACGTGTGCCAATAGAAATCTCATCTCTATTGGCAAGTCATGTAATTCTTTATAGCTGTATACTATATCCAGATGCTTTGGCATAGGATATCTTCCTTCAGGAGTTCTACTTGAGGCAGACGGTATTGATTGCCTTTGCAATTATAGATYGGACTATGGCAATCACTAAAGACAGGGAAACATTTTGATTCGGTATCATAAAGCCTCAGTCTTGCCTTTAAACCCAAATAAAAAAAAAGGCTATCTATTTTTATAGGCTGATAGACTGTATATTTTTAGTAGTCCATCATAAAAAATAAAAATAATAACAATAAAAGGGGCATTAAGGGCCAGTATATCCTGCATACATTTCCAGTCTTCGCATCAGGCACTGAGCAATTCAAAATGTTTGAGGTCGGTCCAGCTTTCCAATGAGCAGCTGCAGATCAAGACTCCGCTTTTCAGGAGACGCTTCCCTGAGTGCAGGACTTGCTAACGAGCCGCGGCTGTCTCAGGTGGTCGGTCAGCAGACGAGCTGCCACGGCTCTGTAGAACAAGGAGACTGCACGGGGGCTGCTGGCCACCGCTCTGCCTCCCGCTCAGCCGCTCTGCGCACAGAGCTCGTGACCAGAAGCAGGTCAGACTGATTTGGCTTAATTCGGTTTAGTGAGATGGGGCCAGCTTGCAGGTGAGCTTAGATTTAACACTGAGCCAATCAATTGAGCATGAGCTTGTGGCTTTGCAGGCCTGGGTGAAATTGATACACTCTTGAGGCAAAAGACAGACCATGCTGTAAACTTCACATGGGTAAATAAGCCTCTCTATAAGCCAGAGTTGGCTAGCACAGCTCTAGAGTAGCTCAGACTTCCATCACTGTGTAACTCTTATGATTCCCGTTTGCATTAAAACACGGTTGCATGAAGGAGGTGCATATTTATCACAGAGATAAAGGCTTTTCTATTTCCTCAAGCAGGATCCTGAGCCTGCAAATAGTACTCTAAGGTGTCATCTGCTGCTACGCTCAGCTCTGCTCAGTGCGCCAGGCTAAAAGCACCTCCTGGCATGCCAGTAGTTATCCTTTGAGTTTTAGGTGATCCTCATGATATTTGTCAGCCTGAATCACAGAATGTTCAAGGTTGGAAGGGACCTCTAGAAATCRTCTAGTCCAACCTTCCTGCTCCAGCAGGGACACCCAGAGCACGGGRCACAGGGCGGCATCCAGGCGGGTTTGGAAGATCTCCAGAGAAGGAGACTCCACAACCTCYCTGGGCAGCCTGTTCCAGGGCTCCGTCACCCTCACAGGAAAGAAGTTCCTCCTCACATGCAGATGGATCTTCCTGTGTTTCAACTTAAACCCATTACCCCTCGTCCTACCACTGGCCACCACTGAGAAGAGCTTGGCCCCTTCCTCCCTACATTCTCCCTTCATGTACTTATACATGTAAATCAGATCCCCTCTCAGCCTTCTCTTCTCAAGAGCCTGCAAACCTAAATCTTCATATTTCAGTATACAGATGGAACAGGCTTTTCCAGCAAAGAGGATGCTTGTGGGGATTGTTAATTAATCTTATCTCACCAGAAATACTTAAACAATCCATATGGTTTTCTGTGGACACTTCCTATCCATTACTTCCTCATTCTGGTCCACCCCATTGATGATTTTATTCCAAATCATGAATGCAGTCATTGATGGCAATTAATTTAGTRCATATGATCCCTTTAACTGTGCCTGATGCTTATTTCTTTTCAGCAGYATAATTAGCTTGACATACTAAAAAGCCATCAACCTGACATTTTGACTTACTTACCTTGAGTGAGTATGCAGCTGRCACTAGAGAGCTGGGTGACTACATTTACCCTAGCTTTTAGGTTTGGGAACTCAGAAATCTAGGCTGGGGAAAGGCAGCAGAAAATATAGTATTTGGAAAAAGATGGCAGGAAAACAAAGMAAAGGATATCTTCTTTGCTTACAGGAAGATGAACTAAGAAATAACATACAACTGTGAATATCACACCCTTGAATTTGGGCCAGATGAGGTGTAGGGCAAGATCTTCCTCTTGCACCAGGATGATGAAGATGTTTTTCTTGTGAGCAACTCTGTGCATTTTGAGAAAGCCTGAGCTTGGCTGTGTCTTTCAACAAGCGAGTCTTCTATACAGAAAATGCTGAATTCTGCATGCAGTCACAGCTTTGCTGTTTATTAGTTTGATCTCTCCTGCTTAATTGATGTTTACTGTGAAAATACAGTTCAGCCAAGCAGAAGGAAAAAAAAAAGTGTGTTGTGCCACATTAATTTTATTTGTGCAAGCACATAGGTGCCCATGTGATGGCTGCATAGGTTAATTTCATATCCCTGASAGAAGCTCAGTCTGTTTTTCCTAGTTAAAACTTCACATTCATAAATAAAATTGAGTTTTGATGCTTTGCCAGGCAGTCAAGATTCAATGAAAGACATGGCTACTATTGGTCATTTTGATCATCTGCCTTCATTTTCCCTTGGGCACCTCTTAGGCAAGGTGAAACATGGCAACTCTGTGGCTTGAGCCTATGTTCTCTGAAATATGACAGTAAAGTAAACATTTTAGCTACACAGGAACAAAAATTTAAAAAATTAAAAGAGAGAAAGGAAAAAAAGAAAAAGAAAAAGAAGCACATATAGCAGTAGCATCACAAAGAAATGGATCCAGCACTATTTGGCATAAATGCAAATCTTTCAGTTCACCTCAATAGGTTTTATATCAGACTGGCATTGCCTTATTTTCTAGCTTTGTTTCGATGTTTTCAATCCTTCACACTTAGAGATGAGAAGGAAAGCTTTCTCCTCCTTCCCTTCTCGTGTTTATGATCTAGTCTTTTGTAATAGTAGCATTTTTGCTGCAATGCCTGCAGAATAGCAATGAAATATTTCTCCCCTCACTGACACATGCAATCATCCTCAAGTGGGAGGAAGGGTATTTACAATATCCTGCAAGACTCTACCTTTAGCTCACTGTGTTCCTGCAGCGATGTCTTACACCCGTAAGGCTGTGAGAATGCAAGGAAACTCCCACACTTCACTAGAAATGCAAACTGAATGGTTTAAAACGCTTAGTCTTTCAGTGACTGATTCACAAATTTACACGTGGAGAGCACAGGCTCCTGGGCTTCGCTGCATCTGCACTGCTGTGTTACCTGACGTCACGTGCCAAATTGTAGCTGACAAAGTAATATTGCAGGCAAGTTTAGACCGAGATGTTTACTGGCAGCCGAGCCAAGAAAAACTCATTGCTTGAGTGTTTTGAACTCCTAGACCTTTTTTCTAAATTGATTTATTTTTTAAATGTGCAACGTGGTAAAGTTTGCCAGCAGACAGCTGAGCTGTGCGCAGAGCTGAAAGGCATGTTTGTTTTTATGCATTTCTAATGCTGTTGCTCTGATAAGAGGCAGGTTTTCTGGAAATAATCAGTGCACCCAGTGTTAGAGCAAAAGCAGTAATGTGGTATGGTGTCCCTGGGCAAAAAAGCAGTTTCTAAATCAAAATCTTCTCACCGGCATCGCATGCCTGTCATGCATCTGGTCAGCTGCACCCCTGCCATGTGGGATGGGTCAGCTGCTTCCTATAGGGACCTGCTGGCAGTAGAAGTTTTATTCCAGAATATAACACAATGGTTTTCCTGAGAGCCACAGGAGTTGCATTTTATGCTATGATTAGAGACCAAAAAGAGAAGAAAAGAAAATTTGAGAGGGAAAAGTCCTGAAGCAAAAGCAATTTTGAGCCGGCCTTTGAGCCTCACCATTAGCTACTGAGAGATGGAAGCATGTTCCTTGTTTATCAGCCAGCCATATACACAGAGGATTTTGATTCATGGAAATCATGCCTCCAATAACTGGTATACAGCAGATTCACAGAAAATGACTCACAGGAGAAAATAAAGCAAAGAAACAAGGGAAAAAGAGACGCCCTCACAGGTAGTCATTTGCTTATTTCAAAAAATATAGTGCTTCAATAGAAAACACTGATTTCATATATGTTCAGAATTGGATCTAAAAGAAAGTTTTTAGCTCTAAGTTTAGTTTTTAGCAATAGAGTTTTTTGATTTTTTTTTCTAATTCTTATGATCGCTACTAATTAAGAGTTGTAGAAAGCTTACAAAAACAGTTTATTTTGTCGGATTTTTGCCAATGTGGTTCAAAGTTGCTTGCAAGATTTTTGCAGTCTGATTTAGGTTGGCTTAGATTGCACCTGAACTCTGGAATCTTCTTTATAACTTACCCTCTACCTGAGATTTAGCTAAGCTTCCTATCTCTTCTTGTGATGCTTTCCTGAATCCAAGCTTAAATATTCAGCCTTTTAAACACAAACTCAATAAATTGCTTCTCTGTCATCATAACACAAGGCTCCTGGATGAATCACTTCACAAATTTCAAACTAATAACTTATTATTTTTCCCTGATACAACATGTAGGTGGATAACATTCCATCACGGGTGACTGTAATCACCTTCAGCCCCGATTCAGCATCCCAAGTTCGGGCTTGATAAAGTATTTGTCGCTTCCAGTTCATCCTCTCCTGACAGAGATAACTTTGTTTTAATTCAAATTGTCACACTCTGGAGTTCAGGAAGGACATGAAAATGTCAGGTAATAATCCCTCCTCAATCTTGTGAGTAGTTAACACTGCTAATATGCAGAGCCATTAGTATGCTGGCATGTTTTTAACTTAATCATTTGCAGCARCCCAAGCTTTTCTGAGACCCATTAAAGCTGATCTGGATAAGCGTCGCCCATTTTTACACGCTTTACTGTGTTTTCAGTGCTTAACAAAAGACACATTTAATCTTGCAACTTTTCCTGGATCTTTGAAACTTTATTTTACATGAATTTAAGCTGTAATTCGAAATTTTGTAAAAGCAAATATGCATTTATTTCAAGGAAACTGTCCCAGACCTAAACAGGGCCTCTATGTGGATATTTTCCCCTCTGGATTATCATGGTTTACCATTGCAAATCAGGCAAATAGACAGCAAGTCTGACTATACTAACAATTCAAAAATAAATAAATAAATAAATAAATAAACCAAATGAAACAAAAAAAAATCACCCAAAGCTAAACCACATATGAATGAACTACTCATACATAAATAACTCATTTTACATCCTCACCTTTCCAGGCGTCCGTGTCTTTATTAGATGAGTACTTGGTAGCTCATTCTCCAATTTCCTTTCATAGTGAAACTTAACAGAGAAGAAAGAGGGATTCTTCTTTTAACAGTTAAATACATAACCCAATATGACTATGATGTAATACAGCTAAATGCAACACCCCAACTAAGATAAAATCCAACTTAAATCTACCTCTCATTCTAGTTGATCACATCATTTTACCTTAGCGCATTGCAATTACATGTGTATTGTAGATGATACCAAACTGGGTGAAGTGACCAACACTCCAGAGGGCTGTGCTGAAATTCAGAGGGACCTGGACAGGCTGCAGAGTTGGGCAGAGAGGAACCTCATGAGGTTCAACAAGGACAAGTGCAGGGTCCTGCACCTGGGGAGCAATAACCCCAGGCATCAGGACAGATGAGGGGTTGACCTGCTGGAAAGCACCTCCATGGAGAGGGACCTGGGAGTCCTGGTGGACAGCAAGTTACCCATGARGCAGCAGTACCCTCGTGCCCAAGAAGGCCAATGGGATCCTGGCTTCACRAGGAGGAGTGTTGCCAGCAGGTGGAGGGAGGGGATCCTGCCCTTCTCCTCAGCTCTGGTGAGGCTGCATCTGGAGCRTTGGGGGCAGTTCTGGACTCCCCAGGACAAGAGGGATGTGGAGCTTCTAGAGAGGGTCCAGGGGAGGGCAACCAAGATCATTAAGGAACTGAAGCTTTTATCTTATGAGGAAAGACTAAGTGAGCTGGGTCTGTTTAGCCTAGAGAAGAGTAAGAGGGGATCTAATTAATATGTATAAATACCCGAAGGGTGAATATAGGGAGGATGGGGCCAAACTCTTCTCAGCAGTGGCCAGCAATAGGACAAGGGGCAGTGGATATAAGTTGAAACACAGGAAGATCCATCTGCATGTGAGGAAGAACTTCTTCACTTGTGGGGGTGACAGAGCCCTGGAACAGGCTGCCCAGGGAGATTGTGGAGCCTCCTTTTCTGGAGATCTTCCAAACAYGCCTGGATACCTGACCCTGTGCCATGTGCTCAGGGTGTCCCTGCTGGAACATAATCACAGAATCACAGAATATTCAAGGTTGGAAGGGACCTCTAGAGATCATCTAGTCCAACCTTCCTGCTCAAGCAGGTACACCTACAGCATGTGGCACAGGGCAGCATCCAGGCGGGTTTTGAAGAYCTCCAGAGAAGGAGACTCCACAACCTCCCTGGGCAGCCTGTTCCAGGGCTCTGTCACCCTAACAGTAAAGAAAGTTCCTCCTCACCTGGAGACGAAACTTCCTATGCTCCAGCTTRTGGCCATTACCCCTCGTCCTATCGCTGGCCACCAATGAAAACAGCTTGTCCCCTTCCTCCCTGCATTCTCCCTTCCTGAGCTTATACATGTTAATCATATCCCCTCTGAGCCTTCTCTTCTCCAGAGAAAACAGGCCCAGCTCACTCAGCCTCTCAAYCCTGAACAGGGTGGATTGGACTAGAGGATCTCTGAAGGTTCCTTCCAATTTCAACCATTCTGTGATTCTGTGCATGAAAGCCTATGTCTGACTTCTTTTATTCTGTGCATCATCTTTTTTTGTTGTTGCTGTTCTGTTAGTTGAAGGCAATAACAATATTCAGCACTAGCTTACATTCCTATCACTTGAATTTACTTGCTTGAAATGCATGACAGGTGCCATCTCTGTGCCCTTAGGAACGATGACTAAACACAACAAAAGGGCTGTTTTGTAGCTGATGAGTCAATTTATCAATAGRAGTAAATGACACACTCCTGCACAAGAACAAGTCTGTGTATACTGTCAGAGCAAAATGCAGAAGTGTTCTGGAGGGAAGACCACATTTTGGCTTACATTTACCAAGTAGCTCCATACTGTGGCTGCCATCTTATGGTGTTGTTTGTGTGCCTCTTCACACAATATACTGACTGCGAAAGTCTCTACTTTCCCTCTTTTTGTTGGCAATTTTCCTGCCACAGCAACAAATGAAAAGCAAATGTTTAACCATCAAATTCATAATCCATTAGCAAGTTAGTAGTTACTGACTCACAGAATGAGTGAATTCAGCCTGCGTTTAGGCTAGCACAGAGTTCCTGAGATGATAAGGTTTCCCTAGTGGCAAAACAGGCCAAGTTTATAACGTTGTTTCTCTTGAGAACCCTTCAAGATGACTTTTGCTTCTGCTCTCTGGGTTATTTTCAGTCTGTCATTCCTGACATCTTCGGTACAGTTATTTGGTTTCCCAGATTCCCACCACTGTGTCTTGACTCTCAAGACTTTGGCTGTATCTCCTGCCTTACGGAGTTCCCTCARTCATCTAACAGTTATTGCCTGCTGACCATTAATTTTGTCATTACCTATGTCCTTCTCAGAGCTGCAGCCACATCTGGGAGATCCTCTTCAGAAATGGTGAGTCATGATGCAATGACACAATATCCACAAAATGCACTTCTTTATTCTTTTCCATTTCCTCATGCTACAGTTTCCTAAATGTATCTTTATGCAGATTGTCTGATGCACTAAAGCCTACAAAAGCTGTCCCCAGCAGAATTTGTGAGCTCCCCTGGCACTAAGTAGGATCTCACCTGAGGACTAGTCTTCACACTGCTATGTGTGCAATAAATTCCCCATGCTAAGGGAAGAACACCCCTTCCCCAGCATAGCACTTTAAGAAGTAAGCTGAGGTCTGCTATGAATTACTGTGGTGCCTAAAATGTCATTTCTTGCAAAGAATGCTTTTAATTTAAAATTTACTCTTCTGGCAATCGCTCTGAATAACTCCTAGGTATAGTAGGAGGTAAGTCTTTYCCCCTAGATTAGGCAGAAGGAAACCATCTTTCCCGATTGTTAAAATTCAGTTAGGCATCCTTGTAAAGGCTAGAATTCATTTATTTGGTGTTACTACCACATCTTTTTCATTGAAAGAACAGATTTTTTTTTTTTTTTTCATTTCCTTTTCTGGGTAATGTCACAGTCATTAGTATTTCCCCATGAAAAACTGTTTAGAAAAGATTAAGTGTTCTGAATTCATGAAGTATCCAGTTATGAGGGATCAAATTCAATATCAATAAGATGAAAAGTTTTTCAAGAGCTTATTCCAGCTATTTCTACTCTGGCCTTGTATGAAAAAAAAAAAAAGATGAAAGGCCAGATTCTTGACTGGTGTAAATTGGCATTGGTTCATAGAATGAAATTGAGATATATTCTGCTGAACACTAGCTGCAAATCTGGCTTTGAGATCATCAAAGTTAGTATGTATTAACCCCATGTGGTTATTGGCTGCGCATTTCTGACTGTAATGTGCTGGTGTGAATACATTAACACATTCTACTGGGAAATTAACTACTCATATTATCAAGAGAAATTATTCCTTATAATATATTATAAGCAATCTCCCTGAAGGAGGAACAAAAAAAAATTTGAAAAGTTTGGGAAATGTAGTTATAAATTAGTAAAGTTTGTTCCAGAGCTTCTCCAAATGGGAAGTGCAATTACTAGATCAGGATATTTGCCTTAGTAAGGGGTGATGGCTGTAGACTGACTTGACTTCCAGATGTACTTCTGAAAACCAATTCAGAGAGTAAAGTTTATTGAAATCAAACAGGTGTCATATGTTACCTGTGTCGCATCATTAGAAATCTGCATGTACATTATCATGTTTACTATGAGACCAGAAGAACGACTTTTCAATGGTTAATGCCCTTGGAGGACTTTAAGTATTGTATGAGATTGAAATGTATTAAAAACCTTGGTGGCCTCCATAAGGGAAAATAAATGACAGATGAAAAGAGAAATGAAAAAATGAAAAGGGGTGTATTTGCTTTCGACACTCTTCTTCTTCTTCCCTTTTTTATTGCATTTTTATTTCCTGTTCATATAATCAAAAGAAAACTATATATAGCTGAAAGCAAACTTTATGACAAAGGGAACACGATTTGACATTGTCTTTATTACCAGCAGCTTTTTAAAGTAGGCTTCAATGCTATGGTCTGTGATTATTGAAGAATCTGAAATAGGGCAGAAGACAGACATTTGCATATTACTCTCCATAGAGAATTGATTTGTTATTTCTGWTATTTTATTTGTTTTATTCCTCGTGCTGTAATATAGTGGCTTGACACCAAGGTAAGAGTGAACTGTAGGTTCCTGTATTACAGTAAGAACCCAGGATTGCTTCTAGAGCTTGCTGATAAACTAATAATTTTGAAGTTCCTTATTATTCCTTTCTGCCACCGACACACTTTGAAGTAAGAACAAGAAAGAAAGAAATTTCTCTGGGATACTTAATCAACACTGGGAGCAGTGAAGCATTATCATGTGTGACTGTGATCCCATGGTTGTATGGTTTACYCAACTTTTTCTGTTTCTCCTGCTCCCAAATACCAAAGCAAAAGTTGGTTACGTATTTAACAAGTTAAGAGTGATGGAATCTCTRTAGGAAATATTTCTACAAGAACTATGAAGAGCTGCACTATTGTATTTCATTTTGATATGCACTTAGCTCTTTGCAGCAACCTAAAGCTATTTCATATAGATTCTATAAAAGTGCAGACTGGTAACGCAGTGATGATAAAGACTACTGATGATCCAAGAATTTGTTTTCTCTGTACTGGAGCATCTTAACGATTAAGAATTAGTTTTATATTTTGATCTGTATTTAAAATATTTGGGAAAATTTCTGAAAAAAAAAATACAAGAAAATTGGTTGGAGAATTCCCTTTTTTAACACTTCAATTGCTGGACACATGTCAGTATTTTTTTGTTCGATTTCAAAATATTGTGTCCCTCTATAGCTGTTGTGCTCAGACTACACAGCTGAGCGCAACAGCTGTGTATTGTATCACCTACGGGCAAGCAAGAACATCCTATAATCAGAGTGTCCATTGGATAGACTATGAATCTATACTAATTTAATACTGTTGGAATCGGAAGGAGACTGCAAGCTTTGTGGTTAGGGCAATCACTTGAGAAAGTAAGCTTGGCTTTCTGGCTCTGCTTCACTTARCCCCCACTCTGTAGTTTTCAAAATTAGTTAAACCAGCCAAAGGCCACATTACTATTCAAATTAGGGTCATAATTTTGGTCACTCATTCCTGCTCTTTCCCAGTGTCAGAGCTAAAATCGTACAACTGCAAATTTATTTTCCTTATTTGCATGTCATCACATTGTAGTTTGGGGCTGCCTTTCAGCTATGTAAGCAACTCTGGCTATCCCTGCTTGTAATTACAAGAGCCAAGACTATGCAAACAGTAAGAGCTCATGGACAGAGCYGAGATCGGGCCTTTCAGAGCCTCGTTCATCTTAAACCAACTAAAGAGCAGGGTCTTTGTGAGAAACATGTTGTGCATAGCTAGCTCTTCAGAACAGTCTGAGCCTGTGTCTTGTGTCTTCTCATCCTTGGGTAAGGATGAGAAGGTCGTTCTCACTGAACTTGAGATATAGCAGTTACCACTCTTCATGTTTGTTTTGGGTTCGCTATTTTTAAATAGATTCCATGGATTCAGTAAAACTCATTAGTCAGTGTGTTACCTCAAACACTTTTTGGCCTTTGCTGCTTTGCTGTCGCTTTCAGTACAACGTGCCTCCCACCCTACTCCCATTTTGTAAAGTGGTTACTTATGAAGCAGTCTAGTCTTTTTACAGTAATAGACTTATGCGTGTTTTGAAATCTATAACAAGGACCTAGCTGGTTATATCAGATGTATTCTGCAGTGAATGTCCTTTTTCATTTATATCTCATAATTAATTTGGCAGACTTTGGAAGAATAAAAGAAATATTACATTATTGTCCTAGAGAATAAAACCTTTAACTTGAAAATCATATGACAATTGTCAGAGACTATATTTGTAGGCAGTACGAAGGAAGAATCCCTTTAGGAAAAAATGAGATTTTAATTATTGACTTCTAGGAAGATACGATTAACAAGGGCTTCTCATCCTCAGTTATCTAATCCCAAGTCTCTGCTCCTGCATCCACTGTTTCTTAAATAAAATCCCCAGRCTGTTCCTTCCAGTTCTGAGTTGCCTCATTAAATCAACTGTAGTTAAAACTTCAGTAGATTAGAACTTGTTAGGGGGAATGTAGATGTAACACTTGATTACCTTCCTAAAGCTGATGACATGAATTGATTTTTAGAGAACAGTCTTACCAGCAATCCTCTCGATTTCTGCTCCTTCTCCAGCTTTCTCAAGCCTGAKGATTTACCCTGTGCATGCATGCTGTAAATGAGCTCTTCTGCTTACAGATATTGCTAAAATTTGAACCCAACTTAAGAAAAATCCACAAGCTCTGTAGTCCACTGATACTGTATGTCTTGTACCATCTTCAGGAAGGACCCAATATCAAGGGAAAAGGCTGTACATCATCACAGCAGGAGACTACCCATTTAGCATGATTAGTGATTAGAGCCAGGACTAGTCCTTATTTTCTGAGGTCAAGAGTAGATAGACCACTGCTGTTTCCACCACAATGCTGGACAAAAGACCTAAACACACTGTCTAGAAACTGGTTGCAATGCACAGGATATATTTCTGTATGAAGTTATACTTCTATGCTACTCCTTTGGGTATTTTTTGTTTTCCTTCCATTAACATATCTAGTATTTTCTGTCACATAAAACACACTGTGATTCATCAAGAGTTGCACACAAAAAATTATGTCCTTGAATAAACATTTCACTGAATCATAATGTGCCTTAGGTCAATTGTGTAACAGGCGGCCTTGGCATATTTAACAGACGAACAAAGGGACAGTTCTTCCTTTTGCTTTGTCCACCTTGCACATCTTAATGTCAGCTATTGTACTTCTTCTTTTGGCTGTTCTTCTAGCCACTGTAGAATACTGTGGTYGAGTTAGATAGAGTTGAGCTTTATCCCTCTATGCTTTAATGACTGCAGAATTAATCAGCAGGTTGATTTTAAGATTCGGTAACTAACCAGACTTTCAATAGTTTAACTTTATTTTCTCACTATGAGCTTTTTGTTGCTTTTTCACAGGCTGTTTTCTTGTTCAAATTTGATTTTTTTTAATTTGTCTCATCTGTAGCTGCAAATGCTTTATATATATCATATGCTTTTTTACACATTACGTTCCTTCAGCAAAGGAGATAATCACTGAAAATGTAATTGTTTCTGAAGCAACTATCCAATATTTCTTCTGAAGTTATGGTTGCATCTTAGCATATTTTACCCCTTTGTAAAAGCATCATACTTGAATTATTTATTTAATAAAAGATGTATTTAATGATCATACTTTTTTTCTAGGAAAACTTGTTAAAAGTACAACGAAAAGAGAATAACAGCTGTTCARATGTAACTAAAGATGTCTGAAGGCATCGCTTTCTCTGATAAAAACTGTCATGGACTTTTCGTGTCTGTGAATTGCAAACACAGCTCCACTTTACAGAAGATCTCGTCTATGAAACATTCTGTCCTAAACGTCACAGAGCTCAATTTGTCTCACTTGGAAGAGTCAGAGTAGGGCTACTAGACTCTGCCAGTTTGAACCTGCAGTTCAAGAGAGTCCAGGTATTTCAAACCTAGCTTGGAGCACTAGAACAGCTCCTCCAGGTTTTGAAGTGTCAGCTTAATGAATCATTCCCTGCAGAGTAGTTGCTTCTGACATTTCAGCCCAAGCCCTGCTGCTTTTGCRGGAGCCTGTATGCTTTTATCTTGCACATTGGTCTGAGCTGCAAAAATGTTCCAGTTTATCACATACTGCTCGGCACTGTCACTTAGAAATATGCTCATGGTTACTGAGTGAATATTGATAAGATACCTTGAGAATGTGATAAAAATGAGGCAAAGGAAGATACATATTTTTTTCAAATTTCACAAATAGAGACTTTAAAGCAGTGATAAAAGACTTCTGAGAGTCTGTTATTGAGAATGAATTCTCAGAGGTGTACATGAAGTTGGGGGCTTATTGTTTGGTCATGCTCTTTCAAAGGTTTAGAGCTTTCACTCTGTGTTTCTAAGAAAAAGCTCTTTGAAGGTCATGTTTGAATTCAAAGCTGTACTTATTGTCTGTTTTTCCATGCTATCTACATTACTGTTGCATATCACATTTGGGAGCTCCTAAAGGTAATATTTTCTAATTCCGTTTATCCTACCCTCTGGTGTAGCTTTTGTCAGCGCAGGTTTGTGTCTGCAGGTGTTGATAAGGTAGGAAGAACAACCTGGCTAACATTATTACACTACTTATTTTTTCCTAGGTAGTTTGAAGAGATTATCACCACTGGACTATAGTCGTGCTTAAAAGTTAGCACCTCTTCTTTCCTAAATACCACCCTCAGCACTTTAAAGCAATGGTAGTTGCCCGGGTTACTAGGCAGTGAGAAACCTGGCTGTGAGGGGCAATGGATGAGAGAGTGCGAAGAAGAGGAGGAGCTCTTCACTGGTAATGTTATTCCTGCTCTGAAGGCTTCTTGCTTACATATCTAAACTGGCAAATCAATGCACTRTGTTCAGGAGCAATGCTGAATACAGTCATTCCAGCAATCTAGTGATGGTATGGATGGTCATGGAGAAAGGAAGCTCTGAACCTGAGCCCCTAAATGCTTCACTGTTGACTTCGTGGAGCTAGATCTTCTGTTTTACATCTGTCAGATGCTCAACCAAGTGTAAGAGGTGTGTGTGGGGTGCCCTCCGTGGAGACCAGAAGCAGCCTAGTGCCCCAAAGCTGCAGCATGCATGGTTTGGGTGTATTGAGGGAAGATACGCACTTGTTCCTCCTCCCATGGAGCTGCCYTTTCCTAGCAGGACCCAGATGGCATCCTGTGTCCATATGAGAGGGTTGTCCTTGCTGGGCGAAGGGTGAATGTGCACTCAGGCACCYTGCCATGTGTGTGATACCACACAGCACTGCCTGGTGCTGCAGTACCCTAGCACAACCCATTTACCAGCACAGGAACTCCCAAGTGTCACTCATACTTTGGTAGAAAGATGCTTTTTCCAAGAAAATTGAGTGGTCTAGAATCTGGGAGTGGGCAAGGGGGGCAATCTTGAAAATCATATTTGTTCAGTCAATATTTGTCTTTAATTACTTTAAATAAATAAATAAAGAACCCCACAGAACCAGGAATTGAAAGTACCAGCCCTTCAACTTCCAGATGGTTGTGACCTCACATTGCTGTAAGAGGCTCAAAAAATTAAGTGCATGCCTGAATCCAAACAGAAAGTTCAGCACTTCTGCTGGTTTTTAGAGACAATCCAGCTCCGTTGCCTTCACTGCAGCTCTCTGTGCTTTCATCAGCAACAGATCAGGCCAGTTGTAGGTATAAATACAACTTGGCATGTCAGAGCAGACCTGCCTTTCAACACCTCCCATGTGACAAAACATTCCTGCTTTCTGTTTCTGTAATAGAAACAAGCTCCCTAAAACACATTTAGTTCTAATGGAGATAGTTTACTACATTCTTTCAACTCCATTTTTTTTTTCCCCAGGCACTGTAATAATACTGGGATCAGAAGTTATGTAATAAGCACATTGGAAAGGAGTACATTTCTGCACTACAGAAAAAGTTTTATACTTTCAGCACGTATGTTGTTTCATTTTRGTTTTACCTTTTTTTTTCTACTTTCCTTCTCTCTCATCTTGCGGTACATGATATTCTTATCCACTTGTTTTAACTACTGCTGTGTTGAACATTGCAACATCAGGTTGGTTGGCAGCTGAGTCGGCCTGGAGGATTTCTCAGTCTATGGCATGAGAACCCAGAATTTCAGTCAACCTTTGTTCAGGAACAGTTTTCTTATACCAATATTTTCAAATAAAGGCATCTAAACATTATCCCTGGATCTGTGTTAAATACAGGTTTGTAAGGGTAAATAGATAAGATTTTTATCAACCAATTTATGTATGTTGGCCTTATTCTTCCTACTTTGATTGTCTAAAGAGGATAATAACACATTAATAAGAGTTATGGGTTGACTAGAATCCTGAGAAATTATCTAGGTAATGTATGAAAGTGATGTAGAATCCTTTTCTGTGTCTCTCTTTCTAGCTTTAGAGCATGAACTAAGCCATACTATTCTCAAAACACCCTTACAGTTTAGGAAATCCTGTTATTCTCATTTAAGAATGCTTATTCTCATTAAGAATGCTTATTCTCAAWGCTTAGATGATGATTTAAGCATATTTCAGTGGCGCAGTTCACTTGCCTAAACAGAGGCATCCAGGAGCTGTTACCCACCATCTAAGATGTTGCTATAGAAGCAGCATACATGACACAAGTCCTTTGGGAAACTCATAATTCCTTTGGTGCAGCAGTTGGGGGCTGGAGAAGACACCCTTGAGTATCACTAAAGCCACTAGACAACTCTATAAGGACAACAGAACAGAAATTTCATGGAAAAATTCAGTCTGCTCTCTAACACTCTGCCTGAACACTAAAAGCACTCAGGATGACTAAATACCTTCACTTGGGAGTAAAATTCCTCAGGAACCATGGGAGAGCCACTTGCTCAGAAGCCCTGGCAAGATAGGTGAAGCATGGTGTCTAATTTGTGAATTTTACGTTGCAGTGTCCACAAAATGGTAATGAACGAGAGGAACTTCTGGTCGTACTGGTAGTACAGAAAGGGCTGCCCGCATAAGTAAACTTCTCAGCTATGTCCGAAAGTCTTCTGGAAAGAAAGGGCATTAGGTGCACTTTTGAACCGAGAGAATATTGTAGACTAGATCAAATGCTGGTCCATAGGCCAGACATTCTTGTTTTAGGACATGCTACAAGAAGAAGCCAACACCTTTCTGATTGCTTTCTCCGAAGCTCAAAAAATGAAGAAAAAAATAGTATGGAAAATGATTAGTCAAGAGCAATGTTATGGATTTCTTGGGTTCAGACATGAGTGGGACCCCTTGAGATAGGTATTTGGTGAGAAGATTTGTCTGTGTCCAATCTTCTTGTTGACTTTAGGCATTTGACATCCCGTGACAAGTCTCCCTGGGTGCTGCTAAGGACAGATGGCTCCTTAAAGCTCCTTCTGATTGCCAGAGAGATCTCAGGAGAAAATTAGGCCAAGTTAGGGAATTTCAAACCATGTTTATATTCATTGTAAGCTGGCATTAAGTATCCTGTCCTTTTAACTACTCTATTCTGAATTTCAGTCCCTGCAGTTCAAATCTCTCAACATTAAATCGGAAGTCTATGACAGGAAGCAGATCTTCATTTTCTGAGCTTGCGTCCTGGCCTGAGGATCTGGCAGTCCACAGCTTTGCTATATAGCTTCAACTATGAATATAACATTCCTTCCTTTTCAAACTTTCTTTTTTTTTTTAATTATGATGGCAGCCATAACTGCAATTATTAGTTCTGAACTAAGGCTGGGGAGAGAAAGGAAGTGGTTTCTTTTATTTCCCACAATATTTATTGTCCTAGATTGCTTTTAAGGAAATTTGCATTGAGCTCTTCCCTTCCCTTCCCTTCCCTTCCCTTCCCTTCCCTTCCCTTCCCTTCCCTTCCCTTCCCTTCCCTTCCC
>NW_020455832.1:1444076-1477374 GCF_003342845.1 Nothoprocta perdicaria
CCTTCCCTTCCCTCTTCCTTCTGCTTCCCTTCCTTTCATTTTTCCTTCCTCTTTCCTTTCACTTTCCTTTCACTCTCCTTTCCTTTCACTTTCCCTTCCTTTCACTTTCTCTCCACTTTCCTTCCAGCTTCTTTTCCTTCCATTTTGTGTTTTTTTTCTTTAAAAAAATACTCCTCTTCGCTGGTGCTTGGATTGTATTTTTAARTAATGCTTTGGTAGCTTATTAAGTTTTGATTAATGATGAAGATTTCTAAAGTCCTGCTTCTTCATTAGAATATGCAACTTATACACCTCTTATAAGAAGCATAATTATAAATAGAAGATGTGTTCACTTAAGCAAGACCTGGTAATTTGTTTGCCATTGTAATCATCACAGTAATGAACAGCTGATTAAATTATTGATCCTTCAGGGAAAATAGTACCTCAAAAAGATATGGAACTAGGTATTCAAAGCTGATGGAGACASTGTTTTTATGTTTTACGTTAGTAGAAAGTACGACACATGAATGTAATATGTACCATCTACTGAAATAATAGCTGTGTACACACTTCTCCCTGACATTTTTTTCTTCAG
The DNA here is from genome assembly GCF_003342845.1 of Nothoprocta perdicaria. NCBI lineage: Eukaryota > Metazoa > Chordata > Aves > Tinamiformes > Tinamidae > Nothoprocta > Nothoprocta perdicaria. The sequence goes on from NW_020455832.1 coordinate 1,444,651, forward strand.
AGATGAGGAACTGATCATTACTTTATGGCTGCTCTAAAACTAGGATAATCAGTTGCTTCTATGTGGTATGGCAGTTATTCATACCTGCCTCTTATTTTAGCAAAACTAGATCTTTCATAAAATTGAGGGTCCATTTATTCTGGCATTRCATTTTTGGCAGTATATAGAAACTTGAAATGGTGTTGTTTTCATTTTTGACAGAGAACTATGCATGGCATTTTTTTTTTTCTGGCTTACTGAATATATATAGTACTATCTTTATACCAAAATGTACAAAAATAAAAATTAGTGTATGGCCATTCATTTGCATTCAGAACTGATATGTGGGCAAAACATGTGCACTTAATCTATCAATATAAGCCATTAAAATTAACCTGTCTTGTACCTCATTCAGAGCGAAGAGGTTTTCTGCTGTGATAAGGTAAGTGAATAACCATGCATTGCTATTTTGGCTCCTAGAAATAGTAACTGTGACTCGAAGAATAGCAGCTTCTATGCCTATACAACATAATGTTCCACTACATTTTTACTGCAAATCTGTGTAAATCCATACTTGATTCCCCCTGCATGAAGTTAGCCTGATACAATAAATCACTATTGCCATGGCAATAATAGCAACCAAGGAGTGAAGGTTCTGCCTTGGTGCTTTAGGCCATCCACAATAAGAAYAGTACTTCTCCACTCAATGGAGAAATTACTTGATTTAGAGTCTTTTTAAAAAACACCTTGAGAATCATCTGAGATACAGTCTACTTTTCCAACAAAGAACTTTAGCTCGAATAAGTTATCACTGGTTTGAACTATTCATTTTTTTCATCATAGAACTGTGTATGATAAACTGAACATCTGATGTTATGTTTGTCTTTCTGCACAAACAAAATATGTCGGTACTTTAAAATAYTCCCTCTCCTTCTGGAGCTTGCTTAGAAAAATCTAACTTGTGCTAGGGGTTGAATATAAAAGCAAATTGAAGCATTGATTTCCCCATTTCGTCACCTCTAGAGAACAATTCATAAAGCACGGAAGTTCTAACTAGTCAATCAATAGTTGCTACTTAAATCAGAGACACTGCAGATAGCCTGTTGTTATTAAAAGTGTTCTTCAGAAGATGATGATAAATGAAAAGAGAGGAGCCAATTCAACCTCTGAGTAGAGTTCATGATTGACAATGAGGGAAAGAAAGCCATATGTGCAACTTTTTTGTTCCCTGTAGAGGAAAGGGAAAAACATATCTCTCTAAAGCCTTCCAACTCTTATGARCAAGGATGATCTGAAACACCAAAATGTTTTGTAGAAGCACCCTGGTCTCAGTGCAGACATGAGTCTGTACCTTGAACCTCAAATTCCTGGGCTCAATCCAGCAGTTTGAGTCCTAACTCACAGGCAGCACCAGGGTCAGACATGTTAGTGCTCCCAACCACAAAGCAGACATCCAGAAGTCTAGAAGCCCCAACAGACACAGTCTGAGCTGAGTTATGGCTCACCAGCAATCTAGGAGCTAGAAAGTTGCTGTGTTTGATGATTCTTTATGCTCTCTTGGAAAGTCTGAAGGGACATGCAAAGCAGGAGCAGCCAGCTCCATTTCAGGAAAGCAAGTCAGAAGTCTCATTTAACTGGAAAAGTTTAAAGATTCTTATTTCTTTCTGGATGAAATTCAGTAGTTGGGTTTTGTTTCCAAAATTCTGTATGGAATGGCAGTTTTAAGCTTTGAGGATTCCAGCCACACACATACACACACACACAAAGTTGTAACACTAGTGCCAATGTTGCAGAGACAAGTGTATTCTTCCAGCTGAAGAGAATGAACACGGAAAAGCCCGTGCGAGCTTACAGCATCCTGAGCTCTCTGAGTGCATGTTTAGGCCCTAAGTAGAAGGGCTGCAGCTGTGCGGGGAAGGACAGACCCACTCTGGGCCAGCCAGCCCCGAGGCACCTTAAAGCAATGGGAAAAAGGTAATTTAACCACCGCATGCCAAAACTATCTCATCAGAAAAGCACAGGCATCCTTGATCAAACATCTTCAAGAAAGAAGAGAGGAGATACTGGAGGATGGAGGTATTCTCGAGGAACATTCAACACCAAATCCAGGCACACTCCTTAAGGACCACAGTCATAGGTGGCCTCTGYTGGGGCAGGGACACTAAGAAATAGAGTGGCAGAAACCATTACAGCCGAGCAACAGACACTGATGCCTTCACCTTTACTGTTAGCTGTGTGGCCATCCCCTTGCTGGAAGAATTTTGACAGAGTGAAACACGAGATGAAAATTATGGTAGAGGATAATAATAATAGAGATAATTGATGTTAATGCGAATGGTTGTGAAACTGTTTCTACTCTTCTCTTCCTCAGTACCTGAATTAGGGATCAGTTTGGTGTTGCTGTCAGTAAATTAATTCAAGTAACATTTTCCCTCTTTAGACTGCCTTGCCCATGACAGGTACTTGTTGGTAAGAAAGAGGCAAACTGTCTTGCAGCAGGGAACTGTGATAGAAGGATGAGCACTCAAGGAGTTTCTGCAAAGCAGCTAATGGCAACCCTCACCCTGACAGGGATGTATTGGTGTACCTGTACCCCAGCATGGATCACATCATTTTCCTTTGCAGTCATGCTTTAACCACAAGAATGGACTTTTCTTATTTTGTTAGGAAGAAATAGGCAGCAGGGACTCTTGCCTGAGTGCAAAAACTGTTGTTTAAATTCACCATCTTGTAATGTTTGAGCAAATAAAGCAGACCTTGCTACCTCTTTGTTCTTTTATAAAGGAAAAACTCTGTTAACCCATGGACAGTGACCTGCARAATGAGATTTAGTGTTTAAAGATATTTCTACAGTTATTGTGATATTTAGACCCCTCGAGGTGTCCAATATCAATAGCATATATCAGTACCTGGTTATCAATGGTAGAGTCAGTGCTGTGTTGCTTATCCTGCTTAAGAAAACCTGGTTTTTAGCTAATAAAGCTTTATGAATCTGTGGTTTTTGCTCTGTTGCCTCATCACTATGCTCATCACTATGCCATTTAAACTATGTTAGATTTACAGTAAGATGTCATTGAGATGACATCCAGTGACCTATTTGCATTGGCTATCTCTCACACACTGATGTAATGGTGCATGACCTATCAGCAAGACATTCACAAATGCATGATTGATTAGACTAAGTGTTAATTGTTCTATTAAAGGAGGGTAAAATAAAGAAAAAGCACCCGCAACCTTCCTTCTCTTAACCTCAGGTTTAACTCTGGTACTATCTGTCACAACCCAACAAGTCATTATTACTTCCATACTTGTAAAATTAACCCTCAAATAATTGCATTCTCTAATGGACACAACATAGAAAGTTAAATCAGATTCTCTAAGAAAAATTCATCAAGTGGATTGAGGTAATTCTAATTCAATGTAGCAAATGAAACATAGTATCAGAARAGACTGCATGCTTATATGGTCAGTCTGCCTGGGAGAAGTAGAGATAATCCATAATTAGGAGAAAGTGTTCTGTAGTAAAGCTTTTGATATAAAAAAAAAAAATTAAATTAGCTCAGGAAGTGTGGGTTAGATGAATGGACAGTGAGATGGATTGAGAACTGACTGGATGGCAGAGCTCAGAGGGTGGTGATAAATGGGGCCGAGTCCAGCTGGAGGCCTGTGGCCAGTGGTGTCCCCCAGGGGTCAGTACTRGGCCCAGTGCTGTTCAACTTGTTCATCARTGACCTGGATGAGGGCACAGAGGGCACCCTGGGCAAGTTTGCGGACAATACCAAGCTGGGTGGAGTGGCCRACACTCCGGAGTATTGTGCTGCTATTCGTAGGGACCTGGACAGGCTGGAGAGTTGGGCAGAGAGGAACCTCATGAGGATCAACAAGGACAAGTGCCGGGTCCTGCACCTGGGGAGGAATAAGCCCAGGCATCAGTACAGATTAGGGGTTGACCTGCTGGAAAGCAGCTCTGTGGAGAGAGATTTGGGAGTCCTGGCTGCCAACAAGTTACCCATGAGCCAGCAGTGCCCTCGTGGCCAAGAAGGCCAATGGGATCCTGGCTGCAGGAATGTTGCCAGGAGGGAGGGGATCCTGCCCCTCTTCTCAGCTCTGGTGAGGCGGCACCTGCAGTATTGGGGGCAGTTCTGGGCTCCCCAGGACAAGAGGGATGTGGAGTTTCTAGAGAGGGTCCAGCAGAAAGTGATAAAGATGATTAAGTGACTGGAGCATCTATCTTAGGAGGAAAGACTGAGTGAGCTGGGYCTGTTTAACCTAGAGAAGAGAAGAGGGGGAGGTGATCTGTTCAATATGTATTGACCTGAAGGGGGAATGTAGGGAGGAAGAGGCCAAACTCTTCTCAGTGGTGGCCAGTGGTAGGACGAGGTAGAAATTGAAACACAGGAAGGTCCATCTCTRTGTGAGGAGGAACTTCTTTCCTGTGTGACTGACAGAGCCCTGGCACAGGCTGCCCAGGGARGTTGTGGAGTCTCCTTCTCTGGAGATCTTCAAAACCCACCTGGATGCCGCCCTGTGCCCTGTGCTCTGGGTGTCCTTGCTGGAGCAGGGGAGTTAGACCAGATCATCTCTACAGGTCCTTTCCAACCTCAACTGTTTGTGGTTTTGTGAAATGGGAAAAAAAAAAAGAGAACAATTGCATAGCTCTCAAGAGCTTTGTGTTGGCGTTGGACTAAGACTTCTTTTAAAACAGTTTTCCCTGAAAGCATGTTGCACTTATAATATGCCCAAATTTCTCCTGTGTTTGGCAGATAAAATCCTAGTAATGTGATTCTACTCAGTAAAACACTGAAACTGCTTCAAAAGAAGCAGTAATTTTACAAGGTACCRTGAATTAAAACCAATCAGCTTGCAGAATGAGAAGCAATAGTCTAATTTCTAATTTCTGACTGTTTGCTTTCTCTGGTCATTCAAAGACTTGTGAGATGTGTATAGGGCAGGAAACAAAACCCAACCAGTTAAACACAGTCGCARCACTAGCAAAAATATGAGAGGTCCTCATCTATCAGCCAGGTAAATCTTAGATAATTTCCTATGTAAGCTGGAGATTTCAGAAAATGCGGCTATAATCAAGCTGAAACTACCTTTCTTGTCAAATAGGAGATTTGTTCCTTGGTAAAAAATACCTGTGTGAATACCTGAGCTCACTTAGCTGTCTGCCAGTGGTCTTATTCAAAGACACTAAATAGTGGAATGATGTTGTGATGTTCTTTTAAAACAGTGCAAGATTCCACAGACAAAGGAAAAAAAAATAAGTCTGAGAAGCTACCATAGGTAAGTAAAGGTGAGTCAGTAATTGCTAGTGGTAAGTCCTGTCATCAAAAATGCATATATAGCTTGAGTATGTATTAAATATAGATATTTCARCTTCTTTGCAAGAATTCTCTATTTCCTGTCTATCAGTAATTTAAGGATTTCATAGAACAYCTCTCAGGCCTGTGATATCATTAAAGAAAGGGTAGATATGAGCAACTGTCAGGCCCTCTCTATGGGAAAGAATAATTAGATGCATCAGCATCTAAATCACCCACTTGAATATAGTGCTTCTCAACAGATGTCAAAAACTGTCATAGGTTCAGCTGTACTCTTGACCACATAAAATAAATCCAGTATTAATGAACAACTGTGTGCACTAGCTTCTTTTGAAATATCTTCAACACAAACCAAAAATCCGTCTGCATAAAAGCAACAAAAGAGAGTGGACAGCAACAAAATAGGAATACAAGTAATTGTTTGAGGATACCACTGCTCTCAGAGGAGTATAAACTTTACCTTTAAATTCATATCCAATTAACTGAAACTTGTCATGGGAAACAGGTTTGGGAACATCACTAATATTTTACCTTAGCATTTGTATGAGTGTTGGTTTACAATAATGGTTAGTGTGTGTTCTTTCTTAACTTGACTAGCTAAGAGCTGGGTAATAAAAAAAGTCTGATCATATCTTTAGAAGGAGACTTTCAGCGCTGACTTCATTCAGGATCTGAAGGCCCTGTTCTGAGAACCAGCTGCAGCAGTGAAGTCTACGTCAGCGTGCAGTGGTGTAACAGGTAGGAGGACTTTTCAGGAAAATAAAACTGCAGGCACAGAAGGGACCTAGCAATGTGAATCCCACTGTCTGACAGAGTGCCAGAGATTCCTAAACACTTTATGATGCAATTTTCAAAGGTATTTTAGAAATCTAAAATTTAGATAAGCACCTTCTGGAATTTCAAAAACCATCCACACAGTTCAGGTATTCAAATGCCACTGAAATCTGTGTCTTYAAGTGGATAATTACCTTTGAAAATCATGTCTGAAGTTACTTTAGAAAGTATTAGACTCTTGCCCGTTAGGCTCTTCAAAAGTTTACAAAATGATACATCATAAAAGCCAGGAAAGCAAGCCCCCCATTTCCTCCCTTCTCTTCCTACTCCCTACCCTACCARATTAGAGGAAAATAAAACATTTTCTAAGCTCTTTAAACTGCACTAGTTGAAAGCATACAACATTCAGACCAGGTATAAATGTGATTTTTTAAAGTTGACAGTGTCCCTTTAAGGTAAGTGCTTTCAAATGGCACAACTGCCAGTTTATGGAAATTCTCACACTTAACAACCTTGACAGTGTCCCTTTAATTAGTCTGTAAAAATGAAGCAGCTTTTGATAGAATAGTTCACTCATTTAATGTCTACACAAACTATCTTGGGCAATCTGAATATTAGTATTCTGTCACTGGAAAAAAATGGTGACATTTGCAATCTTGCTCCAGAATTTAACCATGAGAAATAAAGGTGTAACSTGTATACTTTCTTAGGCTGTTCTAAAAGATGTTCAAAGCCACTCCTTTTTTTGTTTGTTTGTTTGTTTGGCAACATCATCAACTGTGCAGAAAAAAATAAATGTAATTACTAGTTTGAATCACATGTGATGGTTTCTGCAAGAAGGGATTATTCCATTGGCTTAAGGATATAAAAGTAATGTTGTTATTTCAGAATCATGTGCCTCATTCTAGCCAAAATTGAGCAAATGAGAAAGTAACTGCGTATAAAACTTCTTATTTATTCTACTACATTTTGGTCAAAATAAATGAACTGTAGCTATAGAGGATGGCTATTAGAGGGGAGTAAACTGTTTCTTATGATCAGGTCTCCCTAACAAGTTGAAGTATTTGATGACTACAAAGTAGAATTTTGAGCTCCAGAAGAGAGAAGACTGTTCATTTCCCTAMTGTGTGTGAATGGCTTTGCTATAGCTACTGCTTTTGGAAGTTATTCTGGTGCTGCCCAGTAGGATGAACCCCTCATTCATACTTGTTAGCCCAGTTTCTCCTGGGCTGACTCTCTTTCTATCTGCAGGGAGAGATATTTCTAGATTCCAAAGCWGCTGCCACAATATTTTTTGTTGTTCTTACTGTTTAAGTTAGGAGCTTAGAGCTTATTTTTGCAGCTGTTAGCATCTCAAAGGCTTGACATGCGGCAAAGTTTCATAAAGATGGGCACCACTACCACCAATAAAAAAGGGTCCCAATCCCTACTGTGCAGATGTGAAGCATCCTCATGAAATCCCATTCCAATTCCTGACCTGAGCTGAGATSCTGCCGGTAGAATGCGAGAGGCATTATAATGTATTGCAATACAGTATATATACTGTAGATGTAAGAGAAGCAATAAGCAATATAAAAACAATATCTCTGAGCCTTAGCTAGCACTGTTTACACAAATGTATTTTTGAAGTTATTTATCATTTATTTTCAAATATTTTCCTGCAACTTGATCTTGAGYTGTTATTGTTCTCAGCATTGACTGTATATCAAATCAAAAGGTGGTTGGATTGGTTGTTATTGGTTTATTGGTCATCTAAATAATATCTTAAGCTATGTTAAAACTGAGAATGCATAATTTGGAGTGGGAAAKAAATTATTATTTTCTTTCCTTGAAATTATGAAATCTACAGGACCTTTCTCCCAAAAAATATGAATAAGGAGATAAAAAAATTGTAAAACAGACCTGACAGAATTGCTAAGTATAGTTTTTCCTGCCATGGACATTATAAAATGTAACAGTGTGGCTAGAATATGTAGTTGTTTTCTGAATAACGTTTTCATGGATAATAAAAGCTGCAAACATTCACATGTGCAAATTCAACCTCATATTTTTTAAAAAATGCCTCAYGACTGCAGTTGCTTAAAACTGTAATTTTACATAGGGCATATCTAGCCTTTTTGCATTAGTATATATTGTTTAATTTGGATTAAAGGAAATGATTAAATGAAGCCAAAGTCAGAGCATAAAAAAAATTCTTAAGTCCTCTATGAAGCCAATGAGGATTTGGGACTGGAACAAATCATTAAAAATAAAGATGAAAATATAGTCAACATGTAAAATCCGGGTGAAGAGAGTTAACTGTGCATTCAGTTGAACACATTTATCCTGCTCTCCGGAGACAGACTGGTAGGGTAGAAGATTTTCAGCATTTGTTCATTTAAAGATAAGGATAACTCTGCACAGAGCACTGCAAGCAGAATGCAAAGAGACTCCCTTCAAAGCRTGAGCCAGTCAGTAAACACACTTCGACATTATAAGAATTCTTGCCCATCCTCTTGTAATTCCGCAGACAGACTGTGCCAAGGCAGCTACTTCTAATTTCTGTTAAATGAATGATGTCTTATTCAACCCAGACTGATAAATAATTCTCTGAGCTTTGGGTCAGAACTTGCTATCTTGTGGAGCCTCTGGTGTGTTTGGTATAAGATTCAACGTTATGACTCATGTGAATTATGTTACAACAAAAATCTCATTTGGTTAATACAGATTTTTTTTCCTATCAAAACAAAACACAAAGTAGTTCTCTTCCTGATTTTGGTCTCCCTTTGTCATTCATTTTCTAGTGCACATTTCGAAAACAGAAACTGATTTTCACAGAATAATATATTTTTCAAAGGCTCAAAAAGTGACAGATGACCTTACCTGTCTTTCATTATTTCCTTGGCAGAATTTTTATTCAAATCCTGTTTCAAAACATGTGCCTACAAAATAAACCTACCAATATCAATACTTACCATTAAGGCAATCTCTTTTCAGATGGGAAAAAAATCAAGTTTAGGATCTCAGAAAACAAAGTGGAGTATCTTTTTTTTCGCCTGTAGCTTTAGAGGCTTAGAAAGTCCTATTCCTAGGAATTAAATTGGCTTACTCTAATGCATACAGATGGCAATGCYTTGTGCTGGGTACAGTTGCCATTTTTTTCTGGCCTCAAAGGAGAAAGGCAAAAGCCTAATCTGACCACGTGCAACAACTGACACCATTTCTAAACATAATGGTGAGTTTATTTCACCTAGTCCTATATGCATGCATTGAGATGGCTTTTGGTGCTTTTGAAACATTTTCAACAAGGCTACTGTGGGAGTGACATCCCTTGGATGGAAAACAGAAATAAAATGAGAAGCCTGCTGAAATGGTAAAGAAGTAGTTGCTTTAGGTCAGTAGTTGCTGACTTACAGAAGTAGGTCAATATACAATATTTGCAAAGTAATGGTGTAAAATTYAGAGCRTATGTACTGATAGCATAAAAAGGAACCACTGTGATCTTCATTAGACAGTCTTTGAGAAACCTCACACATTAAAAGAGAATTTTCATTTCAGTTCATTGACTATTCATGCAAATATATTTTGAACTTGGTGGGTTTTTATGTGCATGTGACAGTTGGTGATTTTGTTTAAACTGTTATTTTCCACTCTCAAGACAAACTCAGAATCATTTTCAAGCTCAAGGTTGATTGGAAAAAAAATGCTTCTAGTAAAAAAAGTTAGGCTTTACAGCTCCGATATTCTCAACCTTTGTTTCTAATGAAAATGTMTAGGTTAACCTAGGTACTCACGGGAACGCCCTTACAAGAGCAAGTTTCACAGCATTTTTGCTCTCTTGCTGATCAAACTGTATAGCCAACCAAAATTCCCAAAATTCCCACTCATTTTGATAATCTGAACAGTTGTCATCCAATTAGATACACGAAATCGGGAGTGTGACTGAGGTGAAGATACTTGTTCATAGAAAATATAAGTGGCGTGAAGGGGCAAGTGACTACATAAAATACAGTAAAATGRTGGTTGTATAAAATGTTAAACAACTTCAAATATAATCCAGATTTATAATAAATATATTTTATATATACATATATAGTCTTATTTGCACATAAAAGAAAATGCTTATATAGGAAGGGAATGACCATATCCTTCTTCTAGTCACGTAGGAAAGGAAGACCAAGGCACCCACTGAGGCTGCCTTACAGGGAGGGCTTCAGAGTCATTGGATATATATGTCTCACTGGAGGAAAAACAACCTAAGGAGGATAGCAAAGAGTTTGTTAGAAAATAATATTTACATGTTTATAATATAGTTTTCTTTAACATATAAGAAATGTTAGGATGATTCTCAAATCTTAAGTTGTTTTAGCAGTGAGTTTTGCATTTTTTTTTCTGTCTGAGTAAGATTTCATTAAAGACTCATACTCAGTGACAGGGAATGCAGGAGAAGGAAACAGAATAGGAATGTTTTATTGTTATTTGACCTAGGCAAAACAAGAATCCTGAAGGTCATATTTCCTAGGGTTAAGAGATAGCCACTTCTTTCAGCAATATGTTACACTTGGATTTTAAAACAACTTTKTATAATTCTTCCTTCCTTTTTAAGTATATTCTCACATTTGCTGCATGTTGTGAATGAACAAATCAGCCCCAAACAAAGGTTACCCTTTGCTCTTAAATCTTTCTGGTCCCTCGACATTTCTGACTGATGGAGATTGGATGTAGAGGCAAGGCAAACTACTCTGGCTAAATGCTTCTGAATAGGATGATGGCTGGCTGCTACATAAATCCTCTGCRCTGTCAGGTCCCTGGGGCATCCTTTGTTCAGGGCATGGAGATATTTCGTGTCAGCCCACCAGACAGTAAGGAGAAAGCTGCAGTTGATTCTGTCAGGACGTCATACTCGGTGAACAAAATTATGGTTCTCCCTAAGTGTCCCTTTAAACTTCTTTTTCCAAGCTCCCTCTGGTTCTAGCTTAGTTAGAATAGATTCCAGAATGGAAAGAACTCACCTTTTAATTATTAAAATGTTCTTTTCAGAGAGCAGTTATCAGAGTAATTTCCTGAGAGGCATAATTTTTCTCTGAGGAGTACTGCAAATGGGAAGAACATAGAACAGATGGAGAGGAGGAAAAGGTGATAAAAGGAATTGAAATATTGTACAGAAATTCTTGAAATCTATCCTTCCTGATGTGCTGTGTTGTAATCATACACCACTCATGCCACTTAATGTTTGAATCTGCAAACGGCAGAGTTTAAACAATAAACACTTAGTGATGACGTGGAGAGTGAGGTGATGAAGCTGCTAATGGTGCTGCTTGTTATTCGGGGCACAGAGGGGAATACCAGCTTCAGCAAAGGACTACAGAAAGACCTCGTGATACTGAATAATGAGACAACAAATTCAGTATAGTTGAAATATCATTAATGTTCATTGGTAGACAAGAGAAAAAAAAGAAGAAAAAAGAAGTATTAAAGTTTACCAGTACAATAACAACAAACAAACTATTGCACCAACTAATTCAACTAAGACTGCTTGGACTAGAAAAGAGCCAGCTGAGAAGGGCTATGATAGAGGTGTATAAAATGATGAGTGGCAAGGAGAAGGTGARACGGGCAGATCTGCAGCATACGGGAAGTAGATGGAAACTTCTACATAAAAGGAGACGATGCTGTACTTGGCATGTAGTTAAGCTGTGTAATTTCTTGCTAACAGGATATCGTAGATGCTAAAATTTTATGGACTTCAAGAAGTAACTTCAGAAATATGTGCTATGASATCTAAAAGTTGTGTTCCAACGTGCTGCAGTTGGGGTTATTTCTTGGGAATATATCCCTTTGTGTTTGCCTTTTTCATACATGATTAGAAAAAAAGATACTGGTTATATGGACCACTGCTCAGGTCCACTACAGAGGTTTTTCTGTTCTCTGAAGATAAGGGGTTATTAAAGAAGAAAAGGAAAAGGATAAACCTGAACCCAACTGAAAAAAATGAACTCTGTTTTCTTGTGTAGCAGTTATTCTAAACCTCTTTTCCCCCAAAGACCTCATTCAGATATAAGTCTATTTGAAGCTGAATGATTATAAACATAGGCCTACATGTGAATTTCTATGTTTCYAAGGATGACAGCTTGGCTGAATTGTCTCATCACTTTATGGATATGGTGGGGAAGAGCACAAAGTCCAATGGAGAAGTACTTTGATTTGGTGACTTGGTCTCAGTACTGAAATTTAATCAACTTTGCCTCTATTTCTGGCTAAGCCTCTCCGTTGTATGAGACCATGGCCAGGTCATTTGAACTCTTTGCTGTTGAAGTTGGAATACTGATTGGATTTGTCTGTCAAGAAAGCCATGTGTGGGTGTGTGGAAGTGCAGTTAACATTTCTAACTTCTGTGTTGTCCAGCAAGATGCTGTCTTATTTATTCTTAATTTACAGCAGCTTGGTAAGTCTAAGATGTGTTTTTTTTTCCTGACACTTTAGTGAGAAAGACGTGATTCTGAGAACTCTGAGAAGAATGCCTAACCTTTCCCAACATAATGATAATAATGACACCATTTACAGAAAAAAACACTTGATTAGAAAACACTTATGTTAAAACATACCTTACCAGCGTGAGGAAAGAAAACTCACAGTGCATTTTCGTAGTTAATTTTGGCTAAATAGGCTAACAAATGTTTTACACACGGCATCCAAGATTGTCATGTGGCTGCAATCAGAACATGGCTGCTGGGAGCAAATGCTGCTCATTTTCCCTTTTCAGTTTGTTCTTGGATGCACTGCCTGGCTTCATATGGCTTTTGTGCATGGCGTCAATGCGTTCAAAAATGACTTGTTTGGTCCCTAAGCAATTGAGCTCCTAATATGGTGCCATGAGTCTGGCACCACTGAAAGATTTGAATTTATTTTATGAACTTTCGCATGTCATTTTCTGTGTTTGAGAGGAGTTAGAACACAAGATCCTCTTAATCCATCTAAATAAGCAAAGACTTTGGGTGAGATTAAGACCTGATGCTTCACRCAGAGCACACAGCCCTGCCTCAAAMTGCTGGCTGTGCACCAGAGAAGGTGAACTTTGAGCAGGCTAAGAGATGCATCTCTCTACCAGAATTGTACCAGCATCTGTATCGACATCTCTGCCATCAGCACTAAAGAGGTTAGTGTCCCTGCTCACAAGCTGTTTGAGGCACTAAATTTGTTCTTTCTTCTTCAGTCCATGTAGTTACTTGTTTACAGCCCATACATAGGCTTTTGAATATCTCGCATTTTGTTTAATATCTTGATCTCAGAGAAATAACTGTTATACTCTTTTCCTTTGCCTCCTCCCTAGAGCCCTGCAGGCATATTTCATTTATGTTTTCATGAGTTTTCTCTGTAATTGCTAGTCATGCTAACATTTTTTTCTTTTTTGTAAAAAAGGAAGCTGGTCTTTATAATCAATTGACAACAGGAAATAGAGATTTCCGAAAAAGCCTCAGAGATTCATGACAAAATCTCCCTCAGCAGAGCTACTTTTGTCTTTTACTTCAGATTTCTTCTTATTTGCAGGTTGCAGCTGTGGATCCTTGACTAAGCCTGGAAGAATTTGAAAAACAAAAGACTTTAAATGTGACCCATCACTACTGCAGATAATACTAAGRAAGTGCCAGCACTCTGTGTGTGCTCCAGAGCTTCCAGATTAGAACTGTCCCGTGATAAAGACTAAACGTGATTTGAAGCCAACTTCACTTTGAAACTTTGAAAGTATAAAAAAAAATTGTAAGGATGGCAATTAGTTTTAAATATGTGTATTTGCTTGCAGTTAGCTTCTTATAAATTATTTCTACATATTTTTATTGCTTATCTCCAGCCATGGAAAGAATGCTATTAAGTGCTMTAATTTCTCCTTTTCTCTTATCTTCACTGCTTGATCTTCCTGTTTAAGTGTATTTGAAATTTGCAACAGAGTTTGTATTTTGAGATCCTGATTTTTTTTCTGGAAACAACTTGGTTTTCATGTGCTAAAAAGTAAATATAGGTGGGTTTCTGCTAGGAACCTGCTTGAGTTCCTGCCTGATCATTTGACAGTCTATTAAGGGTTTCATGACAGTCATATCATATAGAATCTCCCATTATGTGACATCCTGTTTTGCCAGTGCCCTGAGTTGAGATTTCCTATGGATTTCAGGTCTACAGTCTGCCTGCCGTAAATCTGTGAACCCTCGTTCACAGTTTTTCAGATGGGATCCCAAAGCCTGGTCTTCCTCTTGAGCTTCCTCTGAGATTCCTCAGATGTCTGTGTTTCCTAAAAAKGACTGCAGGTGCCCTTGGAGCATTACCTCTTCACACAGGTCTTGTCTTAGAGTGACAGTCAGTAACCAAGGCTATCATGTCGTCCATGGGACCTTCCGATACTGTTGCTGCCAAAGGGAAAGATGGAACTGGGAGTAACAGGAAAGTTCTAGCGCATTATTTGTGCAGAATTACTGCAATGAGCTGGTTTATTCTTCTGYCTCTGCTTCAGGGAAGCTGGAAACCTGGAGAACTTCAGTCCTAAGCTTCTGCACTGCAATGCTGTGTCCAGTAAATCCCAAAATAATTTCTGAGGACTTCAGAYGCCTTGGGGTAGTAGAGTAGGGAGCAGTTTTTCACACTCAGCTACAACTTCCAGCACTCYTGCAGCTGTGCTGCAGAATTCCACCCCTGTTGTTCCACAAAATATTGTGATTGTTCTTAACAGAATCTCCTGGCAATTAATTTTAAATTGAAATTTCTATTTTCCACTTTCCATTTCATTCATTCTCACATGAAATTTTAAGAATTTCAGAGGTCACATAAAAAGGAAATTCTTCCTTTAGAACACATCAACATTGGCATTTGACATTCACTTTTGTCCCCACTGACTACCTGGAACCACCATTCGTAATATCTCCCACAGAGTCCCTCAACATATTCATGCTCACATACACTGTTTTATACTCAATTTATTCAGGCTCCCTGTGTAAGACACTTCACAAATGATTGCAAAATAGCCATTTTCACCCAGAAATATTTTATCTAATTATTCTAACCCTATGGCATTGGTTTTACAATGACAACTGCTTCTACTGATTGATTTGGATTCTTTTCCCTCAAATGCCACCCCAGGCTGCCTGTTTGAAATGAGAATCCTCACTATATTAGTCCAGCTTTTTTCAGATCTCTTCTCACTTCTGCTCTGTTTTTGCTCAGTCCTGCTGCTTATTATTGTTTCTTTTAATTAGCCTATAATGTACAATTATAAAATACAGGTTTCTAGTTTTGAAAATATTTGGCTTATTTAAATGCAAGTCATATCTACTGTTTTTTTTTCCATCTCATTTATTTGTGTCATACTTGTGCTGCTTCTGCAAGCAGTTGTACTTTTAAGTTTTTTGATCGGGAAACACATTTGCTGGCTTGGCACAGTTGGTGCTAGTAATATTGACCTAAACAGTAGGCACCACTATAGCATAAATAAATAAAAACATCTCTAAAAATCTTTTCATCACCTTAATGGCTATGTGAGTTGTGTATATTTTTGTGATTGCAGTAAGTAGCTGTAGAAAGCATTGTGATAATGTCAATAGAAGCATGGTATGGTAATGTAAAATTAATGAGCTAGATGGTAATCTTTTTAGGCAAATCGTATTCTGTAATACAGCACACCCTCTCAATTAGCCTGTTCTCAGGAGCCAAGGAATCAGTGTATTGTGTGTGAAGTGCGCAGTAAAATTGACTGCGTTACTCAGGAAGATCTGTGTAGCTGATACTCAAAGTACAATAACCTCCTATGAAATGTAATCTTATAGTAGAGAATGCTATAGAGGTAATTCATAGCACTTTCATGACTGTGTTTTTAATGTCTCATTGGCATTTGTTACCAAAGTGGAGGGGACTTCAGTGACTTTTGCTAGGGAAGACTAAAGAAGGAAGCTGGGCTGACTTCTGCAGCTTTGTGCTCCGCCAATGCACTAGTCCAGTCATTAACAATAGTATGACAAGCAGGAGGCTTGAAGACCCRTTTCTTACACTAAGCACTGTGAAGCAAGACCCCATATAGAAAAAGGATGCAGGGTGCAGTCATTACAGCTGCACTTCGACTATGGTCTAACGGCTCAAAAAGACTTGAGGAAAAGGTTCTTCAGCAGAAGAAAACCTAGGGATTTTGATCTACTGACAAAGAGTAAAATCTTCTCCGATACTCRCTGTACACCAAGGAGTTCCTTTCAGTTTTACCTCTGCTGTCATTTTTGCTTTGTATGGTGCGCTGCAAATAGCATGACCACACACATATATAATCAGTATGGCTTAATGTGTCATTAGCAAGGGGAGCTACAGCCTGATTTATAAAACTCACTGAGGTAGCAGTGATGCAAAAAATGAATTCGCTCCTAGGGTTCACTCAGAGAGCCTTCCAATGTCTTCAGTGAGCTCTATGAGAATTTGATTAAGGATTGTAAAACTGGGTTTGTTATTTCTGGTAAAGCGATGGAGGAGAAATTCATTGATGGAATAGTTTCTGGATGCTAGGCCTTAAATCTGGTTTACATCATCAGAGAGATTCGTTTAGTCTCAAACTATAGCTCATTGGATAGTAATCTAATTGCATCTCCTCAGCCATTGAAAGTATCATTTTCTGTTTGAGATTAGCAGATTAAAAATATAGCCAATCATGACTGAAGCAAGAAAAAGCACAAAATATTTTGATTTGTAGAAAATTTTGACCAGATGCTGACATTCTAAAGTTTTCAACTTAAAACCATAAATACTATTTGTGTAGAACTTGGGTTATCTTGGGTTTTGTTTCACAAASAAGCTTTAAGTATGTCTTGATTCATTTGAATGGTTATGGAAAGACATCCTAAGTTATAGAAACGAGAAATTTGATGTTGTCTATAAAGGGTGATGACGCTTATCCTATGTTTTAAAACACTATGTGCTAAGGTGTTATTCTAAACCTCACAAAAGCAGCACCTCCACATGATCACAATAGTAATCACAATAGAACAATGTCAAGGGCATATCAAGCCATGTTTTTCATTCCATGGCCCAAAATGTTAACCAAAAAAAAGAAGGCTATTCATTTATAGCTATGGTTATTTTTGAGAATAGCCATAGAACTCAAAATAATGTTTTGTTTTCTCCTACTTCCTTTTATGATTTTTTGTTTTATTTTCTTTTCTTTCAGATCAGAATAAGTCAAAACATTGTGATTCTGCACTGATGAAATGCAATTATTGCAGAGATGTTACTTGGAGAATATCCAGTACTGGCCATTCAGGAATGTACTTTCATTCATTTTAAATAACAGGCATCTCTTTACGTCATAAGCAATTGCAGTCTACGGTGTTAATGGTGTCCACATTAATAAAATGTACTGTAAGAAAAAGTTAGTGGGTTGTGATTTATTTTATTTATTAACGTGTTTGTGTAGTCTGTTCTCATTCAGGTCTTTAGCAGTGGATAAACAAAGGAACTATTGATTAGATAAAGAGAGAGGTCTTTGACTACTTCAATTAGAAAAAAACGTCCTTTGTTCAAATGGCAAAGCATATTCCTGGAAAATTTCCTGCTTATCTGAGTTCTGTCTGAAAGTTAATTTATCTATTGGCATACCACTGGGTCCAAAACTGCTTTTACTGAAATAAATGGGAATTTTGCCATTGGCTTCAACACAAGCAGGTGCAGGCCCCCAGTGAGGTGTGTAATGGAAACAGTGTACATACAGACAGCCTGGACACAGTCAGCATGAGAAGCACTGAAGGAAGAGGAGGATTTCTCAGAATCCCAGAGCGTATGAACAGTGTGTTGCGATGACATTTAAGCATTGACAAGAAAAGTGAAGAGATCAAGTGGAAGAATAAAACCAGACAAGAAGATGTTGTCACACTGGAACAATTYACCCAGTGCTAGCAGAAGTTTATAAAAACCTTGAATAGGGAGAGAAAGGGTATCATGATAAATGGAAGCACCTGAACCACATTAGATCAGATGATAACGTAGTCATCTTTGCCAAAATCCCTGCAGACCTTGAGGCACTGATGAGAGAATTAATCATGAAGAGTGTGGTTTGGGCAATTAGGATAGGAAGGTCTACGTTGCTCCAGTGCAACTTGACCCCAAGCCTTCACCTTATTCTGAAATCAGGTATGACCTAAACCTTTGCAAAAGTRTGAAAAAAAAAGTCAAAGGAGTTCTTTTAACCTCATTATTTTTCATTTTCATTTACCATAGGTCTGTACCATGCATGACAGTGTGCTGTGGATAATCCTAGACTGGAAACAACTAAAATAGCACCCGAAAAGTGAGACACTCTGACTTTATCAGGCAGTATTACATCCACAGTAATTAGCCCTGCTTCTCTGCAGTGAGCAAGAGCATGCTAATTACCCTGGGCACAGTGCTGTGCTGGTCTCAGGAAACCAATCCTGCAATCCTTGCAAGCAACTGGCCTGGCATTGACTGGCTCCATGCAAAAGTGCCAGCTCCCCTGGAGCTCAATGAGGCATCCCTGGCACAATGAGGTCTGGTGCACATGAGGTTGGTGCCTGCAGATCCTGGACCATACCCACATGAGGCTGCTATGAGAGGGGTTGTCTTGCTTCAAGAAGAATCTCACATTTGGGAGAGAGAAGTGGGGATAGGTGAAGGAGGAGGAGAACTTCACACCACTTCACCCTGTGATCTCATTACAAATGAGGTGTTTCATCTGAGATATCTCATGCAGGAGGCATGGGATGAAGGAAAGCTATGGCCTGGACATCTTGATGGGTGCTCTGCTGTTCTCTTGTACATCAGCACTGAACTTTTTCACAGCCATGGTGAAAGGACCCAGCTTGCTGTGCCAGAGGGTGCTAATGACTCGTGTGATGTGTACAAGTGAWATTCATGTATGGAGTGAGGCGAGTGTAGGTGTTTGTAGTCCCAGAGTCAGGCTCTGCCTGTGTGGAAAAAATGAGRCATTCTGCTGATCTGGATTTGGAAAGTTTTTTTCATACATTTGATGGTGTATATTTTTTTTTTACCACATCGGACTTTGGGACTGGAAGGAATCCTACAGCGGCGTCTGTGTTGGACATGACTACTCTTTCTCTCTTCACTTTGTGTATTTCCTCTTRGCCACAAACTGAAGCACATATAATGAGTAAAGGAGCTTCACTCATTATTTGTCTTCTTGACTGGCAGAGCTGCATGGGTGAAGGCAGATGTACAACTCTTGCACCACAGCAGCTATCTTTGCAAATTTTTCCAGACATATATTCGCATGAGGTCTGAGAGATCAATGTACTCTGTTTCTAGTTATATTTATAGTGATTTCACTTTTTTTTGCCTTCATTATTTCATTCCCTTTTATTGTCAAGATTTATTACCAGCACTGTTGTGAAGTGCAGCCAGTTCCAGTCCTCTGACTCCTTCTTCCCAAACTTAATTTTTGTCAATGGAATAGTTTCCTGTAAAACATCTAATTGTTGGCTTACTGGCAGATTAAGTCCAAAAGCTTTTTTAAAAACTGACTGAGTCCAGGACCAATTAAGTGGCTGGTGCCAAGTCCCTCAGTTGCTGATGGAATAAATGAGAATTTCAGTTGTTTCAAAGCTGGCTGCACTTTTGGACAATAACAAGCTTAAGAACATTAAGTTCCTGGTTCCTAGCCATGGTATAGGTATTTATGTTTCTATCATTGCATCCTTTGATATCTTTAATATATTTATTGACACAACACGTTTATGGGATAGGAAATGCTGTTATCCTCATTCTGCAAATGAGAAACCACGTCCTCAAGAAATTATATCCAATTTTATGTTGGAAAGTATATCRCATCCAGGAGAAAAAGCAGCCTTCCCTAGAAAAGGGGCCAGTAGGTTCTATGGAAGTTTGTTTGTTTTTTTAGATAAACGTTATGCTGGGTCCCTTAAGAGAGGGGCTAGACCATGTTCTATCGCTGCATCTACACCATTTTTTTTTTTTTTAATAACAAAACCCTGGGGGGAAAAAAAGAAAAATGTACCTATAAATCTCTGGTCAAAATGACTTACCTAGACCATGTGAGATGGAGACCATGGCAGAACTGGTGGTACCAGTCCTGATGTGGGAACACCATCAGTGAGCTGTTTTTCTTCTCCCCAGTAGCCAGCCTGTACCAGGATTTCTTGCATTGCAGGCAACAGATTTGCTTCAAAAAGAACTATATTTATATTTTTCTTCAGAGCAGTGGCCTTCAGTGAGTAGCATTTGGGTCCAAAATACCATTAGGAATCCTTTCCTTCTACCTTTGTCTTTACAAAGATAGGTTTTCTATCTATCAGWACCTCTGTGATTGCATTTTCATCAGCTTTTTCTGCATATGTTCTTTGCAGATAGGAAACATACTACACAGTACTTAAGAACAGGTTATGATGATGGCCTTAACTCTAAGCACATGATGCCCTGACTTCACAAAAGAAAAAAATAAATAAATAAATAAAATAAAAAAATCCTAAGCTATGCTTTGGACCTTTAGCTCTTGATCCATGCCTAAAATATTTTAATCAACTTATATTTAATCTCAACCTCAAACTATTCTGTACTCCAAAGAAAAGGAGTAGTGAATCAAAAATAGGTAAAAAAATAAATTGTATTTTTTGTTACATCACAGAGATAACTTTTGGTGGGTTATTTTCTTTGTTTATGTGCAAAACACAATCTACTTCCTAGACGAATACTCATTTTAAATATTTATTTTCCTTTAGATTGATTTTCCTCTCTCCAAAATACAAACAAAAAGGTTAAGAACTGAAGTTTGACTTCTGTGTTCCCAGGCTTTCTTTAAAAGTCATCACACAACTGCCAGCATGATGAGTTATTGGTTGTCAATACAGTAACTATTGATCATAATCTTCCAGAATTCATCCTTCATATATGTGTAAAAACAGAATATGCTGTGAACTGCAGAGCAGAATTAATTACTTTGTTCCCAAGGGAAGAGGAGATAATTACCAAATAACATTTCTATCAAAGCTTTAGCTAAATCCTAAGTATTACGTGAGGCAAACTCCACACTCCTACAAAATGAATAAACTTGTCAGTACTTTCACACAAATTAAACCTTGTAACTTTTCTGTGGATATCTTATCAGGAATGTCCTCAATTTTATAATCAATTTGAATTTATTTAAGGGCAAAGGAAAAAGAGATGTCAGAAAAAGTGTATACATATTTTTTATACACTTGTATAAAGAGATCAATTTTATAGCATCAGGTTTTCTGGATTCTTTCATCACCTATTGATCAATTAGTTTTATTGGTGACATCATGCCAAGGTCTACATACATGTTTTTTCATACACCTGCCTATTCCCAGTGAATAACCGAGATTTTGCAGTTAGCAACATTTTGCTGGACATCCAGATTATTTTAGTGAAGCTAACGCTGCTCTCCAGAATTCTGTACAGATGTTTTTTTTCCAGTGAACAAATAATGCCGTGGTAATCATTTGTGCAAATGCATTTCACTATGCAGATAAATTATTTATAAGAAATAAAACTATCCAGGAAATGTAGCTTTTTGTTTGTTTGCAGGTCAACATCTGATTCTGGATTCCATGAATGTAATTTCTGTTCAGATGTCCTGTCCATTAAAAGAAGTCTTTTACTTCTATGTAAGCTATTCACTTATCTATCAGCTGCTGGTAGTACAGAACTGATCACCTCTACACTAATTACTGGCATAATTACTGGCTAACCATAACTCTTTGAACACAGGTATTATGCACTCTTAATCCAYCTACCTCAACGTGACTAAATTTTGGGAAGTCAAGAAAAGAAATTTCACTCACTACTTCATAGCTTCACAATATTGTCTTTTCTTTCAGTGCTTTAATGAACAGTAAAATTGGGAGGAATTTGACATGATATTCATTTGGTGCTTGAATTTACCAACTCAAGGCTAAGTTACCAGGAGTCAGCTACTTTGCTTTGGCTAATGCAGAGTTTCCAAGTTACCCCTTTCCATTGCCTCAACTGGTGAGGCTTTCTTGTGAAAGGTCTGAAAATATCCACAGAGGGAACTCTACATAAACAGGTCAATTGAACTTCCTGATGCTGCAAGAAGGAGAAGCTCTTTCCTTGCCCTCTTCCCCGTTGTCTGCTTCTGGCCCCTGGTGCAAGACCAAGCTCTKTGCTTTCCCCTCCCCACCTTGCACCCTCTTGGCACTCCCTGGGCTCTTTGACAAGATGATTCAACACATTAACCCAGCAGAAAGCTATTCGAGCTTTTTAGCCAGCTCATTTTCCTGCTGGATTAGCCAGATGAATCAGTGATCACAAAGGTCTGTTGAAAGCCAGTGGTGCTGTGAGAGCGAGGAGAGTGTGCCTTCCCATTTTGGCAGTGCCGTGATCATGAAATGTCACCTAACTTATTGGTTTTGCATTAATAGTGAACATGATGTGTGCAATGACTGGAGAGACTCCTCCACCACCACACATGCAGCAAGGAAGATCACTAAATAAATGATTACTCCTGCAAGTAGAGCACCTTCTGAAAAAAAAATAGACTATGTTAGAAATAATATTGACAAGAGAGTGACCGTGTTCATAACCAGAGCATAATCAAAAAGGCTTAACTTCCAATTTCAGAGCCTTTCTTGAACCAGAGGACTCTGAGCAGACCTGAAAGGACCTTTCTGGCTCTGGTCCTTTACAGCTCTAGAAAGGCCCTGGGGCAGAGTAGATGTGAGGGAATCATGCACACCAGTACCAGGTACACCAGTAGTACAGGAGAAATGGAGAGGAGCATCTATAGGCACAATTAATGAGGCAGGATCTCAGAGGTCTGAGGCAGATAGACAACAGACTTCTACACAGGAACTACAGTTTGTAAGGACTGTTTACAAGGTTGGAAGAGTTTTGACATCAGAAGAGGAAAGAAAAAAATGCAGGAGAACATTGATGTTCCAGTTCATTGAAAATCCTCTAATCCTCTCAGCACAGATGCAGTTCCAGGGGGTAGTGGCATGTTGTTATGCATCGTTATGCATTGTTCTGCATTGGCTGGAGTGAGGAAATGCAAAGAAAGCCTCTGGAGGTATCACATAYCCATTCACTGTGGCATGGGTTTGTACAATGTCTGGAAAAAATACTGGAGTCAGAATCAGGGGTCTCAGGGCTTGGGAGCTTTCCCACTGAAGAGTTATGAAACTGTCAGGAAGAGAAAAAAGACTGAAGAAAACAGAACATGGGAAAATGAGTAGTTCAGAAGGTTGTTTCCAGAATATCCTTTGCAGGTCTATAGGAGCAAGCTCTGCTTTTGCTCCAACGTGATTGTAAGCTTTGAGGACATGGCTAGTCCAGTGCCAAGGAAATACATTTTGCTATTAAAAACAAAGACAGTTGCAGCAGCAGCTGTCTTGGAGTGCAGACAGAGTGAGAGCATATCTGATCAGAGAGGACTGCAGAAATGGCCTATGGGAGCAGCAGCAGTGTCTCTATAGGAAACTCAGACCTGAATRTGCCTTCCTGTGTGCACTGGAGAGTGAACTTGTTTTGGAAGGGAGAAAATGGATCTAGGAGGTGAAGTTGGCTCAGTGTTATGAGAACATAGAAGGGCCAGAGGAAAAGAGCATCCATCCTTTGGGTCCCATGGTTTTGACTCTTTTACTAGAGTAGAAATATGTTTATATACATGYGCGGCTTTGGTGCAGAAGACTCCAGAGAAAAGAGAAACGGCCATTATTTGGCTTCCAGTACTTGGATCAGAAGCAAGGATGTGCTGTTAAAATAAGAATCATGGGTTCTGGGATGTGACTAGGAGAAGGCGGGGAGCCAACAGAGATTGTTCTCTCTCCTCCGTTCTTGTCTGCTGGGTTCAAGCCTAAGCAAACAAGAAGAGGCAATGTCTGCCCAGCTGAGCAAGGATAGTTCCTAGGAGAAAGGACAGGAGCTGCAGGAAATAGAGCTTGCTGGAGGCAGTTTTCCACAGTTCAGGCAACAGAGTGAACTCACTGCTGTGAAATTTTGTTGTGCAGCCATTCTAATGTGACAGAAAATGAGGAAAGAGCTGTTTATAGAAAGTATCATTTTACTACGGATAGCTTGGCAGCTGTCTTTTTCTAGGGGCTAGCAATTGTTTAGCATTAATGCATGGTMCATAAATATAACCTAACCTAAGGGCATTGAGTTTTGTGATAGCAGATATGTTTTAGGCATTCACTTCCTTGAGGGCTTTGAAAAGGGGAATGCATAATCAAAGAGGTTCCTGAAAGCTGCAGCAATGGTCAGAAGCTATAGTGAGCAGCATGGGAGTTCTCAAGCCACTGTTTGGTCCAAGCTGAACCAAGAGTGTATGGGACAGTTATTTTGGCTGGAGTTTTTGGCAATGAGGTGCTGGTTTACTCAATAGTGCGGCTACAGTTAAGAAGATTGAAAGAATCTTTAGGCAGCAAAAAACACTTCAGGAGTTCAGGAGTTTTATGCATCCCAGATGTAATGGTGGATATTGAGCAAGCAGGGTCTGGTGGCCTCTCTCAGGATGCTCTCTACTTTCTCAGGATATTTGCATACAGCAGAATACAGTCAAAGCTCATGTGAGAAATCAACACAGCCAGGATCTGCTAGATAGGAATGTGTGGASGTGAGAGTCTTTAAGGGAATAACAATGGAAATAATTCCATATTGAAGAAGACAACCTGCAATCACACAAATTTGCAAAAGGCTTGGATAAAAAAACAAGGGCACTCTTCTCTGTAGYATCTAAAGGGTATAAAGGAAAGCATTATGGAGAAGACATTGAAGCTAATGAGTGGAGAGAGCAACTTCACAAGGTCCGTGATGCCAGATGGACTAAGCTACTGGGCTTTAGTGAAGATGATGTGGACCTGAGCTTTCGTTAAAAATGAAGCTCATTTCTTTCTTTATCTTAGAGCCCTGATCAATAGAGCTATTCCACTGATAGGATCCTTGGTCCAGCTCATCCACAAAACTGTGCTGCTGTGTTGAGGTTACTTTAGGACTATTGCAGAGATGTGTGTTAGGAGTAAATCAGCTCAATTTTCCCAAAGCATTTCTTGAAGCACCAGGGGACTGCCAGAGAGGATCAGGACTTCTATGTTATGACTGACAGAGATTCATATAGGTGAAGGAGGAAACTTCCCTTGAGGAAGAGAGTTGACAGCAGAATTACATTTTCAGGTTTATTAAACCTCTCTGTATGGTTTTCAGTGATGACTTCAGTTGAGACAACTTACTTCAAGTTTCTATTACAATAAAATAATAGTTTAGATGACTAAAAAATCTCTTCATTGCTTTGCTTAAACTCATAGAGAACGGGATTTTCGTGCAGTCACTCTGAAAGAATGAGACTTTGTTTGCAGATTTGACCACAAATTACTGCAAAGTTGGATGTGAGTAAACACAAGTTATTCATTCCCTGTTTTTTCACAGCCATTTGGAAAATCTCTACCATACTCTTAACTAATAAATTAGTTGAACAAAATAATTATTATTAGCTGAAAAGATAGGTATTGTGAGTGTTCGTAATGTGTAAAGTTCTGGACACATAAAAGAGCATAAATAAATACTGTGAATCTCAGGTGACCATTCCTACTGTATAAAAAATGTTAGGATAAATTCAGTGGGTGCGTTATCTCTAATGAATAATTCAGCCAGATGCAGCTGTAATGAAGAAGGTAATGGAAACTCATCTGCTGAGCATGTATTCTGGGGTGTCTATTACMACACTCAAGGCAAAATTTTACCAATTGGGTTTTATTCCTCTGGGCTTTCTTGCCATGAAATCTTCAGTATTTATTTATGTGGGAAACTGGGAAAGGGAACTGGCTGATATTTTTTTCAATGTTCATTACTCTGCACACATTCTTTGCATTGTGAAGAATGATATATTTGAAATATTAAACATTTTGCTAGATGCCTGATCTTKCAATCCCTCTCTGTGCTTAAGTAATTCTCTTTGATGTCCATGTGATTTTTGCACACAAAATATTTGCATAATCAAGCCCTGAATTTTTAACWTTTTGTTATATCAATAGCAGAAAAAAAACCCACACTGATAATTGACCTTGACTTCTCATGTGAACCTCCTTCTTTATCTTACTATGTATAACATGCAAGATGGTGAAGTCTTCTCTTCCAATAGCAAGAAGAAGAAGAAATACTTGAGGGCTGATGCTGGAAGCAAACTGGATTGCAGCAGCATGCACCATGAATCAGTTGATAATGCACAGTCTATGATAAGAAAGACATGCTTGTCTTATTAATTATTTATATCTGAGTGTGCTTATAATATCATAGTAGGGGAAAGGTTTGTAGGGAGATATCAGTTGAGCCAGTAAAAGATATACCAAAATGAGTTTTAATTTGGTTAAAATATTTCAGAGAAGTCATGGTATATTTCCAAAGTCGACACATATAAACATCATCTCAACTGTTCATTTTCACAATATTAGTTGATAATTTTGACTGGATAGTTATTAGTGCTTGTATAGTTAGTTTCTTCTTCTGCCCAAATGCAAATCGAACAGTCCCCACGTTTGAGGATGGCCCTGTACGGACAGCAGCCTTAGGGAGTTGTAATATAAATTAGCRTCCAGGCCTATATTGGTGTATTCCAATTATTCTGGATAACAAAACTAAACCAAAAAAAAAACTATGCTGCAAAATGAAGGAGTGTTCTGAAAGTTGCTTTTTTGGGGTTTTTTTTTTGGTTTTTTTTTTCCAACTAACATGGAAAGGTTACGAAGTCCACTCCCTCCCATAATGACATGCTGAGGTGGTGTAGGAAACATGTGCCTGCTTCGGYTGTCAATCACTGTTTAGAAATGTCACCAATAATTTGTACTCTGGAAATGCTCAGTGTGCGAACCCCTGACTCTAATTGGATCCACTGATTTCAGCTAAATTTCGTCCTGTCATCAGCTCAGCAGTAGGTAGGATATTGAAGCTCTAATGAATCCAGTAATACCTTTAAATTGCCAACCTGGATTATTTTTTTCTTTTCTTCTTCTTTTTTTTTTAACTGGTAAAAATAGTTGTGCTTTTCTATGGCAAAAAAAAAAAAAAATTCATTTTGAAACAACTGTGCTAAGCTATTAAACCAGGATATATTCATATATCCAAAAGAGTGTTGTCTATGTGTGTATAAGTATGTATCCTTCAGTAGGGAAAAGAAAATAAAGGGTGAATGAGATACAGATAAGTTGGGTCAGAGAAATATGATAGACTTTGGTCTAGCAAGCACACTTATCATTATTAAAGAAAATCTTTCTTCTGATAAATAGGGATGGAGARGCCAGAAATCTGTACAGCATCCTCCTATATTGTTTCAGTAGCTGTTTTTATGAGGTAAGAACAGATCTACTGTTTCAATTCCTATCCTGATCTTTTAAAGAAATGAGGGCTTTGTGACAGTGTCATTTCTCTGTATCTGTCTGTCTGCCAGCTTATATCTTCCTCCAGTAATTTTCAGAAATTGTGGTGAATTTTAAGCAAGCTGACAACACATAGAAGTTCTCAAGGATATCAAGTCTGYATTAATTTTATGAATCTCAGTGTCTGTTTGCAGATCCCATTCAAGAGGAGTTCAGCTCCTCCTGCTTGGCCTGCTTGCAGCCAAGTCACAGCATCCGGAAGGATGTTCTTCCTCTCCGGGCCACCAGCCAAATGGTCCAGGGCAGTAAGAGCAAAGTAGTACGAGGCTCTGATCTAACCATTGCTCTGCCTSGCTGGCTAGGTCTGACCAAGGTGGATGGTGAGAAGAGGAAGTATCTCAGGCTACTGTAAAAGGGGAGACAAAGGTGATCCCCACTTCGCAAGGTGACCAGGGAAAGACTCAGCAGTATTGTGAGGGCTGGAGAAGATGAACAAAACTTCTGGGGATGCTAGGGAACTTGGTGGTTGTTGGGACATGGCAGGAAGCTGAAGTTTATGTGGGGAGGATGACATGTTTAGTCTGGGATGTGTGGGGATGATTTAGGGATCTGTGGGAACCATACAGTTATTGGGAAAGTTGGAGAATGTAGGGTACAAATCCAAAGGGCATCAGCCTTCATGAGCTCTGCAACTCATGGAARAGCTGGATTATCTTTTAAATCTAGCTTATTTCCTTTTATCCTGTATCTAGGCTGAAATGGCACCCCTAATGGCTAAGGTGGGAACTGTGTCATTCAGGAGAAACACAAATACTTGTAAGAGCATCTGGATGAATGTTCTAATGAAGCTTCCCTGGCATAAAGCAAAAGGTCCTTTTTTTGCAGTATAATGTGTCTTTTTATTTCTCAACAGTAATAGTCAACATCAGATATCGTATCTTTAAGTGATGTTTGCACAACCCCTAGATGCAAGATCATCCTGGATTCCTTGTCCTGAGAGCTGAACATGCATATCCAAACAATATATCCTCTGTCCTGAGACACACAGCTATTATTGCTCCAGCTATTATGCAGTAATAATGTAATCAATGAACTAGAACTAAGCACAACTTTTAAGATATTGGCTTTGTCCTTTGATGAATTATGGGCCTTATTCTCTATTGCATATAAGGTAGTTGTTAGAATGGCCATTCAGACCTATGGTATTTTTCCATTCTATCCTCTCTTTGTGCCAATAAAATTTATAACAACCAAAGTAAGTTATAGAGACTCCTGCTTTGCATTTATAATCTTTTTTTTTCTTCTAGTTTAAAAGAGTTTGGGTGTATTTTTTTCTGTTTTCATGGCAACTTGTACGTTTGCTTGATAATTATCTCATTATTAAGACTTGTTTTTCTGGTATTCTCACGAGATTTTTTTTCTATACCTTTATACCCCAGCTATACCTTTATTTACCACTTTCAATAGTTGTTTTCCTTTCTGGATGTTTGCAAGATTCAATGCCAATATATTAATTTTTCCTGCGGTGTTAAATAATCTGGATTTGGTAACCTTCTGGCCATGTTGAAAAAAACCCATTTGGCAGGATTTTCAAAGAGAGATAAGCATGTGTTTCCTAGATAATGGAGAAGCAGAAGGAAGTTTTYATATGGGCTTGGCTGACTTAGCTACTCCAGAACTGATTGTTTCAATATACGTATGATTCAGTCACACTGCTGATAGTGTGCTAATGCACTGAGAGCTCAGGATAGTATCTTTTAATTATTGCTCCATGCCAATGAATAAAATATTATTAGACAGATATCATATTCCTCATAATTTCATAATTTACCCATATGTTAGTATGACTTCAGACCCTCTGTTCCTTCAGTTTGTTTTCTGTCAGTTCCCTTTGATTTGCCCACATCCTCCTGGTGCTGAAGGATCCAAAAGAGAGGAGAGGAAAGCGATTGCAGAAGTAAGATAAACTTGGAATGTAGGAAGCTGTGGTTGAATTATTTTATGTGTAAGCTGGGTCGGAAACTGCAAGCACAGTAGAGAAAGAATATGCACAGATTTTGGCTTGTAAGAAAAGGAAGCAACTCATATGAGAAATGACCACAAAAGGAAATGGGTAGCTGAAGAATAGGAGGACGTAAGCCTGCCACCTGTCTCCTTTGGAACGAAGTAGCTGCTGCATGCATGTTTTGCTTGGATTCATTTAAGTCCAACTTTCTGAACTTCTGCTTTATTGGCTGCTTTCMTGATGGGATCTCCCCAAAGATCCATTAGGATCTTGCTTCAGGTAAGTTCCTTTATGGTTCTGTATCAGCCAGAGCTGTACTCCTGTGAGCAAATATTGCATAAATTACAAAGAGAGAGAGAAGGAGAGAAAAAAAATCCATTAGCAATACTTAGATTGTAAGTGTCTGATAACTATTTTAATAACCAGACATCTGTTGTAGGGATCAGAGAGTTCAAAGGCAAGTCTGTGGATTTGTAGCTTGCTTTCAGTGCTTTGTGTAGCTGTAAGTGGAAAAACAAAAGTAAACATAGCTGAAAACAAATGAAATGACTGACTGAGAAGTTAAACCCCTTTGCTTCTCTAAGATATTTTGTCCAGCTAACAAGGTTTTTCTAGTGATATACAGTAACAGGTAAAGAAGCAATATTCATTAGTTAATATTTGTAATGTGAATGGTGATAAATTAGGGCTGGATTTCTTCCTTGGAGAGGGCTGCTGGGAAGCAAAGTCCACGGGGAAAGGCAGAGATTGCAGGGGAACATGCCTGCAGCTTCCCTTGTGTCTTTCTTGCAGACAACAGGGTAGAGCTGAAGTGTCTGCAGCACTAGCTGGGGGAAAGCAAACAAGCATCAATCTCCTGTGGAGCTCTACTCTGCAGCTGCTGTCAGTTTTCCTGTTGACTCACCCTTGTAGGAAATTCAAGGAAAATGGGAAGAGAAAACGAGAGGAACTTTATATGCCCGTTTCTTGAGATATAGCATCCTCAAGGTGTGAACTAGGTGTACATATATATAGCCTTGCCTGTCTCACTGAGCATATCAGAATTTGGGAAGTGCTACTGATACCTCAATAACTGTATGTTACAAATATACAACAGAGATCTTCAAATTGGAGGGATCTGGACAAAAAGCATTTTGGCAGCTACGGCTGAGGTCTTGGCTAAGGATCTTGCTAGCTGAGGACCTATAGCAGGGAGGTAAGACCAAAGGAAAGATCTTATTACATCTGTGGCAGAAAACCAAACCCAAACAGCAGTTAGGAATATGTGAATGACGACTCCTCTATCTGTAGTCTAAATGGTTGTGTATATTTAGGGCCCATAAAAATGTCTAGACTAATTTATTCTCTTAAGCAAAATTTCCATTTTAGACTAAAGTGTTCTTCTACAGGTGCTTCATCTAACGTACAAGCGTTATAACTAAAAAAGCAGGTCAAAATGCAACAGAGGAATGTTTGGGAAATACTAACTAGTGCATTCACTACAAATTTTTCTAAGGTCTGATTTTCAGCATTGAGTTCTCTTTTGGCAGATAAAATTTCATGGCTGTAAGTAATTACAAACACATTTCTCTTACAAGTGGCCATGGTTTTCATTTGCGTTTTGGAAGCTAAATACTAATGTTTGCAACCACAAATCAAAGGTCAAAGCTACAAGCACCTTTACTGAACTTTCAAGTCTATACTGTTTTCATAAAATGTTGAAGCCTGACAAAAAAACAAACCCTTGGACATTCACTTGTCAGTGACAAAAATTCTTACCCTCTTCACTAGGACTAAAGCAGGAAAGACTGCGTACATTCTTTCCTAACTAAACCATCAATTATTTGAATACAGACATTCAAAGTGGTCAAAATTATAACACTTTTGTGAAAAGATGTTTTTTTCCAACATATGTTTTTTGCAAGATTTTTTAGCTTGTCTCAAAAGGTTTGTACTAACTTGTTCTAACTTGTAACTAACTTGTTCTTCAAGTTTATTCCCAAATCCTTGCCTGTTCTTCTTTGACAATGATTGCCAGTACTCCAGAAGTCATCAGTTACCCGCCATTTACACAGGCAGAGGCTCCACTATTAATGCAAACTACGATGTCTCTCCTGTATTTTTCTTTTTCAGTGAGGAATAATTGTCTGCCCTGCTCTCATACACAGCTTGTGCCCCCATGGCATCTTTGGTACATGATGGCCAATAAAAATRGGCTCATGGCTGCTGAGGATGGGGTGGCAACCTCAGGTAAACACTCTCCAATCTCACCCGTGTTCAGTTTAGGTATTCCTGACTGAGAGTCCCCCCACTGCCAAGGTTAGTACCCTCCCTAAGTAACACGAGTAATTTCACATTACTGAGCCACAAAACGTGTGCCTCAGAAAGGCTCTTCTTTCCTTATGACTGTTTTGTAAGGTGGCTTGCGTTTCTGTTACATGTGATGCTGGGCTCACTTGTAACAGCTTGCTGTGCATTTAAAGTCCTGCAAAGCACCAAGCCTTTGCCTCACATTTCTGTYCGTGGAGGTGCCCACACTTCTGTTCCCACAGCTTCCCAGCCCCCTGGAATGATGCTTGAGGGGTCCATGAGTGGCACGGCAGGGCCAACCCAAGGCTCATCGGTTCAGGACCTCTCACTCTTGCTTCTGCCCTGATGATGAGGGAATTTTCTCTGCTCTCTCACCCCTCGCATTTATTCTTGGGCAGCAAATAGCTCTCCGCCTCCGCAGAACTCACCTGCCACTTCATGAGTTCACAAATGACTACTGAAGCACTGAAAAAGAGCCAAAGTGGTTGCAGAGTTTTAATTTAAGTGTTAGCAGGTAGCTGACAATTAGCAATAACCTGCCAGCCCAGTGGTACAAAGACAATGAGCAGTAACACTCCTTCAGCTTGCCTCTGATTGCTAAGGAAGGCTGGCTAAAACGTGCTCGAGCTCTTCCCTCCATCCCTCTTCTCCAGCTGGCTGTATAATCACCACCCCTTTCCACTCAGCCTGTTAAAGAGCAGTTAGATGAAGAGCAGAGACTGAAAAATGCCAGTCACTTTCGTAACCATATGGTAACTGGGTGGTTGTAAAGGGCTCTCCTCATGCCACCCATCTGTAATTCTTAGGTTTAACTGTGGACAATCTCAATTACAGATTTAGCTTAAGTGCTTTTAACATTTCCTCTGCCTTAGTTCATACTATGAAGGAGTCCCTGTGGCAAGATGTGACAAATYTAGGAAAAGATTCTKATTTTCCAGTTGCACAAAGTGTCTTCCTTTCTATTGTCCCCTTGCTTTTAATTAATATGTAGCACTGTAAGAGAGTCAAAACAAAAACA
>NW_020455832.1:1477449-1667150 GCF_003342845.1 Nothoprocta perdicaria
AGCACTGTAAGAGAGTCAAAACAAAAAAAAAAAAAAAAAAAAAAAAAAAAAAAAAAAAAAAAAAAAAAAAAAAAAAAAAAAAAAAAAAAAAAGGAAAAACATTAGTCTTTTCCTCTGGTCTTTCCCAAAACTTGGATAGGGAACTGGCAAATCAGACATAGCATCCATCAGCTGGGGTTCTTTAGGAAACTGAGGATGTGGGTCCCATCTTGGTCTGAAARGAGTCTCATGTGCCCCACTGAGCCCCACCGCTTGTCTCCTGCTAACATCAGCTGTTGTGGGGTCGCAAGGTGAGATGCATCAACCCACTCAGCAAAGGGGAAAGCAACGCTGCACACAATGACCTTTCTCAGGCCAGCTGCGCAACCATGCAGGCAGGAGCACGGGCTGGGGCAGGACCATCACTCTAGAGGCAAGAGCGAGCACAAGGCCTCTCCATGCTAGGTTCAGAGGAGCCCTGGAGCTGTGGAGCTCCCACCACACCCCTGGCCACTCACATTATAGGAAGAAGGTGGAACGTGGCAGGTATTGTGATGAGAGCCACTCTCTTTTTAAGTCATCCACCATATTCAGCAGCCTTGGAGTCGCTAACTGGTTCTAATGTAGCTGCTGCCCTTCAGAAGATGTGTTTAAATATCATTAGCTGAGCATTCAGATCTAGCATTATCCATAAACAAAATTAGACTTCAGCATATGCTGTAGGTTGAACATAGTGTTGTTTTACGGTATGGGTAATTTACTTTCCACCAGAAAATTGTATCATTGTGTGGTTAAACTGTTTACACTAAACTTTTGTGAGCAAGAGAAGGAAAATACTTGACTGTACCTCAGTCTGGGCTAAATGCTTGGGGGTTTTGGCAAAATCAGTGGTTTGCTGGAAGCGCAGAGATACATATGCAGAGATTCTCACGCTGATCTGTGCAGCATACATGGTTTGAGAGGTTTCGGGGAAAAAAAATGTTTCAGCATTCTTTCTGGTTTAAAATGACTAACAATGAGGTAATGGTGGCTCAGAAACATGTTGTAGTTAAGGTTGTACTCCAGAGACTGCGGTTAGCTTCCCAGGCTCTGCAATTGGGCCAAGAAAAGTAATTACAGTGATTAATAATAATGTTTGATTTGCCAGTCACTCCRTCCGTTCCTCAGTGCGGGCTGGTCTGGGGGAGGGAGAGGAAAATTGTAGGAAGGAAATTAGAGCAACAAAGTACAGTTCTTGCGAGGTATAATCCAAACACCGCTGGAGCCAGCTCAGCCTGGCATCAGCTATTTCTGTACAGCTGTATACTAGGGCTCTGCTTTTGTGCCGTACAGCAGGAGTTAATTTATGTATCTGTATATTACTGCTCTGGAGCTGTGCAGTACAGTACGGGCTAATTCGCATACGATGCGCTACAGCTGTGGTGGTGTGCGTGCAGAGGAGGCTGCTCCCAGCGACAGAGCACCGTGGGCACGGTGCGGTGCCTCGTAGACGATGGGCTTTGCCAGATACTTGGACACCACAGCAAGGAGAACATTTTGAATATCAGAGGATTAATATGTTTGAGGACCTGATGGGCCATTACTGGGAATGCAGCGGTAGCCAAGGATGTGTAGCAGCAATGTTTGCAGAAGAAATCCTAATGCCTTACTAGCATCCATGCCATGTTTCCTTCCGTGCYGTGGGTGTGACTGTGGGGAAGGTCAGGGGGCCGGGAAGGAGTAGCAGTGTCACCTGGGTCTGCCAGCGCTGAGCTGGAGGGAGACAGGCAAAAATGATCCCCTGGCAAAGTTTGGCTTCCTGATTACAGGAGTCCTCAGTGGCACCACAATGAAGAGGAGTTGCCATGGAAACCATTGCAAAAGATTAAGCATATCAAGGAAGACTGATTGTGAGAGAATGGGTAGGAATAAGAGAATCAATTAATGTAGAAATGATGTTTTTGTTTCATTCCACAAGTCATAGTAGGAACCTTTACATTCACAAACATCCAATTAAGAGAAAAGTTATAGTGAAATCTGCAAACCCTGTTTCAGAGGAGCATGATTGCTCTATAATTAAAGGAAAATAAATAGTGTTTTTCTATCCAAGATGAAAATACGGTGGTTCAGACTCTGTTATTCTTCACTTTCCCACTGCAGTATCTGTTGGCTTCTCTTGACACCACGAAGCAGACAGGCCACGGTGACCCCCTGGGATGTACTCACAGGTGCAGTGGCTTCCAGCCATGGAGTGGCCAAATGAATTTCAGATATTTGAGAGAGGAAGGGAAAACTTAACTCCTCATTCCCTTTTGTCACATGTTGGCGAGGCTCCTGGACCAGYGAAGCTGAGCTCATTTGCAAGCTGTGAGAACAGAATGGCAAAGGTCAGCAGTTTATTCTCCTTGTGCCGGGCACTGCCTACACCAGACCTTGGCGTAAAGTAAATTAGTCTTTGGGCACTTTTATAGTACCTAGCAATGACTAATAAGGTTGACTTGGGGACCATGGAATTTGCTGGACACTTGTCCTTGTTTCTTGTTAATGCTATGAGGACAAACAGGGGCTTAGCATCAGGACCCTAGAAAGGACACTAAAACCAAGTATACARTTAAAGTTTTTAGGCACTGACCGAGTGACTCCGAGTAGCACTGATGGATTGGAGAATCCAACCTATTAACCCCGGTGCTTGGACTTGCACTTGAATGTGGCATTGTCTGCAAGGGATTTACCTCCTAAAGATGGATTTTCTGCAAAGTATGAAGTTAATGCAACTGTTTTTACCCTGTTACTACTGGAAGATCATGCTGCAGAGGTGCAAACAGCTATAATCCACAAGGGGATCCCTCTACCTAAAAATCAGCCATGCTGAAATGACTTGAGGGCAGAAATATRGAAAGATAGTTAGGCCATTTTTCCATTACTCTCCCAGTTCTCTTTTAAGGAAAGGCTAATGTAGAAATAYGAATAAGCCAAGGAATTAGAGGGTAAGCATGTGCAGAGATTCCTTTTTGATTTAGATGAAACAGTTTGGACAGACTATGTCTTTAGGGCCAAGTCTTGCATGGCTCAGTATGTTTGAAAAAAAACGACATGGTATCTGTTAAGAAGATTCCATCTCCTCCWTCTCCGTATGTCCTCCTCAGAATGAGTTGTATCTGTGTCTCTCCAAGCTGGTCTAAGTCAGAGAGATGAAGTTTTGTTTAAGATACCTCCATACAACTTCCAGCATATGTCCACTGATTAATTATTATCTGTTCTTATTTAAATATACTTCAAAATGATCATACAGTTCTGCTTTTTAGTGATAATGGCACAATTTAGGTTGTCATACCAATAAGAAATGTAGAGCTAAACTGTTCTGTTTGAATGTATGTTATGACCAATGGGCTTTTTTCACTTGCCCAAAGCTTTGGCTGAGATGATACAAGCTCACACTGAAGATAATTATTGCTGATTCATTTTTATGGGTAAGCTCCAAAAATTTCATCCAGACATGGATGAAATTGCATTAGGTGAGTTGCATTAGGTGAGTTGCATTAGGTGAGTTGCATTATGTATTTGGTATTAGGTATCGTGTCTTCATTAAACAAACAAACAAACAAAAAAAAAAGACTGAAATCTCTGACAGGAAGGGTTTTATGATATCAATACAATTCCAATAGGTGGTAGTCGATTAAACTTCACAAGGGTGCCACTGAATGACACAAGAGTGTGAGTGTTGACTGCTCCTGCCCACTGTCACATCACGTCTAAAAGGTCACATGTTGRAGATGCTTTTGACATTGCTGCTGGCTTCTTTTAATTTACAACCGTCACATGTGACCCTGGGCTATACTTATCTTGACTTTGCAATGCCCTAGACCTGGTTACTGCATTTACCTAAGGTGTCTCTGAGAGCCCTTTGGAAACTTGATATGGTGCAGATGATCATTTTTAGACGCTGTGAGCAAAGGTGCTCCAAAACCAGTGTAACAAGTGAAGAATGAATCTCTAGATAAAGAAAATTATTGTACCAGCAGACACAAACAGCTGTACTGATTTCCGATTTGTATCTGGCTTTGAGTCAAGCTGTTGGGATAGTTCTCTAAAGTCCTGCATGTCTAGAGTTCTGCTGTGCTAAGCGCACTTCAACCTAGTGGTAACTTTTGCTGCAATATTAAAAGTTACAGTTTTAATACTTGAGATAATGTGCTAGTATCTTTGCTGGGCCTGGGTGGAGCCCTAGCATTCTCTTTCTTCCTTCTTCAACAAGAACAAACATGATGTTTCCAGGGCCTGGCATCCAGGGCAGTTTTTCTCTCAGGCTTTGAAAGAAGGGGCTTGGCATTTAGTTTATTGTCTTGGTGGGATTATGTACTGACACTGATCAGTATCATGATGAGTAGTGTTTGCCACTACCRCATGTGGGTTCTGAGTCTGGCAAGTATTAGAAGATAAATAATGTGCAATTAAATGAATTCATAAAAGTCTGTTTTTTTGTTTTGATTCTAACAGACAAGGGAAATGTATGGAAATGAAGAGAAAAAATAATTATTCAAGGTTATATCTCAATGTGAATCTCTGTAAAGAATATGCAGCACTGTAGTTTTCCTTTCTTCTGCCTTTTCCCACACTGTTGTACTGCACACTTTATTATTGCTGTCACAATCTGCTCTCTGTCCAATATGATTGCTATCCCCAAAGGTTTATTCTACATAGCAAACATCCTGTAATAGTGACCTACTCTAATAACAGGAAATTTATTTTTAAACTGCATAATGCCTGCTCCATATTAATCTGTTTCTTTTCCAAAAAAAAATTTCAACATGGAAATCTACTAATATTGCCCAGTCCCTGACTGGTCTCCACAAGACTTCATATCTTCT
Organism: Nothoprocta perdicaria; assembly: GCF_003342845.1. Lineage (NCBI taxonomy): Eukaryota > Metazoa > Chordata > Aves > Tinamiformes > Tinamidae > Nothoprocta > Nothoprocta perdicaria. The sequence continues at coordinate 1,482,276 of NW_020455832.1, forward strand.
GAAGCCTGCAGTGTTCCCTAATTCAAGATAGCAACCATCATTTTTTCATTCCTCTCCTTGTCTATAAACTCTAAATAACAAATAACAGCAAACAGTATCAAATCAGTCAAACTTCAAAGGTCAGTGCCCATCAATCACAGTCTTTTTCAAGGTGTCTTTACTGTCCTCATTTTATCCAGTGCACCAGATCACTGCACATAGAAGTTAACCCTTAATGGGTATAGAACAGGTTCTAAAATGGCTTGTGATTCTTCCTAAATGGGTTCTTTTTTCCTAGCTGCATGCCTCTCTGTTCCTTCTTTAGCTATGCTTGCCTTTATGATATCACTTGAGGATCAATGACAAAATTATCTGATGGGTGATAAGACATCAATGTTGATTTTTCTGTCTGTAAGTGATTTTCTTGGGAAGCCAGAAAACCCATCTTGTCAGATGCTTCTTCAAAGGGCCCAGCAGTTTGCATTTATTACATCTACTGGAATATCTAATGAATAGGTGTAAGCCTTTTGGGTTTGCTATCACAAAGAACTAATACATCTTAGGCCATATTTTAATGCCCTTAAGCCTAAAGGGTTACATTATCAAATCTCTGTTCTACCAAAGTATTTTCAATTGTATCTTTTTTTTTTTTTTTTTTTTTTTTTTTATTCCTTTTAAGCATGGTTTGACAGTACTTCTTCTAGTTCCATTTTATATTCTCAAGGATATCATATGCATCTCTGTCTTAATGAGCTGAATTCTGTATCTACTACCAGGCTATTTTCTCCCAGATAAATCACCATGTCTGGTTCTGTCAATGCATCTAAAGTAATGCACAGATGAGAACACCAGCTGATTTCCACTGGTCTATGTCTTTTCCTCTTGTATCACACTATGTACCATATAACTAGCTCCTAGTGTTTCCCATAACACCACTCTGACATTGATCACCTTTATGCTCCAAGGTTTTCCCTTTTAAATCATTAATGAGGCCTCATGAACTCAGACCAGTTTGCAGGAAAGAAAATTTGCTCTGTGTTAGGCCTTTTAAGAATTTTTAAAAAACAAAACGAAACAAAATAAAATTTAGTACAACTTCAGCATAGATTTTCTTCCCAGCTTGGCTTCGTCCTTCTTCACAAACAATACCCACAAAGCTGCCACAGTTTCTGACAAGAAAGATGTGCTTAATGGTTTGCGTTGATGTTTTCCCATGTTAGCATTTGACTTGGACAACATTTAATAAAAACCTAACTAGTCATGTTTTAATACTAGAAATGAGAAAGAGTGTAAAGCCATTTATTATTGCATCTGCTGCCAACATGTCCTGGAGAGAAGCACATTGCTACCAGATACATTTACTAAAACAAGTATGCTGTCCACTGTCTGTCCACTGGGCTGCTGAACTCCTCTAAGGGTTTTGAGTCATTAAAAAAAAAAAAGAACAGTTATTAGGTATATGGTTGTTTGTGCTTCCAGAGCTCTAGATGGATASTCACTCTATTTGATTTGTGTCTAATTATACTTCTATACAGACARCAAATGACTCTTCTAATTCTTTGGTGTATCAGTTTTTGAAAATGCTAGTCACATTTATGGGATCCCTCTTGGTGAATATAGGTGAAGCTGTTTGACCTGCCTTATAACAAGTTGCAGTCTATCCAACCATGCAGTCATGGTGACAACTGGAAACCAGCGCATCACATCCGCCTTACGCTCCCATGGACACAAGTAATTGCTAGGCAAACTGATATTTATATATATGTATATATATATTTATATTAAAAGTGTGCTGAAAGAAAAAAAAAAGAAAAAAAGTGAGCCCAGTTCCTCTACCACAGGATTAAATTCAATAGTGTAAAAATAATTTTCATCAAGTACCTTTTTTTTTACATCTGTTTCATACTTAAACTTTTCTACCATATGAAAGAAAAAAAGTGCAAGTAGAAACATATCAGAATGTTGGGGTTTGTTTTTAATCAACATACACACATGCTCTCTCAAGTACATCCAAAAAGTGAACACATGTATGAATGGGGGCCCTGCAAAAGACTAGAAACACCTGGAATGCAAAATGGCACAGAATTCAATAAAGAGTTGGGGACTGCAGAGATTATGCCATGCAGGCTGCTGTGGTGATGTGCTACTCAATTTCCTTAAAAATATTTTCCAGATATGCAAAACCTCTTTGCTGTTTTATTTTWAAAAAAATATTGTAACAGTGTTCAACACAACTTCAGAATTAAAAAGCAACAGGCTAATTTCTGGGGAATGGCATCTCCCACTGAAATCACCACACAGTTAATAAAAAAGTAAAGATTGCACCTGTCATGATCACMGGTTTACACTCTTTTTAAGTAAAACAGCAATTTTCCTCTTAGGTTTAGTTCTAGAATTCAAAAACTTTACAGAGAAAGACAGATGAATAGTGGGGTCACGTTCAGTGAGGTAGAACTTCCTGCTTTCAGGCATGACTGTGTTTTTGCATTTTGATAATGAGCAAGTCAAAGCTTGCAAAAAGTACTTCATGAACTTGGATAGGAGTCTGTGCTTGAAAAGAAAACAGTTGGTGTAATTATGGACTATGATGAGGAAGGTGGCAGGATGCTCTTCAGTTTCCGCTGTAAACATGTACTGAATGACTAATAAATGAAATTTGGGAGACAACTTTCCTTGGCATATGTGTTATCAACAGTGCTCTGAATTTTAATTGGTATGGCTAGCACCCTTTGCCTAGGCCTGTGTCTGGAGTGTATTTTGCTACCTATGGTGGTGTGGGATTAGAAGCAACTATCCTCTACAACTATGCTCATAACATTCATTTGATGACAGTTTGCCCATCTGAAAAAATATCAGAGAAGGAACTATAGCCTGTCTTTAACCAGAGTAGCAATAGTATGATGGAGGAAATGAAAGCAAAAGCACCACAGTAGGGTCACAGTAGATCCAGTAATAAGGGTGCTCCACAGGTCTTCTAGCCCGGTTTCCCTCTCCAAGTAGATAGCAGGAGTATCCAGCTCCAACATGTAACAGTTTACTTTKCAAGTTCACTTGCAAAGGAAATATTTGAAGTTTTTTTTTTTTTTTTTTTTTTTGTATTTTAAGTTTCCTTCTCTTCATCAGAGACATAATGAGGTATACAAGGCCTGAATAAACCCCTCCATCATGAATTTCAATAAGGAGTTAAACAGTCCTGTGTATCAATTGTTTATGCTTCCAATTGCCTTTTCCTATTGCTCATCGCGGACTAACTGGCTGACACTGCTGAAGTCACATAAGTGCTGATAATACCAAGAATTTGGCCTGTACTTTTTTTTTTTTTTTTTGGTCAATGAGCAGCACTCAGATCTCATTACCAGGTGGGTAGACATCATTATCTCTTTAGTCCATTGGGAATAACAGTGTGCAGGGAAGTTCTTTGCTCGAGGTCATGCAGAAAGTCACTGTAAGAATCTGAAAGTAGAACTGAGGTCAGTTGTATCCTCATCACGGACACTCACAGATTGATAAACCTGCCAGCATTTCACCCATGCAGTTATCAAAACCATTAACTGAACTTCCTTGCAGTGGGGATGAGCGAACTAGTGACTAAGAACTGTCAAATGTACCTGTCTAGAAAAATTCTCTAGTTATCCTAAGAGATAAAAACCATAAAAATCATAAAAACTTATGTTTACCTTATGCTTAAAATTCAGGCATTTCTAGTGTTTCATGTTGATGTCACATTTTACTTTTTTGTTATATGGTGGCCCACGCATCATATGTTTTAGAAATACTGAAAGAGTACAACATACATAAAATTGAAAATACTGCTAGAGCCAATACATAGATCCTGGACTAAAATGAGCATTTCACATGTTCCCACTATGGGGGACTCATAATGCTAGTAGGAGGGACTAGTGAGACTTACCTTTCCTATCTTGTTTACCCAGTGATCTGGCAAAATCTGGTAATCTTTTTGCTGCCAGATTTTGGTGACTTTACTGTTTTTCATTGGTGCGTTTTCTGTGTTTCATTTCTTTACCATCAGTTTGTACATCAGACAGATCTTTCTGTTTATCTATAAAATCATTTTATTGGTGGATTCTTTCTTTTATTTGCTTCTTTCCCAGGAGACATCTATATTCATTAGATCTCTAAGCCTCTTTCTTTAAATTCTCTGGCTGTGAAATACGAGAGATAATTCCTCAATTTACTCTAGTTTAGGAAAGAAAATCAACAAAAGAAAGGCTCAAGATATGTCATAAGATTTATTTCCACTTCAGTATTTTAGACAACAGATGATCCATTTATAAGGCAGTGATCTGTGTCCAAGGCTGGACGTTCCTGAGAAATGGGCATACAAGGTGAACGTATGCATTTTGAGTGTGGTTTCTGCTTACCTATGATGGGCAGCTGACAGTGTCCGTCTCATAGTTTGAGAATCTTTGTATGGCTCACCATGGACAAATAAAGTCCTGCTCAATTTAACTGAACTGATAAACTTCAGGGATGAAATGAACTCCCGATGGCTGCCAAGAAAAATGGTATGACGCTTGGTTATGTTATTAATCTTGAGAAAATGCTTTAGGGTAAAGTGTTATTGTTTCAAATGTATGCAAGCAGTTTTGAAAAAAAAAGTAGAAGAGGTGAAAGTAGAATAGAGGTAACTTGAAAAGGAATAAAGGACATTTTTTTTCAAGCTACTTAAATGTCTGTTCCTACTGTCTAAGATAAGCTACAGATATTCGTTGTTGTGGAGAAGGTGAAGGTGCGGTGAAAACACCACTGAAGAAATTAATTTCAACGTATTATTCATTAGCATGTTATTGTTCACAGTATAATTGTATTACCAGATACTTAACTGGAATGGAGCGGGCTGAGCCAATTGGAGTGTGGGGATCTTGAATAGATGCTCACAATAGCACATTCATCTCAATCACTTTACAACATGCAAATGTATTCGCTGTGCTTTGTGATTGACCTTAAAACTTACCAGCTATATCCCTACAATTCCTGTATGGTCAGTATCATTCTCAGTTTTCCTGCCAGTTTGACAGCAAACTCACCACAAGTTTCACAAATTCAAAATTCAGTCAACAGGATCTTTAAGAATTTTTCCCCTGTTATTTCAGAAACAGTCCTATTTCATACTAACAGCTACATGAGACTTGTGTCTTTTGTCAGCTCGGGATATGGAAATCTTTTAATAAATAAATAGAAATTATTTCTTTTCATGGTCTATAGAAATGGAGCCATASAGAGTGCTCTGAGTGGGCAAATGAGATTCCTATGATGTCCATCTGATGTACTTTATGTTTTGTCCTAATGGGGTGGAAATAAACAGACCTCCTCTGTTTCTCCAGCTGTTGGTAATCTCTCGACTGGGAGAAAGATGCAGAAAGGTGCTGAATGTGCCAGGGGAGTGGTACTGGTCTAGCTGCCCTAATTTAAATAAAGAAGCTGCACAGGTGTATGGCCATGATTACAATATGAGCAGAAGCACAGGCTATGAGGACCACTGCTAAAGGAGAGGGATAAACCTCTTTAGATCTCATCTAGTATATATATGCCTGACCACCGTGATGGGTTACTCTGACTCTCTTCCTGTCCCTAAAATAGATCCAGGGTACAACTCAGCACTTTTATCATGAGTAGCAAGGGAGATGGAGAAGGCACCAAGCTGCTTAGTCAAGGCACTCCCTGACTGTGGTGAGAGTTGAAGACATCATTGGCCTGATCTTGTATTTACTGAGTAGCATTTTCCTTCTCTGCACATTTTGCTGCACTGCTGAGTTCAAATTTCTGATAAAAGAGACCAAAGGCACAAAGGACTGAATTTACCTTTCACAGAACATGGGTATTCTGCTATTTTGTAGGATCTGACAAGCTGAAAATGTCTCTGTTCACTTTATTCAAGAAAGTATTTTTCAGTCTTTTCTTTACATTTTGAATTTTCAATATGAGAAGTCCTGTTTGACGTAGAAAACTTCTTAACTGCTAAGATAAATAGTATTCTATTAAGCCAAACTATTCAGTGGAACCACCAAACCTAGTCAGTTTACTTGGAGGCTCAGTAAGAGATAATAGTAATGAATTTAAATCAATTAAGATGTTTGTAAGCAGATATCTAGCCAAAAATTTCTCTTCTGTTGGAAAATTACAAATCAAAAAAATAAGGCCAGCTAGCCAAAATTCTTATCCCAGTTATTTAATCTACTAAGCATACTTACATTATGCTTGTATTGTATAGTGCATTGTATTTTACAGGGGCTTGGAATATTGTCTCTTGGTAGAAAGGAAGTTGTTAAACAATTGTCTTTTTACATCTGCCAGCTCAAGGCCATTCAGATTTAATCCAGAAGCTGAGCCTTTCAAAGGTTTCCTGACATTCACCCGTCTTAACCCTCCCATGACAGACAGAGGGTCCTCCAAAACAAATCTGAGACTTTTGTGAATGGCAGGTTACTGTGGCCATCTGGGAACTTCCCACATGCTACTCAGTACAAATAAATAGATTAGATTTCTCTGCTTATGTCAGAAAACATGACCTTGTTAGATCTTGTTATGATCTTGTCGGAAAAATGATCTTACATAGTTCTGCTATCCTAGATACTCTTAGGCACCAAAATGATGATATAGCACCCATTTGAAGATACTAGTTCTTGCCTAATATAGGGCTCACTTGAACATTGTAGTTTTTTAAGTTTGACTCAGGCTGGTAATAAATGACTCCATATTCCACTAATAAGAGGTTGTGAGAAASAGGGTGAGAACAGGGAAGGCAAAAGCTAATGAAGAGTGAAAATAGAGAGAGACTGAAAAATGAAGGGAAGCAGGTTCATCCATCCTTATTACTCACACAAAAGTTAAAACAGCAATAACTGTTGAAATGTAGACCCCAAAAAATTGGTTTCTGGCATCTCTCAGCTCTGCAGAAACATTCCTAATAATTTGTCCTTGCACAGGAAATCATAGTCACATATGTCATCTTGAGAAATTCAGACTTCTGAGACTTGATAAGTTCTCTCTCTTTCCAGCACAATGCAGCTACAGTGCTTTAAGTTATAAGGGAGTAAATAAAGAATAAAGGACTTGACTTCAGTAGAGTTTGTCCGGATTTACATTCCTATAATTGAAAGTCTTATTGGTAAAAAGCCATTAGATATTACATATTCTTGTTCCAAAATGCAAGAAAGCTGATCTATTTATCTCCATAGCTCAAGTAATGAGCCCATTCCTTCAATTATTTAGGGGAACAAATAATTTGTATGAGTTTTTCTTTCRTTTATTTGAAGTAACAATGAACAAACACTTTTGAAAATTGCAGGAAGGAGAAAAAGTAGCAGGGCTGTGGGAAAGGCAACATGCTCAGTGTCTGTGTTAATAAATTTATTAAGGCCAAAAACATGGGTGCAGGCCAGACACTGCTCTATTGGACAGAGTCCGGTCCTGGCTCAGGTGCTGCTCAGCTYGGTGACCATTCCTGAGATAAGGCAAGGGTAAGGTCACCCTGCTGGGCACGATTTACTTCCATGGGTACCAGCTGGGTCGTGCTGCTTGCTATGAAGCTCAGGGAATGGACCCTGGCCTGCTTTTTTTAGTAGTACAGAAGTACTTGGTGAAGGAAACTACTTGAGGGTCATAGGAAAGAAGTGAAATGTAGTTACTTTAGGAAGTGATGGAGCAGYGATTAGGAACAAGCCTTCCTTTGAGTCAGTAAGCGCCTAGAAAAAATCTGATTTTTGAAGAAGGGTGAAGAAGGGTTTATGCCAGTTGTCACTCTCATTAAATTATTTTCCCTCCTTTTCCCTTTAAGTGTATAGACAACAAGCTAAAAGAAACTCTGTTGTCACTGCAGTTCTCTTGACAATATGTGTTAAAACTGCCATGTTCTAYTTAGTGGCAGAAAAAAAACCAGCCAGAAATACCAGTCCATACAAGAAGGACCTGACAATCCAGGGATTTCTAAGATGATCCACGAGCAGGTAGAAGTCGACTTTTTGGCAGGCAGACACTTCCCACAGATCTTGTAGACATCCAGAACTGAGGAGTGGGCATCTTTCACTATGTGATGTTAACACCCACATAGCCTTGGTAGATAAATACATGRGAAAGCTGGGATTCTGATCTTCACTTCTTTCTTCATGGTCCTCTTCTGCCTGTCCTGTCCAATCTTTCTGCTGTGCACCATCCTCTCTTCCCATATCCTCCCGCTTAGCTGAGCCCCACGAGGAAAGAACAAATATCTGTGGGAGACTGAGGAGTCACCAGCTTGCTTGCTCCGATGATCCTCCCTCCCTTCCATTCTGTGTTTGTCTGGTTTATCCAAGTTWGTAAACTCTTTGGGGCAGTAACTGTTAGTCTTTGTGCAACACTGGCGGATGCCATTCTTGGCCAGCCCCAAGGAATGATCAGAATAAATGTGAGTAATAACAATAGTGACAAACAACATCAAAATTAGTAATGACAATAATAATTATTATTGTTATTATTATACAGTCAACCRGAATGACTTGGTAATTATTTGCATAATTTGTATGTATAATTTGCATAAGCAGAATAAAAGACTGTTCTCATATCCAGAGAAGATCTCAGACATAATGTTTTGTTCCCTGTATGTGCTCAGGATTCCCGCTGGTTTCAGTGGGAGATTTTTTTTCCTTACTTATTTTCAAAATCAATTGCTCTGATGACAGAAATCAGTGGGAGTCCCACTGAACACGTGGCTTCATCCAGCAGGGTGCTGAAGGTGTCTCCTACCTTTAACCTCAATAAGGTTTTCTGTGGAGAAAGATACTTAGCCCTTTTCAGAAGCATCTCATGGCTTGCAGGATTGAGCCCCTCAAGACAGCTGTCTTTGGACTCTGACTAYGTAAAGCTGAGCTGAGATTTTTTCCCATCTTTTTAATTGTCTATTTACAAAACAGATCCCAGCAGCTCAAGAGCATTTATAGTCTAATGGGTAAAGCCGCAGTGGGTGGCTTTTTGGCTCTCAAAGAGAGAGAGTCTCATCAGTGGAACAGGGAAGAAAGTGTAGATTATGCAAAATAGAATAGGACAAGGAGCACAGAGAAAACAGACGTGACTTACGGAGATGTTTTCAGAGTTTTGTTCCAAGGGGCTTGGCAGGACCTCCAAGCTGATATGTTTTGAATGACAAAATGAATGACAGAGACTTACGTTGAGTAGAGTCTGAGAGCCACCAGACAACTGTGGCAAATGTGTATGACCATCTCAAGGGTACAGTTTCTTGGGTGTCCAGCACAGTTTTTTAGTTCAGAAGCTCTTATGGGCTGTGCCTGGCTCTTTGTGTAATGTATGGAGCACATGAGGCAGGGGCACTTTGCTCAAAAGCTGGGGTGGTAGCTCAGCTAGGAGGATGCTAAGGCAGGGGCTGCAAAAGTGCCCAGTTGACAGTGTATAGAATAGCAGGGCAGGGGCTTTGCAGGAGCTGTAGAAGCTCTGTGGAGCTCTGCCAAACTTGGGATCTTCAGTTTTGTCCAGTGCTAATTCTCATATGCTGATTTTTCTTTCAGAGAAACAGGAGTTAGCCTGAGAGCTTGAAGACTGTSGTACTATCTCGCCCACGCCAGGAAAGCGGAGGGGCTCCCTGCGCTGCCGGCAGCCTCTCCGGCAGCCCTGCCTGCCTGGGGCCAGCCCATGGACAGGCACACGCTGCCATGAGCTCTGTCCTACCGCTGGAGATGGCTGCAGAGCCAGACGAGCACGCTGTGTGAACGCTCTTCAGCTGTCTCAGTACAAGCCGGGTTAGATTATACTGCAGGCGAAGGCATGTTTTAAATGTTTACCTCTTTTGTAGAGGAGTCAGCACTCCCCTTTGCTTCTGGAACTCCTCCGACAGCGCGGTAGGAGGGGAGGGGTGCAGAGGACGGGCGGCAATCTCCGCTATCTAAACACATCATTAAATATGGGCATGCCAGATCTTACAGGGATCTGGCCTTCCTACACTTGTTTAACTTAGCGCCGGGCAAGTCAGAGCTTGGGTCCACTCCGCAGGCGCGTTTGTACCAGGGTGAGAATTGGAGCTGCTTAGTGCTGAAAACTGACAGAAAAGATAATTCATTTCATGATACTATTTTTTCTTCTGCCTCGGTAAAACTAGCTGACTTACCTTGATTGTGAGGATCCTGCAGAGAATCTTAGAAAAAGGTTCTTTAAAATTAATGGTCTGTGACCATTAAAGAAAGCTCAATGACCTTTCTGACCACAGTCCGAGATCTACTCACACTCTCTGCATTTTATATTTATTTTATGGCCACAACAAGGGTGCTTGTTGTATTGCGTCTATGCTGGCACACCTTTTAACCCAGYTTTTTACCCACTTCAATAATTTCTTTTTTTTTAACTACAATCCCTTATAAACCAGCAACCATAAACTTTACCAGCTTGAGGATTAGGTTGGTCTTCAGGAAGGCCACATGATGATCCATGTGTCCACACCTCATTCCCCTTGGGGAATGCTTGTCTCTGTTACCTGAACCACTGGGTTCATCTAAGATTTCAGATTTGTATTTTGACAATGAGCTGGGAGGGGAGGTGTTTCTAAATCATTATTCATAACCTTCAGATAACATTGTATGCTCAAAACAAGATTTTTATCTCTTTCTTCTAAGTACAAAATGTTGAATCAGCTTTAATGGGAGACAGGTAAGTAACATGTGTGCTAACTGTGGGAAAATATGAAATCCCTACACAGGACATCCTATTTCTCGTTTTATGTATGTTCTCGTATATCCAGAGGTTATTTCTGCAGACTTACCTTTTTATTTTTCCTAAAACTGGAAAAAWACCTTATGGCCTCTAGAAGAAGAAACAGTTCTCAACCCTCTAACTTTTTCTCAGCGTAAATCCTCCCTCCTCTGTGGTTTTTCTGGTAATGCCTTTGTTTTCCAAAGTTAATTTCATATTCCTTGTGTTGCTGTTTCAAGACTGCCAAAACCAGTGCCAAGACTGATTCACAGTAGATGCCCAAACTGCGTTGTTCTTGCATTATATAGCATGAGGGCCGGGATGTAGTTACATTATTACAATTTATATGTGAAGGAAGCATCTCTGTTTGAGGGATTGGTTCAGAGGAGAGGGGGAGAGCAGCCTTTATGTCCTATATTGAAAGACTACTCCTCAGGGCTTGATTTTGTGTGTAACCTTCTTTTTGCACCTGCACAAAACTAAAGGCATTTACATGTCTAGCTATTATACTTGATTGCTGGCTAATTATGCATACAAGAAGGGAGATGGGGGAGGGAGAGAAAATAGGTCAAAAATATATATTTTCTTTGGCATTTTAGATAAACTGAGATATTTCCTGCATAAAAGCCTTTGCAAGAAGACGCTTTCATCTGTGAACTCAGAGGTATGGCGTATGTATACCATTACAAACACCATTTCTAGTTATGGCATTCAAATATAAGGGTAAACATATTAAATATTCTCTCCCAGACAAATTTCAAAGCCAATTAGTCTTGATTTTTTTTCCTCAAATAGTCATTAAGGGATGGAAAAGAAAAAGCAGGCGCATTTCAATATGAAAGGTACAGCAGGTTATTTCCTTCAGGTCTTTGTGATGCAGACCTGTTTGCTCCAGGACTATACTGTTCTCCTTGTTCTCCCTTAAAAGCACACTATTTGAGTATGGATGATTTGCTGCCTTCAAGACATTTACTAGAAGGAGAGGAAGAAAGAAGAAAGAGGGATAAAATTTTATCTAGGGCTCCTGTATTATTCTGTGGAAGAGAAGAGGAAGGGAAGAAATGAGAAAGAATCTTTGCATGTGTTTGTTCACTAATGGAGCACAAATCTGTGAGAGCTGACCAAATGCTCCCAAATATGCTCATTTTGTCTGGCATTGCGTGGAAGACATTTTCAGGGGTGCCAGGTTACTAAGTCTTCAAATCCATTTACTGTGGCCTGGAACAGTTGTTGATTGCCATTTCAATAGTTATTAGGATTTTTTTCTCTAGTCATCAGCAAGTCTTGAAATAAATACATTTTATTAGAGCTGGCAAGTTTAAGAACAGATGTGAGATCTCCCATAATCTACAGGCAAGGATCCCGTGGGATAGTAGTGTTCAGGATAAGGGCTGTTTTCTTCCAGAAAGCATTGGCTGCGGAAATTCTCAGAGTGTGTGAGGTCTGTACACATTTCAGTTGSACAAAAGGATAAATGAAAGGTATTTTTTCCTGTTTGGGTACTTGGAATTTTATTCTGTWAAAATGAGCTACAAAACATCCAGTCATGATATATTTATTTGCACTTGTTCATSATGCCAAGCACAGATTGTACAGACATTTTACAGTATTAAACCCTCAAACTGAGACCCATAAATCACAACCAACATCTGTTATTCCCTTGTGAGAAGCTTCTTAAAAGAGTGTCTTCTGAACATCTCTGCTATATGTCATTTATTACAAGTGGTCCCTCATCCTGGAACAAARGAGACCTACATCCTCTTCCCTGGGCAGCAATTAACTGACCTCATCTTCCCACCCCCTTCATCAGCCCCCACAATCAATTATCCCAATCARTCTTTCTGAAGAGGAAAACCAGGCAAATAGGTGATCCACTATTGTAAATAGTTTTTGATACTCCAAAAAAGTCCAAAGCAACAGTAGTTGCAATTGTGGAGGAACTAATTTATATAAGGGTTTATGATTATAAAGATTATTACAATATTTTCWTTTTTTTTCCTGAGTACRTATATATGTATGCATGCATATGTGAAATAAAGTTTCATATTTCCTTTGAAGTCATTCCAATTTAATGGCTACAGTTTATCCAGGTAGTAGTAATTCTAGATATATGTTTCTGGACACTCAAGAGAAATACTTTTGAAGGACTGTGCAGCTTCTGTTATTAGAAGAAGAAAGTGTGCACAGATGCTGACTGAAGCCCACAGAGTTAAACAGCAATATGGCAGAGGGCGCAGAATATGATTAAGTGCAGCAGAAGGGCTTTTGATCTCTTGATAGCCCTAGCCCATGAGAAGGAAGAGTAAGCTCTCTGTCCTTCAGGTGGGAGAAGCAATTAAGCTTCTCACTCAAAGACGACAGCTGAAACAATGGATGCTACTGTCCAAATCACTGCCTTTGGGGCAAGACTTGGCTAATGGAGAAGAAGATAAGTTTTCCTGCATAGGAAACAGCAACTGAAGTAAGCAATACTTGGTTACACTGATTATGTCTGTGGGAGTATGRAAGGAGAAGATAAACAAAAAGTAGTCTAGAGAAAGAAGGAAGATCACTGACAGTGCTGTATTGGGAGAAAGCAAAAAGAGAAACAGATTCCTTTGGCTCTCTAACTGGCAGTGCCTAGATTGWATTTGGGGACAACAAATATGCCTCTTAATATTTCTAATGCACTCAGAAAAATAAAAGAAAAATAGAAAAATGAAATAGAAGGGAAAAATTAAGACCTTTCGTCAGATATTTCACAGTTAAAGTATTAGAGAGGTCTGAAATACTGAGAAAAATCAATAGATGCGAAGATGAAAATGGTAAAGAATATTCTCCAAACTTCCATCAGAGAAACTACTTTCACATCTTTTTGTTTTGTCTCTCTTCTCCTCTCTATGCTATTGTCAGCTTGCAATCGATGTGAACTTCTGCCATATTGATGATGTGGCGTATGTGTATAGAAGCACATGTGCATGTGATAAAGGGAGGATGGACACTAYACTTGTGCTTGTACACACTTTTGATCATAATGTGGGTTGTGCTCCAGATCTCCGAGAACTAATGCGAAAATAATGTGTTCAACATTTTCCAGGCAGTCAATCTTTCAGTAAAGTAAATTTACTGACTGCATCCTTTTGAGCTGGCTTAAATGTCTGCAATATTCAAAATGTCCTTTCTCAGCTTCCACTGAGAAATATGGAAAATGAGAAAAGTAGCTGTTCCTAATCTGATTGTTTCGAAGTCCATTCTGACATCTGTACCCTGCCAAATCAATGGCAAAACTCCAGCAGACTTAAGTAAAGCCAAGATTTTATCAATGATCTGGATGATAGAARTGATTTTTCCAAGCTTTCACAATAACAATTTTAATATGGAGTTATTTATGCACTATAACAAAATCTAGAGATCTTGGCATTCTTTCATTGGTAGCATGTTGCCATTATGCTTAATATTCTGCCAGTTGACTAGAGATGAGCCCAAAAAGAATATGAAAATGTCAAGCCTGATGTTAATGGAGCTTGCAAAACATACTCTGGCTATGGAAGATATTTCTGTTTTTTCAACTAAAATCTCAATATATTGGAATATTTTTACTGTGAACAAGTCTGTATTTTTTTGAACTAAGAATCTAATGGAAATGGGACCCCAAAAATAGAAATTGCCACATAATTACCTGGTTAAAATCTATAGTTTTAATATTTGAGGTTTATTCACAGTAGCTTCCTGAAATATTTTCTTATGCATTTGTTAAGCTGCGTTATTATTACTAATGCTGTTAGCATTATAAAGTGATAACTTTGCAGAAAAAAARCAACTCATTCCCAAAACATTTGATTAAACATAAGTATTATTACCCCGTTTTAGAGACATGGAAACAAAGAGGACAGAGCATCTTTCATGAAGGATAAGAATCCATGTGTTTTGTGCCCTACTCCAGCTTGTTATGCAGTAGGCTGTACAACATCCAGCTGAGTGCTGGTGATTAGGTGTTTTTATAGCAAACTTTGTAATTTTTACTTTTTCCTAAGGTTAAGGATTGGTGCATGGCTGTAATGTCTATAAAATACTAAAGCTGTTAAAACACAGTTTTTGTTGTATGTCGTCCAATTTGCAGTTGGGAAACAGCAAAATTTGTTTAAATTGAAAACATATGTTGGGCTGGATAGTAGGTAATGGTATTGCCACCTTCACATATTTAAGCTCCCATGCCTTTTCTGCAGTTTACACAATAGTAAACCTAACTAATGAAGCTATTTTAGCCATTATAGCTCATTTTATTTGGTGATATAAGAGTCTTCATGTTAGAGGTGGACAGGAAACTTTTTTCCTGTCTTGTAAAAGATTTCATGATTTCAAAACTCTTCCTGTTCAAAATCAGGATGTACCTGGGGCCATTAAAAAGTGCAAAAGAAACTCCTCACATATTTCAGAATGGGTATCAAAAAAGAGAGGAAAAAAAAAAAAAGGTATTCTTTTAGAATACGGGACTCTTACCTCAGCATTTTTTTTGTTCGTTTTGTTTCCTTTTTTTTCTAATTTTGACTAGAAATCCCATACTTTGTAATTGATAATAAATATTTTCAGGAAAAAAATGCTCTCAATGAATCTTTTTTTTTTTCTTGATTAAAAAAAAAAGTGTTTGAAAATTTCTATCAAACAACCCTTTATATTTTCAGCAAACATGCTGTGACTGAAATATGTCTCCTGAGACACTCTGGGCTAAGAGATTTTCTTTCTATCTCCAGTCAGAAATGGGTACATTTTTCTGATATTTATTTTATGAATCTCAATCAACCACCCTTAATATATGGATTCAAAGTAAACTGTAAGAAAAGCTCATGACAGTCATGACACATTTTCTCCATTGCCTATCCTTCCCATTTCCTATTTCTCTACCTTTGTCTCACTGTACTTGTTAGATGTGTCTTCTTTAATGTGAATGTAAATGTGTGCATTTACCTTCAAATTGATAGTTGATTTTGTTTGACCATATTTTAAGCTTTCTTTTTAAACTTTAATTTTACCATCCAGATTATTTTCCTATTTTACTTGACTATTTTCTTCCTGTCATCTTTTACTCTTTCTTACTATCTCTGCATTGTTATTCCCTTTAGGACAATAAAAGGCTGCAGGCCAAAAGTCAGAGAGCAATCATAAAAAGCTATCAAAGGATGAGGAAAAGATAAGAATAAATATGTTTTTTTTGTTTTCTGAAAGGACCTATTTGCCTCACTTGCCTTTAGAAAAAGATATCATTGAGAGGATTTAGAGGACAAAGTTGTATGTTCTATTTATCCARAGCCCATGAATAATTTTGAGTGATCACTAATTATGTCTGAGAAAGACAGACAAAAATATTCCTTCAAGCTTTATAGCTGAAAAAGTATTATTATCACCACTTAAGGCCTCTCAGACCTGTCAGGTTTTGATGGAGACCTTATTTGGAACATGAAATAATGGAAGGAAGAAGAAACCAATAGATATACCTCCTCTTCTATGCACTTACCACCGCCAAACATGGTGATCTATCCCCTGTTGCCATGATGCACTAGCAAAAGTATTTCAGCATCTGACTCCTGAAATTCCTTTTCTCTCATCTTGTATTTGCATCTTGGTMTCAGCTGCAGGCAAGTGTCACTTGACCAAAACATTATTGCCATCCCACAAATAAAATAGTCTAATAATCTTCTCATAGCAAATCAGTAATGATCGTATTTCTTATTTCCTTGAAGTTAGCTTGATGCTAATTGCCTAAATTTCCACTCCATTTATATAAGCCAGTGCAATTTTGCACTGCTTACATCAAAAGGTCATTCTAACATTAATAAATGCTTCACATTGAACCATTATCCTTTGTCCTTAATATCTGATCTTCTTTATAAATCCTGTTGTTTACCAATAAAGCTGAGTCAAATACTAGGCATGTGAAAGCAAACACTTTGAGCATTGATGCCCACCGTATCATTTAGCTCTCAGGCTGACAGAGGACAAGACTTGGTGGACAGATTTGACCAGTGTAATGACATTGGCAAGCTTAAAGAAATTTCATTTTCTGCAGAGTAATTCTCTACCTAGAATAAAGCAACTTTACATTGTTGAATAAATATGCAGACAGGAAATGACTGAAGTACACTAATAATCACCTATTATTGCCCAGAAGTTTAAACAAACCTCTATAAAAGTCAACCTCATTGCTGAACAAATTTATTCCTTTATCTTTTTCTGTATTGTTCTCATTGTATTATTTATCATGGTTATTCCAATTATAATTAGCCCTGTTGCTTCAGCTCTTGTGCCACTGTCATGATAAGAATCAGATGCTCTAAAAATTGCTATTGTAAGATGAAAACACTTCCAATTAGATCTCGGGTGGGTTCTCCTCCTTCTGCTGAGTTTTAGATCTTAGATCCGTATTTCCAGGAAACACCTGACCTTTAACAATCAAAAGCAGAATCTTAGCACCTAAACAATAGAACATCACAGAGAATTATATTAGTGTATTGTGCATATTCATATCATATAACTTCAAGTCAAATACTACTGTTGCTTGTGCTATGTCATATTCCTTGTTGTACATTTGTGGGTTGTCTAACGCAATGAATTTCTAACTTATAATTAAGACTTCTGGAAGATAAGAGCAATACAATGACATTTTTACACCATCTTGGATGTTCCCATGCCAGACATATATTCCTTTTAAAGCTACCAAGAAGCATATTAAAATTTATTTGGACAACCAATGAAAAGCAAAATGTATAGTTGATATACTGCACCAAGAAAAAAATGCCCTGAGGGTCTGCTTCTTCCAAATGTAACTCATTACAATTTGCTGTCCCATTTAAAATTTGCTGAGGCAAAAATATCTCTGTGAGAGTATTACCCTCTATATTCCCTCTAGAAATGTATGTACAACAAGCCTATTACTTAACACACTGACACTTACCTTAAGAGGACACTGTGGAGACTCAGTGAAATTAGTATCTTAATAGAGTTAGTCTTCTAATCAGGGTTCACCATGCTGTACTTATCAAGGTGGGAAAGATTTTGTGATGACCTCATGCTGGAGGTCACTCTAACCCAGTGGTTAGAGTGATTTCTGGAAGAGTTTTTTCTGTGTTCTGCTCCAATACATCCCTTTTTAACACCATTTGGCCAGAGGTGTGTTTCAGCTGCAAAGACCCTATCTGTATTCAGACTTCTTCAGAGTTGGGGAGCGTTTAATGTCTAAGGGCAAATGAAGGTTCTGCACAAAATAAGGCCACAGGCATAGGTATGTAGTACGTAGCAATTACTATGGGATGCAAGATGAGACTTCCTTGAAAAATGTTGATGCTCTGGTTCCTTAGACTTTGTATATGGCTCCAGGGACAAATTTCAAGAAGCAAAAGAAAGGAAATAGGCCAGGATATAGCTCTGCTCAGGAGTCTGTTGTCCCAGATGTTCTCCCAGAGTTGTTTATGTATACACTCATCTTATTTTCTACCACAGTAAAAAGAATATTCCCAAAGAAACCAGATATCTTCATGGTCTCTGGAGGCAAAATCAATGCAGTGCATCAGACTGTGGCTTTGAAGTCCCAGCTCAGCCTGGAGAATGTGCTTAAAGCAGAATTGATACACAGACTGGATGAAATATGCCTGAATGCTGCTGGCTGCCGCTCCTAATGCCAGCTCTGAAGGAAAGTCATATATTCATGGCCAGATCTCATGGCATTTCCTTGGAAAAGCTTGAAGAGCCTGTTAAGAGCCCTTAGCAGCTGGGAGGTGCCCTGGGGAAAAGAAAGAAGCCCTATAGGGAATGCTAGACAGGCATGCAAACAGTGCCCTATAGGATACTACAGGATAAATTTTACTGCAATTCTAGCTTTATCTGTTTCTTAAGTTACATTTCTGGTATATGCAAACATAGCTGGTTTTATTCATTTTCATATGGAAAGCAACATACGGAACCCTGGCAGCTCTGTCTTTTTTTTTTTTTTAACTCATCACTTTTACAGTTTAATGATTGTTACCTTGCCAGTTGTTATATTAAAGACTCCTTTCAGACACAGAGTTCATCACTGACTTCTCATTAGCCATCTCCTGGAGCCCCATTGCTCAGGAGAAACTCTTTTCCCTTGGGAAGCTCCCTTGGGTGTTTCTGAAGAAGACATAAACGGAATATGCTGCTATTTCCAGGGTTAGACATTGGGGCTGAGTCTGTGCCTCATCTGTGTCCTGGGATGGACACAAAGTTGAAGAGCCCCTTTGACCCTGCTCACCTTGYTGGCCTCTGGTATGGCAAAGCTCTTGTCAGGGAAGTTTTGTAAGGATCCTCATTCTCTGCACGCCCCAGCTCACAGGTTTTGTCTATGGGTTTGCACATTAGTCATGCCTGTTCAGTAGCGATACYTGAGAATAGGATTAGCTCCAGTCTCCATTAAAAAGTGATCTCTAAACTAGTTTCACATTGCACAATATAGCCCCAGGTGATGAAGTGAGTATTTTTTTTCCTCTCCCAGGATGCCTGGAACAAGGCGTATTGCAGGATGTGTCACATATTAAGAACATCTTTATTTTTATTCTAGTAGAATTCAAGAAAGCCAGCTCCAGTGCCCTCATACTGGCTGGGGACATGTGACATGTCCTAATAGCTACAGAAGGGAAAGGAAAGTATGTAAAAAGGACATTTAATTAGTTGCCAGAAAGAGCTGAAGTGTTGTTACATCAATGGTGTGTTTCTGACAGATTTGAAAGTATCTAGTGATTTATAACACTGGAAGAATTTTGATATATTCAGCCGAGGAAGGCTGTGAAGTTTTTGAGATAGATTATTTTARGTCTCCTTAGTGAGGGTTATTGGAACTTAAATTAAATATAAGAGAAGTCCATGCAGAGAAGTCCATGTTACAGGTCATCTTAGCCATTAAACAAGCTTCTATCGTTAGGGCAGGACATGTTCAAAGTGTTTCAGTTGCATCATTCAGTCCTGAAAAACATGAAACCCAGCATCTTCGATATGATGATATAATTGACCTAATTCGTGTTTTATAATTGTAATTTATTTTCTATCTGCTGTTCGACACCTACACAGCTTACTCGTGAGCAGGGCCCCATTATTCTCAGCATGGTGCAGTTAGCTCTTGTTCTGTCTGCTTGCGTCAGACAAAATCTGTTTGTGTTTGAGCAATTTGCACAGTGTATTGAGGCAAATGTGAAGAAATATCGTTCTTCTG
Source organism: Nothoprocta perdicaria (assembly GCF_003342845.1). NCBI lineage: Eukaryota > Metazoa > Chordata > Aves > Tinamiformes > Tinamidae > Nothoprocta > Nothoprocta perdicaria. The sequence goes on from NW_020455832.1 coordinate 1,502,146, forward strand.
ACCAACAACGTTTGGAAATGTCTTACAGAATTCTTTTGTTGTGCCTCTTTGATTTTCAGTTACACATGTTTGCTACAAGTCTTTCTTGAAATGCAGGATTTCTAATTGTGTCTAGCAGCCTGATTTACGTGCCAATCAGATCCTCAAAACATGTGACTTCTTGAGAGATTTTTTCCCAGTGCACTGCAAGTATTAAATATTCCTTGGGGTGGTGAGGGGAACTGAGAAGGAACCAGGGAAAGCTGAGTTTGGAACTGAAAATCACTCCAGTGGCCAAAAACTTTTTCCAAACTTCCTAAATCATTTAATCTGGAAAGCTGTTCCAACCAGATGAATAAGATATTTTAACATAGCATATTCCTGTATTTTTGAACAATAGTTAATACAAATAGCTATAGCTCTTTAAAAAAATTTAGACAGACAAATTTTCATACAGAGGGAAGCATCTTAGGTGTTGTGCTACCATACAACATAATTATACCAAAACATTTCAGACTTGTAATTGACAGGACTAGGAGGTGCTGAAGGCAGTTAAGAATACAATAATATTTTCTGAAACAAAAATTAAATAAAAGATATAAAAGGTAAAATTAAAAAAATAGCTAACATAATAATAATGCTTAGCGTTTAACAGCTGCTTTATATCTTCAGACCATTGCRACGTTGCTAACTAATTGGTACCAGATACACCACATGCTCGCTAGCTCAGTGCAGAGCAGCAGTGAGGATGCCAGCAGAATGCTATTGTTGGCTGGGTAGGTAGATGGATGTCGCAATGCGAATGGTAGCAAGTCATGTTATTACCATATACAGCAGAGTACCAGGCCCTCAGAGTCCTGGTTCTAGCAGCAGTAACCTTGCCTTCGAAAGGATATAATTGCTCTTATGGGGTTGCCTCACATGGAAACCAAAATGATATCAAGTTCTAATAATTAAATTAGGAAGCAAGTCAGAGAAGGACACATTTGTTCTCAGTGGAACACAAGAGACTACTTCCTTTGGTGACCTAATTGCTTCAGTTTAAAAAAAAAATAATATTATGATTGCTGATTAAAAGGAGCCAGAGAGCTTATCCACATTTGCCAAGAGCACACAGCAAATCAAGCTTTATGACTTGGAATGAACTTGGTGCTTTGTCCAGATTAAATTAGGAAGGGAGGTCACCAAAGCAAGGAGTTCAGAAGAACACTTGAGACTGGAAGTATGAGAAATGAACAGCAGAACTAAAATGAGAAAGGTATAAGGGAGGCAGAAGCGATTCCCACTCTTACTGTTCATTTTCTTGAGATGTTAATGAACAAAGGAAGAGGTAAACTTAGGAGCAAGGAACCAAAACAGCCTATCCTATATGGTTGCAGCAAATTTATAATCACGAGCCTGAGTGGGCGGTGACATACTGAGACGTGGTGGGACAGCTCCCATGACTGGAATGTGGCCATGGAGGGCTATAGGCTTTTCAGGAGGGACAGGGCAGGAAGGCGAGGTGGCGGAGTTGCTCTTTATGTGAGGGAGCAACTGGAATGCATAGAGCTCAGCATAGGGGAGAATGGAAGGCGAGGACAAAGGGGCAAGCCAGCAGGGGCGACACAGTGGTGGGAGTTTACTGCAGGCCTCCTGACCAGGACGAGGAAGTGGACAAAGCCTTCTACGGGCAGCTGCGGGAAGCCTCCCGATCACAGGCCCTGGTCCTCCTAGGGGACTTCAACCACCCTGATATCTGCTGGGAAAACCACRTAGCCAGGAACAGACAGTCCAGGAGGTTCCTGCAGAACATTGCAGATAACTTCTTGACRCAGGTGGTTGAGGAGCCAACAAGGGGAGGGGCGCTGCTAGACCTGATACTAACAAACAGAGATGGTCTAGTGGAAAATGTGAGGGTTGGGGGCAGTCTGGGCTGCAGCGACCACGAGATGTTGGAATTCACGATCCGGCGTGGAGGAGGTGGGGCAAGAAGTAGGGTAGCTACCCTGGACTTCAAGAGAGCCAACTTCGACCTCTTCAGGAWGCTCCTTGGAGCAGTCCCCTGGGTCAGGGTCCTAGAAGGAAAGGGGGTCCAGGAGAGCTGGCTGATATTCAAGCACAATTTCCTCCAAGCTCAGGATCGGTGTATTCCCACAAAAAAGAAGTCGAGTAAGCGGGGCAGGAGACCTGTATGGATGGGTAAGGAATTGCTGGGCAAAGTGAGTGAGAAAAAAAGAGTGTACAGCTGGTGGAAGAAGGGACAGGCCACGTGGGAGGAATACAGACGCATCGTCAGAGAATGCAGATGCGAAATGAGGAAGGCCAAAGCCCGGGTTGAATTAGAATTGGCGAGGCAAGTCAGAGACAACAGAAGGGTTTCTATAAGTATGTCAATAGCAAGAGGAAGACGAGGGAAAATGTTAGTGCAYTGCTGAATGGGGAAGGGGCCTTAGTGACGGAGGATGCCGAGAAGGCAGAGTTACTAAATGCCTTCTTTGCCTCTGTCTTTACTGCTAAGGCGACCCCCCATGAACTCCAGGGCTCAAATGGAAGAGATGTAAATGGGCTAGAGGAAGACCTTCCGCGGGTTGAGAAGGATTGGGATAGGGATCACTTAGGCAAACTGGCCACTCAAAAATCTATGGGCCCAGATGGGATGCACCCAAGAGTGCTGAGGGAATTGGCCGAGGTTATTGCTCAGCCTCTCTCCATCATCTTTGAGAGGTCCTGGAGAGCAGGGGAGGTGCCCGAGGACTGGAAGAAAGCCAACGTCACTCCAGTCTTCAAAAAGGGCAAGAGGGAGGAGCCAGGCAGTTACAGGCCGGTCAGCCTCACCTCTGTCCCTGGAAAGGTGATGGAGCAGTTCATCCTAGAGAGAATCTCCAGGCATACGGAGGAGAAGAAGCTGCTGAGGAGCAGTCAGCATGGATTCACCAAGGGGAAGTCATGTCTGACGAACCTCGTAGCCTTCTATGATGGGATGACAGGCTGGCTGGACGAGGGGAGAGCCGTGGATGTTGTCTACCTTGACTTCAGCAAGGCTTTTGACACTGTCTCCCATGGTATCCTCATACAGAAGCTCCGGGAGAGTGGACTAGATGAGTGCACGGTGCGGTGGATCGAGGGCTGGCTGGATGGCAGAGCTCAGAGGGTGGTGATAAATGGGGCCGAGTCCAGTTGGAGGCCTGTGGCCAGTGGTGTCCCCCAGGGGTCAGTACTGGGCCCAGTGCGGTTCAATTTGTTCATCAATGACCTGGATGAGGGCACTGAGGGCACCCTGAGCAAGTTTGCAGATGACACCAAGCTGGGTGGAGTGGCCGACACTCCGGAGGGCTGTGCTGCCATCCAGAGGGACCTGGACAGGCTGGTGAGTTGGGCAGAGAGGAACCTCATGAGGTTCAATAAGGACAAGTGCAGGGTCCTGCACCTGGGGAGGAATAACCCCAGGCACCAGTACAGACTAGGGGTTGACCTGCTAGAAAGCASCTCCACGGAAAGGGACCTGGGAGTCCTGGTTGACRCTACGTTAACCATGAGTCAAGCAGTGTGCCCTYGTGGCCAAGAAGGCCAATGGGATCCTGGCCTGCATCAGGAGGAGTGTTGCCAGCAGGTCAAGGGAGGKGATTCTGCCCCTCTACTCAGCTCTGGTGAGGCCACACCTGGAGTACTGTGTGCAGTTCTGGACTCCCCAGTATARGAGGGACGTGGAGCTTCTCGAGAGGGTCCAGAGAAGAGCAACCAGGATGATTAAGGGAATTTAGGGAACTAAGAACTATAGAACTAAGAACTATAGAACTAAGGGAATGGAACATCTCTGGTATGAGGAGAGACCGAGTGAACTTGGCCTGTTTTCTCTGGAGAAGGGAAGGCTGAGAGGGGATATGATTAACATGTATAAGTTCAGGAAGGGAGAATGTAAGGAAGAAGGGGACAAGCTGTTTTCATTGGTGAACAGCGATAGGACAAGGGGTAATGGCCATAAGCTGAAACACAGGAGGTTCCATCTCCAGCTGAGGAGGAACTTCTTTACTGTTAGGGTGACAGAGCAGTGGAACAGGCTACCCAGGGGGGTTGTGGAGTCTCCTTCTCTGGAGGTCTTCAAAACCCGCCTGGATGCCACCCTGTGCCACATGCTGTAGGTATGCCTGCTTGAGCAGGAAGGTTGGACTAGATGATCTCTAGAGGTCCCTTCCAACCTTAAATATTCTGTGATTCTGTGATCTTGAGCAGTGCACCAGTTGCAATTGGAGAACATGGAAGAGAGAAACACGTCACAGCTCTTACCCTCTGATGTGGTCAGCTCATGACTTCTCAAGTGATTCTTGAGCAGAAATCCTGCCGCTGTTGCTTTGCCCACAGGAATGTCAGACTGGTGGCACAGACCACAGGCAAAGGACAGCCCTGCTTTACCTACAGCTGCAGATACRCAGTGAGCTGGGAGAAAGGAGAAGTGGGTAGGTTCTGAGATGCCTTTTAATCATTCCCAACTAGTTTATTGTCTCTTGGTAAGCCGTGTGTACCAGCAGTAAGACTGTATTCTGCAGGTTGCCTTTTTCAGGACCAGCTGGGGATAGAGAACCTGTCTTGTTCTAGCTCAGAACATGTCTTGCTCTGCCTCACAGAACCCACAAAACAGAAGACAAAATTTTATTCTACACTCTTACATATAAGTCACTGGAAGAATATTTGCACACTGCCATTAAATATTCTTTCTATGATTTCTGGCTATGTAGAAAATGTCTCAAAGGAGATTTAATGGCATGTGAATACTAGCTGACCAGGTTAACAGTCCCCACTGCAGAAATATATTTGGAAATAAAAGTGTATCAGCTATTGGTAGGTAGAGAATGGAGCAGCATATGAAGCTCTTGATAGGCTCCACAATGTCTTCACTTARTAGGTCATAAATGTTGCTATGCTCCACACTGAAGTCTTCAGTGCTCTGCAGTGAAATTTTGTTCTTAAATGTAGTCTTTAGCATATTTCGTGGACCTCTCCTGAACTTAGGCTGAGTTTTTCAAAGATATATATGGGAGTTAACTGTTTCTCAAATTTTTTTTTTTTTTTTTTTTTTTTTTTTTTTTTTTTTTTTTTTTTTTTTGTGGAAGTTGTGCCTGGTGCTTTTAAATGTCCCCGTGTAGATAATTTACAGCAGCCACTTAAGAGTGCTATTGAAATTTAATCAAACAGGTGACTTACTGTGTTAAAGAAATATATAATGGAAAAACAACATTTCTAATGAGGCTTTTCCATTATTTCATGTGACTTCTACTATTTTATGAAATATGTCTTGGTCATTAAAAATTCTTTTATTGAGAGAGGGAATGTTAGCCAAGGCCCCAAGGTTATTACTCACTGTGTTCAAAGTGTGCTTGGGGGATCTTCAGTTTCCAACTAGAGAGCTGGCAGAAGGACAGTAGGTTTAATATTTCCTCTGAAGGATGACACCTCTAAAAGTGCTACATGCTGCTTATTACTGCAGTACACTGGATGGGAGCCAAAGTCCCAGTATGGGACTTGAACCCACAAGTAGTTGGCTGTGAGACAGACATGCTACCCACAGAGTCACAATGACACCTAGTAGCATCTTAATTTAATAGACCACTTTTTTTCAATAGCARTCTCTTGTCATGCATTTTTATGGTCTGGATCACTGAAAGTTTATTCTTCACTTCAGCATGCCTTTATTGAGAACGGCACTTTACTTTCATTGCCTGTACTGCCGTTGGCACCTGTGAACAATACACTCTTGAACAGTTCTATCCGTTTAATAGTCAACAAAATTTTACCATTTTGTAACTTATTTCTCCAATCTCTGGAAAAAAAGGATTTTTGAATGCTAGGACAAGAAAAAAATCTAACTTGTCTTCAAAGAAAGTTGGGAAAATACCTGAGTCCATGGAAGGCCACTGGACCCATGAATATTTATACTCTTTTCAGATATTTTCATAGATGTAAGAACTTAAGATATTCAGCATGAAACACTGAGGCCAAGATTTTCCAAAAACAGAAGCTTTGTTTGCTCTATGTTTCAATGGTCAGCTTGAGACACTTTATAAAATTGCTGTTAGCACTTTCTGAAAATCAAATCTGTTTAAGAAAGATACCTCAAGCTGAGCCTCAATAACAGGAGCCAAAGCCACTAGCTACTTTCTGGCGTTTGAAACTGGAAATACTATAATGTGTCTTGATATTTGAACTTGTAACCAGTTGTTCCCAGATGGGCCTGCAAAACTTGAGATAACAAGAACAAGGATGTGAACTGAGGCCCCACCGCACATCTCCCAAGTCACACGGAGCCTTCACATGAGCTGCGTGAGCTCATGAGCTGTGTCCCTCCACACCGTTAGCTACTGGTTAATGAAAACTCCTTTTGAAACACAGCAAGCTTTCAAAGGCAGGAGTTGACAACTAATTTCTGTCTCTCCAGACATCTTTGTTGCTGCTTTGTAAGAACATAGCAGCAAAGCCAGGAATTCTGGCTGAAAAAAAGGTGTCGCCTACATCAAGACAGGCAGGAGGCACAGGACGGGTAAGATGGGGAAGCAGTTGTGGGGAAGCAGCAGCAGGACTGGGAACAAGGGTTGGACAACTTCTTGGACACTGGATGAATGGAGTGGCTGAGGGGCTACATGGGGCCACGGGCAGCAAGGTGATGGAGGAAACGGCCAAGGAAAATCTCCCCAGGCTGTGTGTACTGTGTATGGTCCTACATGAAAACCAGGCACTTCTGCCAGTGATGGTACCCACTGCTGCTGATAGCAGCTCTTTGTACGTTCATTTTCTTGACTCTTAGTCTGTGAGAGGTTGRCCACTCCTGGCCTGAGCACAGATCCAGCTACATAGCAAGGAAMAGCTACATTCCCAGGAGCAGGCCTGGGAATAGTGCTCAGGAAGCTCTGCCTCCAATCCCTCCCAGGCCGTTTGCTTCTTTCACTTCAATGAGCTTCGCTGTGCTCCAACGTTTGCATAATCCAGGATTAAACTGTGAGAGATTTACAATGTGTTTGCCCTCCAGATCTGGAAGTTTATTTTTGACCATAGCTAATAAATAGTTAATACTCACATTTGATTAAAAGAAACCTTTACTAAGAAAAAACAAACCCAAAGCAAAACTCATAAACTCCTTAAATATCAGAGAGATTTTAAAAAATAAATATATATAAATAAAACATTAGTGCACTCAAGGGAAAATAATATCATTTTGATCTCAGTTTGGAAATATATTTGTCAGCACTTAAAGAAAAATATAAGCAGTTCTGGCAGGTAACTAACAGGATTTTTTTGATTGGTGAAGATGATATCACTTCAAAAGCACCGACACTAATTTATCTATTCATTTGAATCATCAGCTGAAACACACAGTGTTCCTAACTGCAAGAAGAAGATGGTGGGTTTTTTAACTGGAAGTATTTCTCCACAAGGCCCTCTGTCCTTGCTTGGACGCCAGTTCTTCCAACAGCTGATGCACACAAGTAGCTGCCCACCCTTGGCGGCAGACTCCTGGCCTCTGTGGAATCCCCAAGCACCAGAAGCCCTAGGTGGGCATAGAGATCATTTCTGCAGCCCCGGTGGGGATATCAGAGGGATGGGACTCATCTGCCCTAACATAGGCATCTAAAATTAGCACGAACTTCTTACCATACATGCCTTTCATAGCTAAGRGGGAGAAGAGGTACCTCAGGAGGGAGACTCATCTCCTCACTGGATATTTGAGATCTAAGACACCCTGGGCACCAAAACTGAGGCAGATGAATCACTGTCTGAAGGTGACAGTATCTTCACTGGTTGTGAAGAAATTACAAGTTCATCAGCACTGGCTTAGATAGGTAACGTCTAGACCTTTGAAATGAGATGAGCAAGCCTTTGTATCCCAGCTTATGGTCAATTTGAGGTGTTTGGAAGAAATATACTACTTTAGCAATCCTCATTTCTGAGAAGAGCAATGTTAACTTTTAAAATACAATTTATCCTCTTTTATCAGTTCATTACTAATTCTTGGTATTAACAATAGTGTCATCAGGGATGAGCTGCAAAGGAAAAACAGGATAGGAATTAATTTACAAATGAAAAATTGTGTGTGGTACTTCATATCTTAAGTTTCCTATGCACCTGTATTTTCCTGATGGAAAATATTCCATCATACCTAATGTACCTTACATGGCTGAGATCTTGTCTGCACATGGTATCTTTAAGTACCTCAGATATTTAATAAATATTTTTTCAAGCCTTATTCCTTCATTTTTTCCACAGCAATTTCAAGCATCCATCATGTCAAGCATCTGAATGCACTCAACATCATAGTAAGGTCCCTAACTGAGGTCTGATCAGTTACACTTATCATAGACATCTAATTATGAAGTACATTTGCCAGGAAATTTCATTATTGTGAAGTCACTCAAAAATTCATATAATTGTTGCAAGTCAAGAAAAGTAATCAAAGAATTAACTGTTGGACAAACATTTACTTATGCATCTATTAATTAGTTAACCAGGCTGTTCAAAAGTAATTCTCACATCTTTAATTTGGAAGCTCTTGAATGACAATGTGTCTATTTTAATTCCATTTTGAAAAGATATGATGTTGCCAATTCCCAGAGTTCCGTTTGATATTTCTCTGAAAATCTTAGCTTGGAACTAGATGAGAATTTCAACCCTGATTTAGAAAATAAAAACAAAAAAGCAAGATTAAGAGGTCAACATCCCAAGATTTCTAAATTACAGAAATTAAATAAAATACCTCAATGTTATTTTTATTCGAATGTCTTATAGGCAGTCTCTGGAATATGAAGAATGAACTGATTGCCTGACTTTTTTTTGAGCCTCTGTGTTGTTAATTCCACAAAGATGAATAAAGGAAAAATAATAACCTAGGTCTTTTAAACAAGGATAAATTGTTTTACAGAAATATACAATTAAATTATGTGTAGTAAATGTGCCTCGTTGTTACTAATTGAGTGAAACTCTTCATATTTGGAGTTACATGGTTAAATAAATTTGAGGGTCTGCTTCTCTGTTCYCAAGGCATACATTACAAGCCATAGAAAAAGGAAACGCTGCTTATAAATCACAGTGTCACAGAAAGTGCAAAAGTGACTGTGCTTTAGTCCACAGTGAAAAGATTATAGTTAATATATTAAATATGAAATCTATTACGTTCAGAATTTTTCACTTCAACACTCCACAAGGTGTGTGGAGTTTTCTTGTTTGTCTTTACAGAATAATAATGGCCATGGGCCTGTGTTTAGCTCTCTAATTTTCACTACCCTTCTTTTAACGAGATGTTCAAGTTTGTAGATTACTTAATTGTTTTTGTTGGAGAGCACATTTTAACATCTGGGAGTCATTTGAAGGAATGTAATCAACTCCATTTTTTTTTCTCCAGAATATCTTCTGTTAATATTTAACCCATAACTGATTGCATGATTTACCAATTTAACCCTGACCAACTTGTGAAATTTATCATCTTTGGCTGTTACTACAGAAATCTATCATGGTAACAGAACTCTTTTTTCTCATCCTGCCTGTATACAACACTCTTCTTGTCTATGGCAGGCTGTTCATGCCTCTCTGCTATTCAACCAGGATAACATTGAGAACAGTATTTTCCTAAATGCACTGGAATCTCCTTAGGGTGAATATTGGTTTTTGAATTTTGGCGTCCATCTTTACTTTTGAAAAGGTATATTAAAATTTAAGTGTTTTATTTTAAGGCTTCATTTCATCTAGTATCGAATGCTATATATAATAATGTAATTCTAAAGAACCTTAAAAGTTGGTCAGACAATATTAAAGGAATGTAAAGGTGATGATAAATATGCATATATCAATGCTCTTGGGGACTGACACTCAGGGACTCTGGCTTATCACAATTCCAAAATAGTCTGAGCCCCACACTATTTTGAATAATTTTTGAGATTATTTTGGGGTGAAATCCAGTCTATGGAAGTCAGTATTAACTTTGTCTTGCCATCATTTTTCCCACCCTTACTTCTGTTAATGAAATACAAGGTCAAAGAGGAGCAGGAGGAAAAAGGATAGAAAGAAAAACATAGCAATAGAAAGGGCAATATGCATCTTTTTAAATAAGGTCTAGGAAAGGTCAAAAAGTAAAGAGGTGAGAAAAAAATAACAAAACAAAAGAGCAGGTGCAAGTGAGACACCTATTAAATCAGAGATGGAGTCAAACTGGGGAATAAATCAAATGATAGAGCCTAGACAGAAGTAAAGGTTGCAGGCCCTAAAAGTGCTGGGGGAGAGAAWATGTCAGTGAAAAGAAGACAAATCAAGATTTGCACACATTGAGTGCAATAGTCCCCAGAAGAGCATATCCTATACGGGAGGGAGATGCAGAGGAGAAGTTATCTGCTGTGTGAACAGGTGACTGTGCAGAAGTAAGATCAAAATCAATTTGTTACTTGATTTACAAGGACAAGCTCTGATTGCTTAAATATTGAGTCTCCTCATGATGGAGGAGAATAGCATCCTCCACCTAGCCAGGGACCCAGTACTGATAATAATACCAAATGTTCATGCCCAAACAGGGAAGAGGGAGTAGAGGGAGTTCCTCAGGCATAAATCATTCTAAAGTTAAGTAGAAATTGAGTCTCCCTTCCTGTCACACTAATACCACGGGAACTCTGGAGTATGATTTAATCTGTTTTGACCCCAAACTTTGGTGAAGATAAATTTCTGCACATTTTTGGATAGCTCTCATTCACATGATGGTCGGAGTCACGGTAGTTGCGCAGATGGAAGATGGATGGTTTTGCTGTTGTCTGATATGCAGAGCCGCTACACAGTAACCATGCATATTATTGTCCCTGTAATTGCATCCATCATACCTCCGGTAAAAACAAACAAACAGACTTCCAAACTCACTTAAAATTAGATAAACAACTGTTCTTTGGCAATGTGACAGATACTTATTGCCTCCGAGTAGCCCGTAACAGATAGGAAGGACAAGGATTACGGTGGATTTGTAAACCATAAATTGTAGAAATCCACTTGGAGTCTCTGAGCCAGACTCTTCCCTTAACTTTGCTTGAGTTATGCCAGGGATAAATCTGTCCTTCTGTTGAAACTCAGTAAAAYTTTGTACAGTCCCCTTTTACTGTGTCAGTCATTTATGTGTTATAAAAGTTACAGCTTCTGCAATTTTAAGTTAGCCTGCTATTTTTTTCCTTCTCACTTTGCACAAGGATGAAAAGCTGTATTTCCTGTGACTCTGATTTGCTATGTAAAAGTTTGCTAATGAGAAATAAGTGAAAATCTGCATAAATGTAGTTTTCTTCTTGTCAGTCTTGAAAGATCTGAAAGCAAAATTGTCTCTTCTAGGGACATGTATACATAAATATATTAAAATAATTCCAACTTCTACTTGTTTATCTTTTACCTGCAACAAACAAAAAGGCAAAACTATTAATCAAAATTAACCAATGGCAAGAAAAAAAAAAAAAAAGGATTGACTAATGCTCTAAGCATTAAGTTAGTGTATACACTAATTCAAAGATAAAAGGGATGTGACATTATTGAGCTCCCTTCCCTTGGCCCACGTGGACTATGAACACCGTGCCTGGTGACTGCAGCCGTGTCAGCTGCCTGAGCAAGAGCCTTGCTTTGGACTTGTCCCAATCATACGTGCATATCAAGTAACTCCAACTGGAGAGCATGCAGGGTCAGATGTGATGCTAGCTACAGCACACCAGAAGCTTGCAAGCTTCAATTGTGCTGACTTAGCATGCTGCTGCTTTGATCTTTTAGACTACTTCTAAATGAGAAAGTCTGCACAGGTGTTGAGAGTAATCCAGGTCCCAGACAGATATTCGTCACAAGCAGCTCGGATGAGTAAGGACGCTCCCTGACTCAGCTCTTTGCCTCTCCTCATCTGATAGGCAAAGCCAGGAGGTGCTTCAAAATTACCGTGCATTGCCTTTCAGGTATCCAATCCTACATGTGCATCCAGATCTTCTGAGCTGCTGATGCCTCTCCATGTGTGCTCCCATGGCCCAAGAGTGCATTATCCATCCCGTTTRTGATCTGACCTGGAAACATTTGGTTTTATTCTCCCTGAACAAGATAATCTGGGGGCCCAGCTGACCTGAGCTCAAATGGGTTAGGTAACCTTCAYACCATATTTTCTCTGGGCAGGATGGCCGTTTCTGACCACCAGGAAGGGGCAGTTGGGGGCTGCATCACCTGCAGGTGACTTCCAGAAGTGGGTCTTTGTGGCTTTGATAGAACAGTGACTTCCAGAAGTGGACCTCTGGGATTTTGACAAACCTGTATCTAATTTTCCAGCATGTCTACCTGTAAACGAGAACTGTGTTTCAGTTCGACAACATCCTTCACAGTGGTAAGCATAAGAAATAGCAACATAGAGGAACACACAAATGCATGGTGGCAAGATCAGAAGAAAGCCATGRGGAAAATTAGACGTGTTGACTGACCACTGGTTCATGTTTTCTGACTATAAATTGGACAGGCAGGAGTATGTATGTCTAATGACACTAGAGGAGGCAGAGTTGGGCTAATAAGATAAAGGCAGAAATGGAACAAATAGTAAATGATGAAAGGTCAGTGGGAAGAGAAATAAAGGATTGAAAAGAATGATGTTGCTCCTCAGCAGCACAGTAGTCACAATCACTTTTCCCTCTATTTTTTTTCCTTCAGTATCTTTTTCTTTTTTTTTTTCTTTTTCTGCTACTTATTTATGCCCTATGTGACAATATTAATTTTCTAAGTAACAGATATTTGGTCTTACATCCACTCTTGTTCTATAAAGACAAAACACAAATGAATAATTATGCTTCGCAAAAGTACGTTCTCAGTACAGCCCTAGATCTGAAATGGAAGCAGCTTCTTGGGGAAAATACCTAGCAATTCACTTAGATTTGAATTCTTGACGTTGTTTTGAGGTGATAGTTTAATAGCAAATAGTTTTTTCTTCTTGTGGAAATGTTGCTGGATGCAGATTGCTTCACATAAAGGGGTTACTCTCCTTTGCCTGTTACTTATCTTTTTCTTTTTTTTTTTTTCCTACAGAACACTTAACTTTGCTGTTTGGGAAAAAAATCACTACGTGCTGCATTTGAATGGAAGGAAGGAGTGTTGTGACAGCTAGCAGGGGACATGGTAAGGTGCCTAGTGTGGTTGTTTTATTGTGAGTTGCTCCTTTTTATTCTTCTGCAGAGTTCAGTACAAAGACAGCTGCTGGAGAGTGAATAATGCATCTTGAGTATATTAAATGTATCCTGCATATTCAACACTGAAAATAAATATCAGATTCTCATACTATTGTGTATTGTTCAATAAATTGGGCCCATTGTGTGCCATTTGCCTAGCTTGTTTTTTCTCTTCTTTCTCTTTTGCCATTTTGCCTTTTTATTTTTTATTTTATTTTTTTAATTTTAAGATACTGCCATCATCTGGGTATTGTTCAGATGGATAGGACATTTCTTTTTGTAAAATCCCCAGGTGAACTTTGAACTAAGTGGAATATAGTTGTTGTCCGACATTTACTTGGATCTGAAACTTTATGCCATTCACACCTAAACACACTGCACTTCACAACCAGGAGGTTAAATCCATGGTTGGCACAACTCCACCAAACTCACTGGAGTTGAACTGCTTTATTGAATTGTCTTGGGAACCTAGATATTTTAAGTGGATTGAGTTGTGGTCCTTGGAGCAGAAATGGCTTTCAGTATAGCACAACCTTAAAAATAACCTCAGCCTCCTTTAATTCCTCTAGGAGTACTAATGTGGGGAGGGTCTTTTCTTCAGTRTGTTTCATTAGTCTATGCTGGTAGAAGGGCTGTTCTTTGAGTCTATTTCAAGTGTGAAGTTGGAAGCATCTCTATGACATAAGCACTTTATAAGGGTATTTGAAACTGGAACTGTGCTTCTGGGAATGAGATCACATCGTAGGCATTGACCAATGTGGTTATTTCATTGCTGGAAGTACATRAGGGAAATCACTTCTGAGAATTACTTTGTTATTTTAAATGTGTTTCTGTGCTGAACATCCCACCCACCTCCGTGCTCCAGCTTGGCCTCCATTCAGCTAGTGTTAGCTTCAACTCACATTTTTTGTTCCAAAATAAAAAGCGTGCATRTTTCCCCATAGACCATTGCATTACAATTGCACATATTCAGCAGACTACCACCAAAATCTCTCATTTCAGATCTCAGCTTAAACTCATGTCCACTTGTCATCACCTTCTCCCACTTCTGCCCGTTTCAGTGGTCTATACAAGTAAATAAGGCTGAGATACTTTTCTGCAGCTGTTTATAATGTGTAATTTTTAGGATGCTTCTGCTGCACCAACCTTCTTGTAGGTGGTGCTTTGGGGAATAGCTTGTGCCAGAGATGATTTCCAGTAAAAGGGTGGTTTCAAGGAGGATGAAGTTCAGCTGTGTGCACATGAGCTGTGATGTGCCACTCACCCTCATGCTCAGAGGGATGGATCCTGGCAGATTTGATGCATCAGGAGAGTTGCAGCTTACCTGTAAATTTCCAGAAGATATGTTTCTAATTTTCCTGTTCCAGCTGAGAAATGATTAACTGGATCAGGATCACCTAGTAAGCAGCCACAGATAGGCTGAGATGATGATAGGTATCTCATTTCAGTTGTAGACTGCATACTCCGGAAGTGAAGGACTGCATTTTTTCCCTGCTCTTTTATGATGCAAATTAAATCAGTACCAATATAATGAAAAGATATCAAATAATGCTATTTTTAAGACTTAAATAGAATTACATTATACTTATGAAAGGAATTTATTCTTTGATATTATTTATTCCTCTTGTTTTCTTGTACCCTTTACTGTGCAATAAATTAAGATCAATTTATTATACATCTTTCTGAATATTTATTGCTAGCGATAGCAGTTTGGGTGGTTAGAACCAAAACTACAATTAAAAACAACTCCATAGTTGAATGTCTCAAGAACTGAGCTTTATGAAGTACTGTATGGATGATTCCATTTTTCAGAAAAATCCTTGCATTGTTCACCTACCTACCTGCATTTCTCTAAGTAGCAATAACAGAAAGAAAATTTCTACAGCAAAATAGGAAGATAAATGAGTATGTAATATTATGCAGCTTTTACATGTGTCTTAAGCATATATCTATACACTTTGATTAATAGCAATACAACTAATAGCATGCATTCTTTACATAAGCAAGAAATCTTGGGTTATTATATGGTAATGTGCTCCCCAGCCCTGTATTTATATAGAATATAAGGAGAATGTTTGTTTGAATGGTAGCAGTAACTATTCAAACATTAATCTTTAAAATATATCTTCATCCTAATGCAAGTTATATGTTCATGTGAACTGCTAGTGATTCTTGTGTGTATGTTTTCTGGTTGGTTTGCTGCCATGTAAAGCTAGTATTCCTCATTTATTCAAAAATCTGCACAAATTTAACATCATTTGGTTAATGATTTCCCTGCCAAATTCAGAAAGACAATAGTACTTAACTACAAACCTCATTTTAATATCGAATTTAAAAGTCTAATCGAACCATTACTATTTTGCCTTTGATTTGTTGTATCTTTGTGTGTTGTCTTGGAGATTTTGATGTTGCTTCCTTGCAGCCCTATTGATATTAATAACATGGATGGCATGTTTCTAGAGGCATAAAAGGGTGGAGAAGTGTTCTGATGGAATACAATTCACATTCTGAAAGGTCTAAGAGAGACACTTCACTTCCATAAGATGGAGATGCTCTACTAATGACAGTGTTGAAAGAAAATAAGCAACTAGAACTGGAGTGCATGCTGTGGCAATCATGTTCATGAAATTAGCCATGGAACTTTACGTACAAAACACTAGACCAGCTACAAAATACAGGTACAATACAAAGGCCAACTCTTTGAAGATTTCAGGAAAAGTAAAATATGTTAACATTTGAAATTAATCCCTTTTAGGAGTAAGAAAAACAYGTAGATTAATAATAAATAAAATGGTGACTCAATATGCATTCTCASTAAGAAAGTTTGAATGTAAAATGTTAAAATATCTGTTGTAAAACAGGTCTAATATTTGGTGGGGTGCAGGTACTGGGCAGGAAGTACTGGTTGGCAGACTGCTGCTGGAAAAAGAGAGCAGGATGCAGTGCAGGATTTCCCAAATTCTGAAATCCAAGTCCTCATGGAAACATAAATAGCATGGTCATATTATATTGGTCATATTGATGCATCAATAAGCGTTGGACTTATAAACAAGACGGTTCTGGTGTTATGCAAAAATGCTAGGTTTTGCACAGTCCAATTACAAGATGAGAGATGACAACAGAAAACAGTGATTTT
Organism: Nothoprocta perdicaria; assembly: GCF_003342845.1. Classification (NCBI taxonomy): domain Eukaryota; kingdom Metazoa; phylum Chordata; class Aves; order Tinamiformes; family Tinamidae; genus Nothoprocta; species Nothoprocta perdicaria. The sequence goes on from NW_020455832.1 coordinate 1,518,427, forward strand.
TTTATAAGGTTCRTTTCTTTTTAGTCTTGTAGCAGCACTCATAGGAAAGAGTATAAAGTTATATGCAAATTATTTCTGTGGGGCTATATTCTTTATATAGTTTATTACTAGAATGGTCACACAGCCATGCTTTATAAGCCTTAATGGGAGCAAGGCATACATTTGCTCATGCTCAGTCTGAGTAATGGTTTTGCCATATTTTATTCCCAAATTAGAGGAAATGTCACTCACCACTCATACTTAAAATGAGATGGARGAAAAGCATTCCCTTCATGTAGTTTAAAAAATGAATGTAAAATCTCTTAAATATCCACAGACATSGCTAAATTAAAAGCAATGCATGCATTGTGTCTTGGATCACCATAGTTCATATTAGGTAACATACAGCAATTCTTGGACTCTGAAATGTTCTAATTTTCTTTATGGTAAACAATTCTACTTGTCTCCTTATTACACAAAAGACCCAATGTGGGCTCCTTTGCACAGTTAGGACATAAAGACCCCCTGTGCCCAGCCCATAGCATTTCTAAAGCATCTTACAGTAAGTGCAAGGGTAGAGTTAGATATACTGCACCTATACGTACATACCTGTAATTACAGCCTCCTATGGGAAATTTGGAAATTATTTAGCCATCTGCTGTACAGATCACTCAGCCAAATATAAACAACTTGGACTGCACATAAAGGAGATSTCTCTTATTTTCTCTCCTACACACACTCAGAACTAATCTTGAATTTGAGGTCTTTCATTCAAAATTATAGTCCAAACTACAGTCCCTACTGGGAACTGACATAAAGCATTACCTATGAAAGTGATTAAAGTGTTGGTATCTGCATGCACTTCTGAGCAGCTGGTCTATATTTGATGTATATCTCTGTTCTTGGCTCCATTATAGAAAGGGACAGTACAGAATGAGCTAACTGGCAGAAATCTCTGAGGCTTTTCCCTTGATATTGGCAGGAATTCGAGCAGAGTTTTCTTTCTTCTTTACCTGCATGGAGAAAACCTTGGTGTGCTTGAAGCTGCTGTGTTGTAGCTGCTTTTGTCAGTGCTGGAGTCTGCTGCGCATTTTGTAGGTGTTCAGAAATATCCCAGGAAAACCAAGTTTCTCAGCCTCGTGTTGTAGGCAATCCTGGTGACAGCACCAGGTTCAAATCCTTTTGAGCGCTTCAACTATGTTCAGGTTTCCAGAAAAACATACTTGCCTTTTCTTTCTCAAACTCTTACCCCTTCACCTTAAAATGTTTTTCCTATCAGTTCTTGACTAATCTTGCAAAGTATTGAGTGTTTGTGGCTGTTTCAGGGCTTTAGTCTGAACATTTGTGCTTTGCACTGCTCTTGCTGCTGGTCACCCCCAGAATCTGAGGCTGAACAACCTTGTCCAAATAAACTTGTGAGGAAATAAAATATTCACCGTAGATTGTTATTTGTCTGTCAGAGTTGCTTTAACATATCCAAATATCTGTCCTATTTTTTACACAAGTCAGCAGCCTCCCTGAGTTTCATTACCTGTATTAATCATAACACTATTTAGGAAAAAAAGAAAAAAAATAAAAAGAAGAAGAGCTTTAAAATGAGAGTGAAACGAGCCTAGATATTCTCCCATGGGACACCTTTGAGCACTACAGTATCTTGGCTGGGATTTTTTCTGCATCTCTTTCAAGCTAACCACATCCAGACTGTGGACATGCCAGGAAATGCCATTCTGGGGCTAATTTACTGGTACTGAAAATGTTATTTCCAGAACTGTCACTTTCCAAGGGAATTTGAGTATCCACAAGTATTTCAGCTGTGAGGATCCATTTTCTGACATTTGGGATCCATCTGCACTCCAGTCCAGCTGGAACCAAACTGGGCCCCATACCTCTGTAATATCCCTGAAACTGTCCAGGATTGTCAAGGAAATTGCACTATGACCACACCAGAACCAGTGTTGGTGTTGGCTGGTATGGTTCAATGCTTTGTGAGGAAAGGGATTTAAGTGAGATCATTTCACTACCCTTTTGGTAAATTCCGCTGGGAAACAGCTGGAGGCAATGATTTCATTGCCTTATTATTAGTTGTATTATAGGACACAATAGCAGCAGAAAAGAATAGGAGTTGTGTCAGAATTTTATGTAAAATTGTTCTCTCCTGCCCAGGCATCATTTCTGGGTCAGCAAAATACTGATCAGACTTGAATCCCACAGGCAGGCTAAAAGTGGAAGGATACATCAAATGGGGCTCCACAGGAGTTGTTCATGGTCTGGTATTTTCATTAACAGATGATAGAATTGAGACTGTGCAGATGATATAAACCCAGAAGGGACCATTGTGGGACAGGTCTAGAATGCAAAACAGGCTTGACAGTCCGGAGGCCAGCGTGTGCTTGACTGGTGGATATAGAGGGTAGCACAATTAGGCAGAGCTAATCAGCTACGCAAATACATAACGTAGASAAGGCTGTTACATAGAGCTGGAGAATACAGTGGGTCAGTACATGAACGTAAGTCAGTTCTCCCAATCTATTTTACAATGTTTTCCTTCTGTGCAGAAATATACAAGCAAGTATAGATGAAAAGACAGATGAAGTTATCTTTCTGCTCCGCACTGCCATTTTAGCAACAGATTTGCCATTCTGGAGAGCTTTGAGAAAGATGCCAACCAGAGGAAAGGAGTGCAGGGGAAAGGAACCAAGAATGATCAAAGATCTCAAAAATCCAACTGAAGGTTGACTGAAGGGACAGCTGATATTTAATGYCTACAAAGGATTATGGAGTGGGAACACAGTAACAGTCACTTCCACATCAAAAAAAGCTGGTATTGGGGGACATTGACATAGTCTTGTGCTTTGGAATCGAAGTAATAGGGTAAAATTCCTGCAAGTAAAAAGAGAAGCAGACTTTTGGAAAAAAAGATCTYAAATTATATAGGTAGGAATGAAATAGAACATCTATGAGGCAGTGAAACCTATAGCTACAAACATCTTTAAAGACAAGTGGAACCGTTTTTAAAAGGACATAGTTAGAACTGGTCTGKCTTTAGGGATCTCTAGATCTCTCATCCTACTGAGCTGGAGTAATATGGTCATTGTCTCATCAGGRTTTCTGCACAACAGCTTTCCTGCAGTGAAACTCAAGCAGTTGCTGTGTTTCAGGTCCAGGTCTAAATCTGTCAAAAAGAAACAAAGAACATCTAAAGCAAATTAATATTTCACAGGGAGGATGCTCTTTCAAGAAGAAAGAAACTATGATCAGTGTGAGTTAGGATAAGGATTATTCTGGAATGATGAGACTGTCTTTGACTCTATAAAGGTAGAAAGAAAGAGCAGTACTTTCCTGTACATATGCCCATACTTAATCAATACCTAGATCTGTATCTTATACTGAGATAATCAAAGGGTATTTTTCCTCATGTTAAAACATTGCAATTGGTTAATCACTTTAAAAAGATGACTTTTTGTAAGAGATAATGTCTGGTAAGTCAAAACACTTTGCTGGGCAAAACCCATTGCTGATTAGTGCTTGACTTAGAGTGCTGCTTGGGATGGGTCAACTGTGCAACTCTGGAATGTATTTGAGCCCTAACGACCAGTCAAAATACATTCTGTAAGGAAAATAACTTCATTGCCAATGTAAGGAAGCCAAACTCAGCCAAACAAACAAATGCTTTGTAGCAATCTCAAAAAAAAAAAAAACTTCCTTGGGGAAAAATAAAAATGATAGAATAGGCTTAAGACATGTATTTCTGCATGTTCCTAGAAGTCCACACCCTTTCCCTTGATAAGATGAAAGTGTGTGATTTGGTAAATCAAACTAAATGGAGCTACATTGACATTATGGTATTTGGGCCAGCTGACAGCAGAAGCTGGTCTGCAGAAGCTGGAGTGCACTGGGGACACTGGATCTGACTGCTTAGAAGCTGAATGTTCTACTGCCATGCAGAGATTCCTATTCTCATTCCTAATGGAACGAATAAACATCAACGACACATTTACCTTGGTTTGAAAGAGTCAGGAACTCTTCTCCAAAAGAAGAAAAATAATCCCGAGTAAATAATCATGTCCCTTATTAATCTGTATGGGTAGTGAATGACAGCCAGTGCTTTACAGATGGGATCTGCAAGAGGAAATTATTCTCTCAATCCACTAAAAGCTTCCCCTTTGGGGAGCTGCTGATTTGTTTAGATTCATGATTTGCATATTTCTGTGCCCTGCAACTCTCCACAACTTGCTGTCTCTATCTCCTCTTTTCCCACAGCTGTCTGTCCACACCTATCTCTACGCTCTGTGAAAAACAGGCCTCCCACAAGTACACTGTTTTGCTTTCTGTATAGGCAGTGATAAGTGTCAAGTGTAAAAGACTATCTGATAATTTAATTCACTTTGCAGAATTATGATTCTGCATGCACCATTAGTTCAATCACAAACCAGCTACAATAAGAATTAGGTCTGTTTTGCAACACAAGGCAGACAAGGCTGTTCAGTGAAGCACTCAAGGGTGCTTAATGTTACATTTGTTGTTGACTTTGAAAACAAACGTTTGTGCAGCGATGTACAGCAATCTGAAAGCCCCATGCAGATGTAGCAGCAGTGGCATCTCAGGGATCCTGGGCTTGTGTTCAGGGATGGATGTGACGGAGCTACAGCCTCAGCCAGCTATGCCAGCACAATGGCAGATTTTTCCAGGCAGGAGCCAGGGTGGAAAAGTCATTCCTTGGCTTAGCAGGAAACCAAAGGCCTCAAGAATGAGAAAAGATAGGAGTTTTCATCTTGAGCAAAAGACATCTGAGAAGCAAGGAGTTTAGACAAAGAACCTAAACAAGCGTTTTAGGAAGGACGTCATTCATCTCAGCGCAGGCTTGAAATTTTGAATGAGAGGAAATTTCATGTCACTSTGTTACATTTACTATTGAATTCTGATCAATTTTCCCTTCTAATAACATTTCCCTTGACCTTAGCAGGGTAGTTTGGGTCAGAAAGGTAATCTCAGCTTCTCCCTCATCACTTCTTCATCATCACTCTTTCACAACACATTTTAACACTTAGTTGTGAGAGGCTGGCTGGAAAACCAGAGCCAAACACCACCTGATCATGGCTAAGTGCCAGCCCACACTTACACTCTAATGTGTATATTGCTTACAAACCTCTCCTGTATTTATTTGGAAGAGAATCATCCTGATTCCAAATCATCCTTTCAAAAATAATCAGTAAGCATACTCTCTTCCACTTTCTATTTGGAGACAGTATTCAGAAGGAAATCCCTAGTCAAAAAAAAAAAAAAAAAATACTTGGCAGGGAAATTACTTTTAACCCCGGTATGTTGTTCTCCTATGCTATAAAAGTCCAGGCTGGTCAAGGAGGGAAGTCAATAGCCTTTATTCTTGAACAGCACTGTGTGACATGGAGAGTGGTGAGAATCCAGTGATGGCAGTTCGGTCTTATCTCACTACTCCCCTTATCACAGAAATAGTGTGAAGCCATTTTCACCTAAAGGAAAAGGCAAAGATGGCATGCTCAGTACCTGTGGATACACTACAAAAAGCAAATTTCTGCCACTCACATGTGATTGAGGATCGATATTTCCAGTGGTAAATTTCAYAGCTCTTTTGTGTTTCCAGGAGAGTAAATTGATGATTAGGTGTAAGTAATAAGCAGCAAGTATTCATTTTGTTCCATGGCATACCTTTACTTAAATTAAGAGTCTATCTCACTACCTTAATGAGTGAGTGTGTAGAGCCCTGTGCTGTTCTGCTTTTCTTCTGGCACAGTTTACGGATGAGAGTTGCTTCATCCAGCACATCTGCCATCTGTGATGTCCAAGGACCTGCTCCAATAATCTACTGAAATGAATACAAGTTCTTCATCTAAGCCCTCAGTCATTAAACAAAAAATAACTGAACACATTGAAGTGTCACAAAATAATGATTTGTTTCCTGCCACAGGCGGCTGTAAATTTCAGGTCTTCCCTTGTATCTAATATTTAGATTACAGCAGTGACTAGAAATGCTGATCAGATAACCAGATAACATACSAAAAAAGCAGTTTCTGCCTCAAAGACCTTACGTTATCACGGAAATTTCTTTTTGACATGCTTTTATATTGTAATCTCCCATTACACTAAAACGACAGTAAACTTATGGTGCCCACACTATTTATGGATTGGCTCATTACATTTCTTTTAAAAAGCAATATAAATGTCTAAACTCCTATAAATACATCAGCATTGCTGCTTATCTTGCTAGTTAAACTGGCAGCTTTGTAACCTCAAGACATTGCAGCTGTGCAATCTTTCACATCTATACAGCACAAGAGCTGTGTGTTTTCTTTCTCTGGTTTCCATGATATTAGAAAAGTGCTTTGATACCATTCTTGTAAATAAACTGTAACTGCTACTGATTGCAAATATATTGGCTTAGCCATAGAAATGCTGAATTGTAAAGTAAGATAGGAATTTCTGTTGTCATCTGATATTTTGATCTCCAGTCAACACTAACCATACAGTAAAAATAACAAAAATATCCTGTTTTCAGCAATGAATCAACATCTCTGTCATGCTGGAATTGCACTAGAAAATTCTTGTGAATTAGGTACTTTAAAAATTCAAATGGAGTTTTCAAGTGTTGTTGCATCAAAGGACAAAAAAATCAAATATATATAACCTCTGATGTTTTTSCATTTGCCATGTCTCAGAGTTCCTACTCTGAATGAAGGCACATAAGAGTTTACAGTTTCCATTACCTTTTATAGGTTTATATTTGGCTTCTGTGCTGGATTGTATGGCTATGGTTATGTACAGCTGCAGTGAGGTTGCTACTAGAAGAAATAAGATTTCATTTCTAGTTTYGTAACTGTTTATTTTTTTCTCTTCAGAAGCTTAGTTTTCACTTGCAATAATAAAAGCAAAAACCAACCACATTTCATTACAAGCAAATTTATGAGTTGCAGCTCATGAAAGACCTTTATATAAGAATCCTACTGGGCTGACTCTTATCCAGCACCAGAATAAGTAAGGAACACCTCCGGTAAAGGCAGCAGAAGTGCACTGGTCAACCTATATGGCATATGGTCAACACATGCACCGTCAGGATCTGGTCCCAGGAGCACTCAGTACATAGGGATGTCAACCAAGCTGACCCTGAAAAGCTGTCCCCAAGAAGAGCTGGCACTGCTGGCTACAGACTGCTAATGACTCCTGGAGAATTTAAGAAGTAGCAGCTCTCTTTACATGCACAGTTTTCTGTCAAAACTGCACAAATCTCATCAGGATGGATGTCAGCTAAACAGGATTTTGAAGAACAGTGCTGTGGGCTACAAACCGTTGATAATTGACCTCTTGGAAATTGAAGGCAAAGCTTTAGACATGCACATATTCTCTCTGAGCTGCCCGATTAGGATCATACACATGCCCTTCGGAGGGCAGGGAGGCAAGGAGGAGAGAAGGGGAGGAAGAAAAATAAGAAATTGATTCTGTAACATTTTCCAGAGGTGACACTGGTTCTCATTATCTGCTATACTTCATGCCTGACTTTTATTCTGAGGCATTGGATTTACATCATCATAGTTAATTCTGTAGGCCACTATACGCTTTGGCATCTTTGCCGTTTTAGGAGCTCAAGAGATACATGTTTTCTCCGTCTGCTTTTAGCAATAAAAATCACTCATTTTCTACAAAATCTGTATTTACATGAGTAAAAAATAACAACAAGTTTGATGTGTTAAATTTAGGAATTTGACTCTTTCTTTAAAACTTACTTTATTTCTGCAAACCCACTTAATAGGGGGTTTACAATAGGTTTACAGAACGTTATTGCTTTATCTCAAAGTAAGCTATAGCCACTGGTCACTTCATCCCATTGCCTACCTTACACAACCCTGGAAATACATTTTGAAATGTGCTGTAACRTTGTTCATTCTGTAAAGGAAGCTATAGAGCATCTCTGGTCCTATGGAGATGAAGCAAGGTGGTATGATGGTATGACTGTGGTATGAGTCACACATGGTGGTATGACTGTTCTCTGAGAGTCTGCAACCACCCTCCACCACTGTCTTTCTCCTGCTAGGAAAGTGGGAGGGGAGGACTAGGTAAGCCCCTGGGTCTTGCCTGGCTATGGGCTTATGACGCCCAAAATTGAGCCTAAGAGAGTCCTCCTTCACATGGAGATGTGAAGATTTGATAACAACRCCTGGGTCAAACCAATTCCCTCTTCATGCTGTGGTATGTGGCTGATTTTCCTCTGCTGAAAAAAACTGCCTATGCACRCTCTCTGAACTGGGTCTCCTGGCCCCAGGAAGGCTAATTCCTTCACTGATGACTCTCCATGTAAAGATGCTTTCCTTAAAATGGAAGGAGGAAAAGTTTACTGTAACTAACTTGGATCTTGGAATAGCAGGTGGCAATTTAATTGGAAGATRTGAGCTGCTTACTACTAATTTGCATGATTATAAGATTTTGTAATTGCCCTGTAAAAGTTAATTTGGCGTCAGGTTCAGTGAAACTCAACTATGTTAGCGTGATATTGATGAGTGTATGAGATTTGCTGTTGTTGTTTGATAAGTTCCCTGCTGAAAGACCAAAGGAGAGGTTTGAGGGGTTATTTTTAAACTTATACACGTACACACACAGAGATGAATCTCATTGTAATGACCCCCATGGGGTCTGGATAAATGCATGTTGTATCAAGAAGTTCACTACAGCAGAAGCTGGTAATTTCGTTCCTTAAAAATAATGAGGACACATCTACTGGACGTTGATATCTAGTAATTCTTATGAAGATTATCTCATTGATTAACATTTAACCTGCATTTTAAAAAGAAAAATAGTTAAGAAATTAAAATATATACTTAGAGGCTAAATATTACCTTCATTGAAGAAAGCAAGAAAAAAATGTGATTTTGTATTCAGCTCAACTTTGCCTAAATGTTTGCTTTAACATAGCCAATTAGGAAGAAAAAACAGCRTTTGTATTTGGTAACAAATAAAGGGGAGTCTGAAGCAGAGCTTATCGTAGTGCCATTAGATTTTGTGTGTGTGCATGCGTGTGTGTCTCTTCCTGCCTCCTTCCCTCATGCCTATATACATCCTGTGGGCTGCAAAATATCAGCGTGTTTCTGTGCAGTATGTCTCCCTGCTGGAAATGTCAGGGCAGGACATAAGCGAGGTGCAGCACGGTGTCACAAAAAGGTGTTGAGTTGCAGAGGTCATCTGGCCACCGGGGACTTCTCACTGGGCTGGGTGTCATCCCACTTTGCCACAGGACAATGCTCACCTTGCAGAGCCCACTCTGCTGCCAGCAAGTCAGAGCTTCTGCTCTGCAGGGAGCCCCAAGCATAAGGGTATCCCATCCTAAAAACCTCACCCTTGAAAATCCCGGAGAAATGGCTGATTTCCCACCTTCTTCATTTTCCCCTCCTTGTAACCTGGCAACCTAGAATGGGCCACTTTACTCCTGCGGAGTGGTGTCAAGGGCAGAAATACGCAGAGACAGGGAAGGTGTAGAAAAGATTGTGCTAAAATACAGGATTCCCATGATGTATCTACCCTGGCAGAGGACAATCTAGCATTTTCCTGATTCTGTGAGACACATAAGTATACATCTAGTTAAAAGCATGGTACTAGAGTTGCTGCCCTTATATATTTAAATCAGGGACATGGTGATGTACCTGACGGCTGGGACCCAAACTGTCAAACAAGCAGACACGTACCCATTAATTCTCTGGCAAGTGATATTTGGTTCTTGGATTCAATTTTTACTTTTTCACCTGCTTCTTTCTCTTCCTTTTTCTATTCCATCCTGTCTGTGGAGAAAAATGAAGGGGATGGTTACATGTGAAGTTAGTAAATGTGGTAGCCAGGCCAGCTTCTCCAGGAACAGCATGGRGGGTGGATGTCAGTACGTGGTCCCATCGTGCAGCTAAGCAGCCCCATGAACACAGAAGGACAGCAATGCTTTATTTGCTCACTAGCAATGAAGGAAGGCCCTGTCAAAAGTGTGGCCAGCCAGGATATCAGGCTGGAAACTTATCCTGTGTGTTTTGAATGTACTAGTGGGAAGAAAGTTGGAAGATTCAGCATAAAATACTAGTAGTATTTTGCACAAGGAAATGCATGACAAAGATCTGAATTTTGCATTATAGCCCCCTATTCACAGGGGGCTTTTGAAATGAGAGCAAATGGATGTTCTTCTAAGGGATGCTGAAAGATGTGTAGATAAAGAAACAATTAGGAAGGAAACTTGAAATCTGGAGATCTGGACCTGTCTTTTGCCAGAATGCTTCTAAGTCACTCAGGTGTTCACCACTGTTTAAATCCTTCATTTGTTGTATGTGCCTCAAACAAAGCAGTGAATCAGCACCACCATAAAGAGCCCATTCCTGCTCAAACTGACATAGACAAATTAAAACAACCCCCCAGAAGCCCAGCAATGCCATTGCATGGACAGCTTTATATTCACTAAACGAGAGAAAATGCAGGGATGCAGCAGAATAAGTACCCTTAAAGTCTCGTTTAAATTATGTGTTTTTTACCTAAAGGGGAAACTACTGTATATGCAAAACACAGATGAATATTTACAATAACCAGGAATAGTTTCTGGGAAGGGGGGGACATGCAGCAAATGTAATCATGTTCAGAATGGTCCAAACCCAAATTGTTCTAGCTGCTGTTGCTGAGCAACAGTCCCACAGTGGGACTCAGTCTGTGTAAATGTACGGTGGAAGAGTCCAACCTGCCCAGGGAGTGAAAAACCAGAGTAGTGGGAGAAGGCAAAGGAAGGGGTCCGGCATGGCCAGGGCTCCAGTTCTCAGCATCTGTGACCTTCCTAGGTACATATTTCAGCCATTCTCCTGACCTTTTGCTGCCTCCCTGCTCTCATAACAGGCTTAAAATAAATATCGAAGCCAGACTGGTACCAGAGAGAGATGGGACTCTGGCTGTTCTTGCAGCAGGCCAGTTTGTATCTAGGACATTTTTCTGTGAAGTAAAGCATTAACACTTCTTCTGAGGTGTTCAAAGGCTAGGAAACTCTGGGGAGGTAGAGGGAAAAGCAAATAACAAGTCTACCAGACAATTCATGGGATTTAAAAGTAGTGCCCCTCTGTGACTTCAGCTCTGAAGACCACATGTGTTCTCTTTAGGTGGTAACACAGTAAAAATCCACTGTCTAACGGGACAATAATCTACTATATTTTGAAATAAAAATTCTGGAATGCTTAATCATCTGACACAGTATGATGTCAGTTTTCATTCACTTCCTTCAGTGGGTTATTCTTTAAACAACTTAGAGACACAGAAAGGAAAAGGAAACCACAAAAATGCATGTTCAAATAATGCTAATAGACTGTTCAGAAGGAAAAAAAAAAAAAAAAAAGACAAGAAAAAAAGTGACTTATGGCTGATGGGATGGTTTGACAGAGCTCAATGTGCTGAGGTGACGAAAACAGTACATTGGAAAACAGATATTTCAAGTGCATGGTATGACAGACCTGGTAATTTAGTACTAGATTCATTGTACTGTGGTTGTTCATACTGCAGTGAAAAGCTGGCAGTCCTCTGGGTAGAGGAATATATCTGGACTTGCTCTGGATTCCCCATTTTTATTTTAGATTTTTTTTTTTTTTTTTCAAAATGGGAAGTGCAGGACTGTTCTCCAAGCAATTGCTGGCTACGTAGTATCTGTACTGAGAAACTTAAAGAGAGACACTCTGAGAAACTGTGAGAAACTCTGTCAAGGCATTTTTAATCCCTAATACTTATTATTCTACATAAAACTATAACTAAAAATATAGTATTTTAAATTGAGATCTCAACAGATGGGTCATCTCTTTAAAAATGCTTATCAGGAAGGAATTAAATATAACAGAAAGATGAACTGTTTCAGGTCAAAATATTTTATTCCAGCTTTGTAAGACTGACACTCAGTAACTATTCCTACGGATAAACCTAAACTAAGTGTCTATATCCAGACCTCAGAGTTGTTCTGAACATTGTGTGGACAACTACCCATATGTTCACAGCTCGAACTTACTTCAATGTTGGGCCAAAGCTGAGTACTTTGTCTGAACAGTCCAACATTTGACACGCTCAGAATCAATGTCTCATTCATGTTGGGAGTAGGGAAAATGAAAAGCTGGAGAGTTACTCTCCACAATTTCACTTCTTTGGTTCAAGAGAAAAACTTCACCTCATCAACATAGAAGAATAAAGTTGGTCTGCTTGTTAGACTAACTATCAAGCAGCTGTTTTCGTTGTAGACGCTTAATAGAGTTCCTAACACACACAACAGGCCAGGTGGGAAATAGCAGCAGAACACAGAGGAAACTCTCACAATTTATTTCCCCCCTATTATTTCTCAGACTATTTTGAAATTAGGAAATCATATGGAAACAGCAGGAGGATTCCTCGCCTTGCACTATTTCCTTCCCCTGTGATCATGAAGTTTTATTGCTGCGTGAGCCCTGCTGCCTACCATTTCAGAAAAGCTCAGCAAGAGGTAAGGTTTTTCTAAGTGTGGGTGGTCATGTCCGTGTATTCAGCTGAAGCAATAGGGCTATTCAGTGTGAAGAAAAAGGCAGCTCAAGATGAAGTATGGAAAAAGAATTTTCAAAGAGAAAATAATGAAGAACTAACAAAAGCACACAGGGAATTCTTTTTTTTTTTCTTTTTTTCTTTTTTTTTTTCTTCAGTAATTGCCACTGAAGAGGCTGGCACTGAAATGGCATCATTAAGTCAAGTTATCTCACTCATATACTTGTGGGGAAAATTGGATAAAATGAAGGGAATTTTACCCAAGATCCAGCCTATTGCACTGGAAACTGTCTGCTCATGAAAAACAGTCTTACCTACAGAAAGCCATCCTGCCTGTGATAGACAGATTTATAGCCTGTAAGACATCTTTCAGTAGTTAGTAGGATGGATCTGAGAATTTTACTACTATAGTATCATTTGTTTATATGTAAATATTCTCATTCTTGCCTACCTTCATGAGTGAATTAACTTCATCTGTGTTGAACTTTATCTGTGYCAGAGCATGTTGCTCATTTTTCAAATGGAGTGTACAAATGAGTTTCCTAGGAGGCATTTTCAGCAAAACAACTCCTAAACTTTGCTTTTAAACAAATAGCACATAATATTTCTAGGAAGAAAATGTTGACTGTTGAGAATTAGYAATATATTGCTCATGAATAAGCTACAAAGGCATAAAGAAATACAGACATAAACTGTGCAGAGAATTATATTGACCCATAAGAGCATCAGAGACATCATATTGTTGCAGAAATAGATTTTCTTTTCTTTTTTTTTCTAGAAAATTACTAATTAACAGAATTACTCTGTTCAATTTGACTAATATGCCTCAGTCTCTTCCGTATGCATATCATAGAAGAGTATAATGGAAGAACCCTGCTCCTTCCTTCCTTCCTTCCTTCCTTCCTTCCTTCCTTCCTTCCTTCCTTCCTTCCTTCCTTCCTTCCTTCCTTCCTTCCTTCCTTCCTTCCTTCCNCTTGTTATATCTGAAATACCTACAAGCAGTTCAAGGATACAGGCTATAGCATATAGGATGGAGGTAGGATATAACTTCCATTCAGCACTCGCGAGTAATCTTCCTGTGGATCAAGAGTCCCTCCAAATATGATGCTACATTTGACTACTTTTCTCTGAGACTAGTTAACTGAAACTCAAGTAGCAAAAGAAGAAAATTAATCAATTAATATGTAATCTAAATTATGATCCAGGASATTCTAGTTTTCAGAACTCATAAAACAAACATTAAAAAAAATAGAATAGGTAAGTCTTCAGTTATGCGCTGGAAATCACAATTTCTTCAGGCAGTGTAGGAAATCTAGAAAACTATGGCATAGAAAATTAACTGTTTTTAAAGAAAGCAGTAATTTCATTATGAAACTCACGCTGTTAGCTTTGTAACCAAAAGCAAATTTGTCTCTTCTGAGCACCTGGATGATACAAATCTCTAGCTTTACTTTTTGCTTTGGTCTTCACTTCCTCTTCCTGTGCTGATTTCTTTAGCCTGCTGGGAAGACARTCAGTGCTGCAATGTTCCTGAAAGTGGAAAGAATCCACTCCTCTGCCTTGAATTTACAAAGAAATATACTCTTTTATTCAAGCTCTGTTCTGTGTCTTACATACCTTCCTATRGCTAGAAAGAGATTAATTTATTTTCTAAAATTTCCATTTTCTCTTCTCACTCTGGGGCTGTCACATCTCTTGCTCTGACAGACAAAAGAGGGGAGAACTCTTCATTTCATTTAGATAGCATTAGAGGAAATATTTGGTCGGTTCTATTGCTCTGCATCACACGTACTCTCATGACTCATAAGATGCTCGTTGCTGTACTTCTGTGACCAGGTAGAGTGGGAAGGACTCTAGATCTGCAGCTGCATTTTGCYCTGTTATTCAGTGGCAAGAATAATTAGCTCCTTAGAGAAGAGCCTAAATTGTTTCTTTTCATATGTGAAATACTTTATACCCCTAAACCCACCCTGAGTCTTTCAAAGGAGGATCTTGTGACTGATTTCTATTGCACTGCATGTYAGCTGCTCTTTTAAATTGGATTTCAGGTGGAGATTTTCCATTTTTGTGCTTTAGACCTTCTTCCCACCTCTGGACACAGGGGACATGTCAAAAGGAGGAGAGGGCAAAACCAGAACGACCACTTCTGTCAGTGACTTCTACAACATTTTTGGAGGGRCAGCATAGAGATCATGGGGCAGCCTGTCCCCTGGATTCAGTACCTGAGGAGAGACCAAGGGTCATGCAAGCTCCCTGCCTCTCTAGCGCAGSATGATTTTCCCAAGCACAGCAGAGGAATGAACCCATGGACACGGGATGCATACAAACTGGATATTGTCTTTCAGTGTGAAGCACCACAAAATAGTCTCGCCTTCCTCAAACAAAAATGGATATGGACTGTAGAGCTGGGAAGGAAAACAAACAAACAGTCCTGTTTAAGTGAAAAYATTTCCAGATGCCATGAGTAATATACGGAACTAGCATCAGACAGACACTGTGTAAGAATAGCTTAATAATCTTAATAGAGGTTTTGTTACCTCTGGCTGTTTATGAGAAAAAATTGATCAAAAAAATGCCTTCCATCCTATTTTCTTTATGGAGCAGTGGATACTCTGTGCTGAGTACCTTGGTATAATGATTTTTTGCATTCTGTGAACTTAATGTTGTAATCTAAATATCACTGAGCAGGYTGGGGTTTGGGCCAGTCTTAATAAGATAGTGTCTCGTAAGGGATTGATCCCAGGTACATTTAAGGGGTCTCTCTCCTAATATTTTGCAATATACTGCAGATCCTGCAATCTAGGAAAAGGAACAAAAATTAGTAAGGCCTATGAAGAACGGCAAAATATAGACTTTTCAGTCCCCAAGACATTTCATGCTCMATGGATCTCATACATTTTTTTTTGTCTACCAAGCATGGGTGACATTATTTGACAGGTAGTATGCTTACTTATCTATTTTTGTGAAGTAATGTTTTTGCACATTTTTCTTCATTATAAGCTCTGAACAAGTGAGGTGCAATGTTCCACTTAAATAGCTTCTACAAGAAAACAGCAGCACCACAAAGCCAGATTAGTAGGAGAAAATACTATAAAAAATAACATTTTGAAAGTAGTACTGCAGAAGCATGGGCAAGGAATATTTCCTTAAGTGATATTTATCCTTTTCAAATAATTCACTTTGTGCCGTGACAGGAATGAAATGTGCTCCATGGTACAAAATTGTTTCCTGGGAATGAAAAAAGTGATTGACACCTAAGTTTGAATTACTGTGCATATGTGGGGAAAAAATGGGATTTTACACATTGACAAAGCCAATAAGAGGTTTGAAAAGCATGTTTATATTGTTAGTGTTTTAGCTCAGAACATCCTAGTTTTTAAAAACAAAACGGTCTTCCTGCAACAGACTCTAGCTGTGACTGAAGTGCCATTCAGTGAGAGGGAACAGATTTAACAGCTCTGTTATTAATGATGCTGAGTCAGGAGTCTGTGCATTTAAAGCGTTCATTTGCTTGGTCACTGGAAGCAGGGAATCAGCCTTAATAAACAAGCCAAAGATCTCTGATGAAGCTGCTCTGGGAATGATGCATTTCCGATGATGATGAGAGTCCACTAGGCAGACTGTCAGTCAGGTTCTGAAGCCCTTCCTATATCAAAGCTATAATTCATTGCTTCGCCAGACCAGGATTGCCTTAATTCAGCTGAGCCATCACTGCTGAAAAGAGTGACTAGGTACTTTTTCTCTCCTCGATAGCCATCCCACTGCTGGTAGCCCTCAAGGATCTGTGTGCACGCTCCACACCAAGCACTTGGCATCTCTGAGTACATTTCTTGAGTTGTAGCTGTCACATTTGTTTGTGCTGGGATGGCAACAGCTCCGTGTCCTACATGGGACTGCTCCAATGGGTGAAGGAACCACAGCTGTCTGGAGCAAGGACATTGCTGCTGGAGCACAGTAGTTGGGCTCTTGCTATGATCAGAAATGCAGTGTTATGTGGAGAAGTCTAACCATGTAGCCATCCACTTRCCCCTGTATTTAACCAACGCTTCTGTGGTGGAAGTAACATGTGGGTAAGCTGAATAAARTAACTGAATAGCAGAGAGTGCTGCCTCTAGCTTTCTCAAATACAAATTAAAACTACATCATGTTAAGGATAAAAGGAACTCCACTTTACAACAGAATACTGAAAGGTAAAACAGGAATTCATGTTGGCAGAGCATAGTCCTGCCACAGGATTATTCTTTCACATTCACAGAACTGGGCTGAATCCTGTATTCCCTTTCAGCCATATTGTCTGGACAAAACCAAAAAATTATTCTGTTCTGCCTTTCCTCAGGAAAAAAAAAAAAAAAAAAAAAAAAAAAAAAAAAGAAAAAAAAAAAGACAGAAGACTTCACAGACCTCAGAGAAAAGATTTTTTTCCGTTTAGATTTTCACTAGGCAATTCTTGACAAACCCTTCTGAACAATGTCTCTTCCTTCCAACCATTACTGCACTGTGCAGTTTTCAAGAATAAAGTGACCATTAGGAGGCATTAGCCAAGAGTGAAGAACCCTAATTACTCCTTCAAGAAAGCAATAAATGAAAGTGTCTGAATTTCAGGAGGGGCAGCACCTTTGCAGTCATTTTTGATACACCTTTGCTATCCTTGCCTTTCCATTCCAGATGGATAGAACAGTAAACGTAATGCACTTAGGTGTATTGCTCCTAGTGTCCTGTATTTTTCCTTAAAGAATAACTTGCTTGATCTCCCCACAGTGTCACCATCACCCTATGAAGACACAGTAAAATGTAGACTTGTTACTGTAAAATACGTGATGCATGTGTGATAAAACCTGAATGTCCAGATGGCCTCCAAATGGTCCATGCCCAATTGAGAAACAATGGGGTTCTGTTGTTTCTTAGATAAAAGGCTATCAAAGACAGCCTGACTCGTTGAGATAGGTCTGGTTTGTTTTATATTCAAGTGTATCCTGTTTTCTGACTCAGAAGGAGARTAGTTGTATGTTGCTTTTTCCAAGTTGAATAAAATACCCCCCCACTTCAATGTTACTTGATWTGTTGTGCCACTGTCTGTTACGTGTCAATTTTGGAGAGTAACATAMTATTCCCCAAAGAACAGGCACAGCTCTATTCAGGACAGTCTCTAGATGATTAGAACGATATTCATAGTGCCTGGCTCTGCAAATCAGACAAGCTCTCCAACAGCGAGTGCGCTCTGCATGTTGGCTGCTTCATTACCTATATATATATATTCACTCTATGTACTGTCTGCTTTATTACCTGTGCATTGCTTGCCTTGGTAAATTAGATGTGGTCTTTTTAAAGCATCTATATTCATGTGCAGCATATGGGTGTTATTTTTTCCCTTTCTCTCCGTATTAGAACTATCCCAATTGCAGCAACCCTTTGGGGAATATTATAGGATTAGGAGCTCCTGAAAACTGATAGTTAAGTACTTATCAGGAAAAAAAAAAAATGAATCAGACCAATTTTCTTTCATTTTTGCTTTCAGCCAGATGATTTTGTAGGATGAAGCTCTTTAATTGGTTGTCTCAGCCCTGTGAGATAAACACAAATTTTGGTTCTCTGCATAAGGAGAATATATTACAGAGAAGATGGTAGAGTGCAGTAATATTGTCCATTACATAGCTACATCTTTCTAGTTCACACTGATTTTCTGCATCAGCCAGAGATTTTAACACAAATGAAAGCATATTAGCCTCAGAGGTGATCCAGTCGGGAGTACACGTCCCCTAATTAGCACTTTGATGTAGCTTTGTCCAGGTTACATAGGTAGCTTTAATCATAGCAAGCCATTGTCTGTGATGGTCAGTAAATCCCTGGTTCTCTTTTCATCTTACAGCCTGATGTCTCAAAGATAAATGCCTAGAAATACTCTTTCTCTTTATACCTGCTTACTAGCAGGTGCATTATGGGAGGCTCACTCTGATCCCAAAGAAGCAGAAATGGCTCAGAACAAAGATCCAATATTAATGTAAAATCTTCCCCCAAATGTATCTATCTCTCTGATCTCTTCTGGCTTATCAGCAAGTTTGCTGACAGAAAAGTTGAAAGTGGGATTTTATTTAGAAGGAATTGTAGTAGACCCAGGTCTCAGCTCCTTCTGAATGGCTGTCAAAAGCAGGAATATTATAAATTCATCATACATTAATCATATATAACCACTAGAGAATTCACCGTTTCTCGCCTTATCTGTCATAGGGAAATTCACAAGACTCAAATTATTCCATTTATTTTGCAGTTATAAATAATCAAGCACAAGTTGTGACTCTGTGARCCAGAAAGCTGTGGAAAGGGACAAGCTCGGGGTGTCGCTAGGGTGCCCCAGGTGCCTCCTTTCGCACCATGGAGGTCCCCAAGGCTTCACTGCAAGCCCGTGGGAAGCCCTGATTTCGCTCAGCTGCTCCGGGTGAGGGCTGCCCATGGGCATTCGCATCACAGATGTGCAGGCTCAGACGAGAATTACCACGATTTGGGCAAACGAAATTGATTGAGGGCTATCTGCTAAAAGGTTTTAATCCAAGAGCCTTTGATGCGAAGAAGAAATGCGAGGTGATAGCGYGAGGCTGAAGACTGTCACTACGAATCTGTTCTGGCAGGAATGTGGTCAGTGGTTCGCTCCTCACAGTCCAGTTAGCATTTATTTCAAGGCTGAGAGGAGCTCACTATAGAAGCGTCCAACATGCTCTGAGGCTGTGGGCTCAGGAAACACTCTTAGGGCCAAAAATCGTAAAATCTGCGTGGCTGTCTTTAAAAGCAGCGAGTGAGTTAGTCTGCGCACATTTATCCTCCCACCCTGTCTCACGCTGGGCCAGTGAATCTCACAATGTGGGATTAACGGCTCAGCATCCTTGGAAGCAGCTGCGAAGGGTCGCCCACGTGCAGCCTGTGCCAGCAGTGGCCTTCACAGGCCCCTCTCAGAACATACAGAGCCAAGACATTGCCTGAGTGGAGAAATACTGGAGAGCAGTGGCACGAGCAGAAAGTGGTGATGGCAGCTGCAGTTGGCAGCCGCAATGTGTGTGACAAGGACGTGGTGCAGGAGGCCCAGCAAGGCCTGAGCAGGGGGCAGCGAGGAGACATGAAAGCCTGTGGCCCCATTATGGGCTAATGCAACACCCCATAAAATGAGGCTTCTCCATCAGCCTGAGTCAAACACTGTCTCCTTACTGCTGCTGTCACCCTCAAAGCCTGGAAGGTCCCACTCATGATAGATTCCAATGTAGTCTTGCCCCTCACCACCCCTCAGACCCACGCACACCACGGTACAGCTGCCTTCCAATCTCTGGTGACTCAGGCCTGGCCTTCACCTCAGCTCCCTCAATAATTAAGGTGTTGCAGCAGCTGTCCTTGTCTGGCAGAGGCCTCTTCTGCCTTTTTCTTTCTTGATCTCTTATTTTTCATATCTGGATAGAAATACACAATATTTTTTCATAAAACTGGGCACATTTACAGCATCTGAAGGATTTTTTTTTCAGCTTTGCAGCTGCTCCCTATTTCTATCTTACAGTTCAGGAACTTTTTTGGTGTGTGTGACACTATTGAGTGAATGTTCTGTTTTTTATTTTTTTTCCTTTTTTGATTCTCAGGCTCTCATTACCTTACATACTTTGTATCTTATAAGCTACTTAACTGTCTCTAGCTCCCAGACTACATATTTTGAATTTTGCTGCCCTCCTCCTTTGTTTCGACTGCCCCTTCACTTTATATCATCAGCAAGTGTAATCCACTTACCACATCTTCTTTCTTCCAGGTCACTGATATATAAAGTGAGGAAAATTGATCCTCATACTAATCCTTGTGACTCTCTTTTAGTCACATCCGTACACACTAAACTGTTGGTATTCATTTACCTCTTGAAGAAATATTCAAGATTGGTCGTTGCTCACTGAAACCAGATATCCCTAGAGTGCCTAGACCACAAGCATGAAGCAACAGGAGGGGAGCTACGTGGCGACCACGCATTTTTCCTGTGGTGTGGRACACAAGGAGGGTTTCCAGCCTGTGGTTTCCTCACGGCTGTGGGCAGCTCCTCAGACCTCCCCTTCTCAGGACCTCCCCAGCCTCTCCCAGGATGATCTGAAGCCACTGCTGACCATGCATCCCTTGATGACCACGCATCACGAGCAGCCCTTAGAGGCATCCCCTCCTTTCCAATGCTCTGTACAGTGTTCCTGCTTTGCTGGAGGTTTCCAGCCTCTGCATTCCCTTGATGTGAAAGGGAAGGCTTTGTAGTCTCTCATGGAAAGCTGACACAGGCAGGTGTTAAAATGGAATTTCCTTTGCATCCCTTCACCTCTCCACAATTAGACATGTAGCACAAAGAACCTGATTTGGTCTGTGGGCAAATCTAGTAAAAAGTAATATATAGATTCCTGTTATCAAAATTTTTAATAATCAGGAAAAAAAATCCCATCAGTGGACTATTAAGCACAAGCTTATTTTGGGAATTCATGTTGACTTTTCATAATTAAATCACAATTTCCCCCATGTCTGTCCCTCGCTAGTATTTAAATTTCTTCCCACTGCAGCAGACAGAGAAGCAATACAGGCCTCTTTTTTCAGAAACTTCCCAGTCACCTTCCCAAGGAAGAAAGGTGCAAAGGGCTGGGACTCAGGATACCTGGCTCTAAATCCAGGCTCAGACACACGTTTCCTGTGTCAATAAAGACAATGTACCTAATCCACCTTATATCCTAATAGCATAACTTGAGTAGAGATAATAATCTGCCATATTTCAGGAATACAGCGTAGATAATTTTGAGACACTGATATGCACGAAAAAAAATGTTAAGTGATTACCATGATTTGCACTTGATAAGGAATTTTTTATCAAATGGTCAGAGTTAAAGATCTAATTCTTCAAAGGTCCTCAACATCTAGATAAGGCAGGAATTAGGTATCTAAATAAGCAAGTTCAAGGAGCTGAGCCAAAGTTTGAATCATCAGGCTGGCTTTAGCGGTGGATTCAGCCTCAATAAAGCCATGCTTGCTGAGTACTAAATACTCTGTRAGATGTAAGATGCCTCTGCAGAGGGGCATCCCTCCTGCAGTGCTGTCRGAGCGGGGCAGGAGGGCTGCAAATGGGCACTACGTGACTTCGGAGSATGGTTCCCACAGCCCCTTGGAGCCTGGCTCCAGCTTCCTCACCACTGGCCTGCTGAGGATCACTGAGCAAGTGTCTCTCTCAAGCTTAGTACCCAGACAACATCCTTGGCTGTTCTTCAGAAAGCTTTTCAATACTGGGGTGATAGAAGGCTCTAACTGCAGAAATAATAGGAAAAAAAAAAAAAGAAAAAAAAAAGAAAAATGAACCAAGACTCTCATTCCTGCTGCTGTGTCATATTCACTCATCTACTCACCCCAAAGCTATTGTTTCTCTGGCAGAACGCCCTGTCTCCAGTTCCTCACTGAAGAAACAGAGAAAAAAAGTATTTCTTCACTAGTGATACATAACATTATTATGTCTGTTATGCTGATGGGCTGGCTGAGTTGAGGCAAAACTGTGACTTTTGAAGGGGACGGTTGGAATTGTTATATGCTGAGAATTCTGGAATTTGTGTCTCTTCTCCAGTTCAAGATTTCAGCAYGTATCAGGGGTGAATTTATCAGCACAGGCAAAATAAACCACAGCTTC
Source organism: Nothoprocta perdicaria (assembly GCF_003342845.1). NCBI lineage: Eukaryota > Metazoa > Chordata > Aves > Tinamiformes > Tinamidae > Nothoprocta > Nothoprocta perdicaria. The sequence continues at coordinate 1,540,592 of NW_020455832.1, forward strand.
CTCACCAGTAGTGGCTARCAGGGAATGTATTTCTAGTCATATAAAGGGGGAGCAGCTGCACAGCTCTTTCTCATCATTCCACATTTCAGATGCATACAACCCTGTGTACGCTGCATGCTGCACAGTAAGTTTTCTTTGTTTTAGTCCATTTTGGGTTTAATGCCACAATTGTAATTTATATAACCTGAATTTTTACCCAAAGAAATTGGGCTTCTCACTGAAATGTGCAAAGGTCACCTATCAAACAAATGGGTTAGGAAATGATTTGGGTGCTTAAGAATAAAGATTACACTAGCTATCAAAGACAGACATTTTGAATGGGAACAGTTCACTGTGAAGGGCTGTAACTTGGGGAGRGCAATAACGATAAGTGTTAGGATCAATTTCGTTCACTTTCCATATAAGCGAAGAAATAAGGAGGCAGGAAGTGGGTTCATTTGCTGCTTAATTGTGAAGAGGCAGCCAGAAGAAAAGACAAGGGCAACAAAGTTCGGACTGAAATGGGGAGGAACTAGAGGAAGAAACACAACTTAAAAAATACCAAATATTTTAAGATTTTAGGGATGAAAACGTAAAAGCAAAGAAGATATACTATGCACTCAGAAGTCCTAAAAGACGAAATGTATGCATACACTATGCTGCATACACAGGTGCTGCCATTATGGATGTACATTATAAATCTGCAGGGCACTAAAGTGATTACTACTTCCCCCATATCTCCAAATGCCATATTTTTCCAGCATGTTGGATCCCATCTGGCCTCAAAGTTTTGTCATACTTCAGACCTTTCAATTTCTTGATTACCTGTCAGGTTATGACCCCCAATATTTTTTTTCTTTTTTAATATCTTTTCCTTCCCACTTGGGACATGTCCATGTGCTTCTGACATCTGCCACCCATCCCCCTTTGCAGGCCCCATGGCAAAGCACTAATTAAYATATTTATTTCAACAGTGTCCTCATCTCCTTTCAAAAAATGACCCAACTAAAATTATTTCTCTCAGAGCACCCATACTACCTCTGTTCTTTTACTGGTGCTCCTCCATATATTACTACAACCCTCTCCAGGTTTTTCATTGAGAAAGAACAGCCTTTGAATCCCCAGAGTTTGCTCTTCAAGGTCATAGCAGAATGTGTTATGCAAAAACTACTTCCACTGCATTCCATTAATGGATAAGTTCAGTTGTCAGCCAGGATCACATCCCATCTCCTGATCTTCCTATGCAGTTTAGTATACCTTCTGTCTCTATCAATTTCAGATAGAAAGACAGCACTGATTATTTTGAAAAGTAAATGCCTTCGTGTTACTGGAAGACTCCCAAAGTAGATTTTAAATCCCAGTCCTGATATCCTTCTTTTCCATACACTTCTTACTTTAATTACTTTAATAGCAAGAGAAATATATGAGGAAGATCTTGCCTTGAGTAAATACACAGGCATAAAATTTGACCTGAATTTACATGCTAGGACTTAGTTGTTTCTCAAGACAAGATCATATGGAACCAAGGGTTTGGCTGAGATAATACCATCCATTTTTTTGTTGTTTTGCTCAGCCACAGSCATCACAGATATCTCAGTCTTTGTGTAGAGTCCAAAGCTCCAACTGGACTTCTGCTAATGTTGGGACAGGTATGGGTGCCTCCTGGTTGGGCTCAAAACAGTCAGATACTGGATGAGGAGTTACTCAAGTGAACCAAGGGAGAAGAGAAGATGGGAGGGATCTCTTTTTAGTAGCCATGTCCTCCACTGCTGAACTACAAGTACCTTAACTCACCCAAAAGATCATTCTTAGTCTCCTTTTCATGTGCTTAGCTCTTTGTTTGTTTGTTTGTTTGTTTTTAACACAAAATCAAAGCAATTTTGAACACATGCAAAAGCTTTGTCTCTAAGGAAATTTTAATGTTGAAAATGCCAGCAAATAGCAGGTTCTGAGAGTCACGTTTTTGGACCTATGGGTCCAAATTCCACTCAAATTGCTCTGTGGATGTTTAAATAATTGGGGAGGATTTCAAATGAAAAATTGTCTTCTTTGTACAGCTGAATGTCTAAAAAGAGTTAGTGTTGCCTTGTCCTATTAAGATTAACATATATCACATATATAAACAGATGAGCAATAAAGATCACTTCTTTCACTGTGCTCATTTCTACCTCTTTCACTGCATTGATGTTTTTGGTTCTTATCCTTCCTTTATTCCATTACTACATAAAATCATATTTTATACTAAAATTATTTGAATCTGTTCATAATTAAGGGCTTTAAGGGAGCAAATGAAAGTGAGAGAGATGTCAGCTTTTTCAGAAAACAAAGAATTTGCTTCATTTGAAAATGGCACTGATAGAAGTAACTATTGATATTAAGATATTAGCATCACAAGCAGGAGCAGGTTACAGCACCTTGAAACTTGCATTAAAGTAGGGTTATGTCTGAATGAAAGTTAGTTTTAGGCAAAATTACGCCCTCAGAGACTTACAAATTCCTCTGAAGAGGCCTATCACATAGATTAAATCCACATATTGAATCAACAGCGCAGTTCACCTCATTCATGAGTTTGAGAGTTTGGGGAAAGATACATCCTTTTCTTTCATTCATCCTACATTTTATTTGACAGTCTGATTATCAGGCAGTGGTTACAAGAGAAATAGAGCTGAAAAACARTCATATTCTTCAGACTACATGTTTAAAAGGGGATAATTTGGAAATACTGATATTTCTTTTGACTGAAGTCTAAAATAATGAAATGTACAGGACACTGCTTTAGTTATCTCATTATCTTACAACCCCAAGCAACCTTCTGACACATTATATTGATTAAAGCAAGAGAAAGTTGGGCATTTCAACATAATTTATGCAAGCTCAAACCAATAATTAGAACTGCTAATTAGCGATTGGTATCTGATTTTATAATAATCTGGAAACTAAGATAACAGAAAGAATACACAGAAGTCTTGTTCTSTAACAAGGAGTTTGGTTTCTCTAGCCTAGCAGTGATCATTAATTTTGCTATGTTTTGATTTACAGTTTGTGTTAATATATTCCAGTATGTCTGAGGATATGAAAGTAACACCTGGTGTGCTCTGTGCAAATGTTTCTCTGCTTCAGGAGAAAAGCCAAAGGGGACATGCAGCTAAACCTAGAGCATCATTAGAAACAGTCTGGTGGGGATAAATGCTCGTGCTTTCTAAGAATAATAATAAAAAAGAAGCACATGAAAATATGTAGAAATATTTTTTATATATTTGTATATGTAAAGAAAGTGCAGGGGGTCGAGCAGAAGGAGCATTTGTGCAGAGGAGTTTGTTTTATATCCATTTGAACAATAMAAGGGGCTCTACATGCAGCCTTTTGTTTACATCCGCATTCATTCGCTGTTTGCAATTTGTTAGCAGAGGCAGAAAGCCCAATTAAAAGAAAAACCCTCTGTGCTCTGAGTTTTAATTTTGCTGATATCCCACGATTGCAAAAGGCAGATATTCCGCCCAGATTTGAACATGCCAGGATTGAGCTTTGCTGGACTAACATGAAAATAAAGACGCTGCACTGCTTTTATTTCCTCAGCTTCAAAACCGCCTCTTCTCTCTGCTGTGAGCAGTGCTTGTCTCCTTATGTGTAATTGAGATCTGGTAACTCACATAGTTAGCTTATTACATAAAAAAAAAGGAATCCAAGAATAACAGGCAGGGCCACTCACCCCTGAGACACAAAAACAGAACATTGTTCACACCAAGCCAAGCTGCTGGATTGCTGGAGAAATGTGGCATAAACTCAGGATACTTTAGCAAAGGCAGAGGTATTCACTTTTTAATTTCGGTACATAAATATATCAATGTCCTTTGAAGAAAGCTTTTATTCTACTATGCCTTTTCGTGAAAGCTTGGTGGCTGAATCAGACCCTTTATCAGATGGCATTTCCCAACGGTACAATACCAACGGATGAAAATAAAATTAATCTGGCTCTATCGTTCTCTTTATTAAACCCATCTTTAAAAGGGGAAGCTGAAGTCTACCTTTCTGTGACAGAAATTCTGAAAGATTTGTTCAAATCTCTAATATATCTTGCACTTACCAGGTAAAAATATTTTATTTCCTGTGCCCAACCTCCACCTCATGTGCATGTCCCTTCCACTCGTCTCTGCTCACACTCATTATTATGTCCCCTTGCAGGCGCTTCTGGCACTATTAGCACTTGGATACCAGAGCTTATTACAGCTAGTGTGTCTGTATGTTAAAACACATATCTCTGGCTCAGCAAGAGGTGGCAGAGCTTCAGCAAGCATTTTTTAGCCCGGGAAGTGGATGCAGTGACCAGCAGAGCTGGCGGGTTAGCTGCATTAGCTAATTAATGCACTGCTAAATGTGTTCTTGGAGTTGCACTGGAAGAAAGTGCACACAGTAAAAGAGATCCTGCCTCTCTAACAAGCCTTCCTGCAAAGCAGTACGATAAAATGATTACATGCACCACAAGCCCATGAAATCTCAAATCTCAGCTTTGGACTGTTCAGACTTGTTTTTTTTTTWTTATTWTTTTTTTTTTACTTTTTTTTATTCATGCCAGCTTTGATATAAAAGCTGAAAATCTAAGAGGATTTTGACCTGTGGTAGAAATACCTTCTACTGCTCTAACAGCAGCTTTTCAAAATGAATTCAAAGACTGTCCTATCTTACGACTCCAACATATGAGATGTCTACATCCATACATTTATGTTGATCAGTCTCTCTGCAAGCACACAGCTAGTCAGAAGAGAAAGAATGTGAGAATGGAATAACAATTTAGATGACGTGTTTCTAGACCCGTAACGTGTCACCGAGAGTGGCCATTGGCTGATAATTAAGGTAGAAAATGTGACTATCTCATGAAACTTACCCAGCTTATTTTTCCACTCATCAGCAATCTGCAGTTCAGGGAATTCCTGAACCAGGGAGGACATCTTCCTGTTTAATGGGCCTTGATGTTTCCTTCCAAACATTTTTCTAAATGCTCCTTTAAGTCTAGAAACTTCTGTCACCCTCAACACCAAGGATCCTGCGTTCCACAGTTAAACTTCGTGTTATATAAAGGATCTGATTTCACTGTGCTTATGTGATATCAGGTTGCCTTGTACATACATCGCAAGCCAGAGTYTTTTGATCTTCTTTAAATGTGAGGAGTGCAAGAACCCCATTCATCTGTGAGACATTCTGGTTTAAGGGCTGATTAGGTGAAGAATTCATCACTGGTCCTGCAGAAAGCTATTTTTGGAAAGAAAAATTCCCAAGGAACCTAGGTAGATATTTAGCTGATCTCCAGCCAGTTTATGCAATTGCAGGCTGGGTAACAGTGCTAAATGCATGTGGTACAGAAGCAGCAAGGTCTGCCTGGGTCTGTTTGGTCTGTCTCTCTTTCCCTGTGCCTGCCATCCCTGCCCATCTCTGCAGAGCTTCATCAGGACTGAGCCTGTCCAAAGGCAGCCACTGACACGTGTTTGTGTTCAGGTGTTCCCAGCAGACTCATTTTGGGGGCAATGAGGGACAGATGGTTGCCCTGATGTTAGGAGGCACCTCAGGGCTGTGCCTGGGGAGACAGAGTAACTAAGGAGTAAAAAACTCATTTCCCCCAAGCCATTTCTAGCCAGTGCTGCCTCTGTAAAGGGTAGGTTGGGAAATGCAACATAAACCCTGAGGAAAGGTAGCAGTGGCATTTGGAAAGATTTCCACAGCTTCCCATGTTTGAATTTCAGCTGCTGGGCCAGTGTTCAGGCTTTTCCACAGGAGAAATTCAAGCACACGGCAACATGTGTGTGCACTAGATGTTGTTCACAATGCGCCTTAGAGGYTCATAGATGGAATATTTTCCAATAGTCAATATCCATCTGCATGAGAAGTCACATTTTGGACCCATTCAGTGTCACGGGGCTACGGGCAGGATGGGAGGACCTCAGCAGCAGGAGGCCTGCACTCCTCGGAATCCCTGGAGCCTTGATTGCTCGTGGCAGAGAGGYGGTAGGGCTTTGCTGCCACCCTCCAGCTCCACACACCTTCACAGCACACCTCACAGCCTGTATCGCCCTCTCACCTGTGTGGGGATATAGAAATAAACAGGTGACAAATGTGTGAGAACTTTGAGATCCCAATCTCACCAGGGGAAGTATGAGCCCATCAGCACATCCGTGACTTGTGTGGTTGCTGCTGCTGTTGGCTGCGAGAGATCTGACTGCCGTGTGTGTCATAGTCCCAGGTTTACACAAAACCAGAATTTGGGGAAAAAAATGACTTGCCCATGAATATTTGTGCAGAATACAAGGACAAAAGAAATGCTGGATGTCATATTTTCGTTCCACTAAAAGTTATGTGTATACTTTTATACTTCGTGGTGTTTGTTCAGCGTTGGGAACAACCAATCAAATCACAAATTTGTTTTTATTTAAACGAGTGCAACCCAAACCATAAAGCCAAACAAGGCCAAATTACAAGTAAACCATCCATTTTCCCTCTTCTGCTAAGGACCCTTGCAGTAAGCTCTTTTACAGTACCTATTCTTCCTCATAACTCTATCCTTTTTCTCCAGGGCATCATTTGGAGCTTTAGGAACCTCAGAAGTCATCCTAGAGCCATTTTTCCTGAAGGGAATACTTAAATGGAAAAGATCCTTCTTCTCTTGATTTAGAGTGTGTAAAATGCTCTCCTGATCCTACCAGGSTGCAAGCTTCAGCCCTGAGTCTTTTCCCGAAACTCTTGCATGGGTGAAGAGCCCCTCTGAATGCAGAAAGGCAGTACACCAGCCGAGCAGCCTCCTCATGTGTTTTACATTATAGGAAGGGGCCTAAGAAGCCATTTTCCTTGCACTTTCCAGAGTCCACTTTTATTAGAGATCACTTAATCTGCTGGGATGTAAATTACAACCAACCGAAAATCCACCAAGAATCTTGAGACAATCCTAAACTCAGCATTTTCAGACGTCAAATCTTTTCAGTTACTATAAAAAAAAAATATTTTTTTTTTCATCTGAAATGCATGGCCATGTCTCCTGGTTTCTTTCCTTTCCATAAGAAAAAAATCGGAATTGCCAGTATACCACAAGTGAGCCTGTGCTTCAAATATTTCCTGGCTAGTGGGAAGCAGTAAATATGATGCAAGAGAAAAATTGTTCCTAGGAGATTTTCAACCTAATTTTATAGACTTAAGATATCTGATTGTCCTGGGAATTCTGTGAACGCAGCTCCCATTAATTTCAGCAGGTGTCTAAATATTTCTTGTGCCCAGAGGTTCACATATTTATAGGAGTATGTTGATAAAGTTTGGATAAGCATATAGCAATTTTCAGGTTAAACAAAGTAGAACTCCTTGCCTCTTGCTGCTCATCTACTGCTACTTATTTTCAGACATTAAATATGTAAAGGACTAGGATGTGCCAAGCTAATCCTAAATAGGAGCCTCAGGAAAGCTTTTATTTTAGAAAATATAATGCACTTGGTATGAGACACAGGGCATTATTTGTAAACTCTCTTTAATGGGTGCACTGTGATTTCTTCACTCCATTTCTTAAATTCTGGCAGGAAAGAAAAAGGTAATGAAGGTCATTGACCTCATTGTCTTTTTTCAGAGATGTGTTTTCTTAGCCTAAGCCATTTTTCTTCTTTTTTCACCCCTTCCTGGTTCCTGTAGCGAGGAACATGCCCTATCCCACAATAAACCTGCTGTGATTCAGAAGGAAGCCCGCAAGCCCCAAAAACCATATGACTCTTCAAGGAGATTTCTTGCTCCTAATACAACTTAGTGATTTTAAAACAATTAGCATGAATGGGAAGGTGGCGTAGATTTTTCTCCTTTGCTGGAGCCAGCAAAAAGCTGCTTAGCTTGCATTTGGTAGCTTCCACTGACCAAACAGTAGTAAAGTGGCAAATCGGTGTGTCTTCACCCTGAGCTGCTGGAAGACACACAGATGTGTCACTTCCCGAGTGCCCTCCACCCTGGCAAGAGCCTCCTGACAGCTGCCTGTGCGCTGTCACCCATGGACATGACCACTGTGTGGAGGAAACAGTGCTAAGCAGAGCTAGCAAGACAACAGGCAGAAATATATTTAGCTGCTAGAGTTGCTAGTGAGAGTCTATGTGAGCAGGACTGATGAGGTCTTTGTTGTCTTTTCACTTTTGCTCTTGTACTGTAGAGCATGGGATGCTCACGTCGAGCTCCTCGGTGACTTGTTCTCTTACAGCCTTCGACACTGCTGAACTAAAGGGCATGTGCTGAACATATCTGAGCAGCAAAACTTTCCAGCCTGTTGTGCTTCTGAGGATTGCAATCAAAATTTCAAAATTTGAGTCATAAAGTTATCGTTACAGTCCTGACTATATACTCCAAATAATCACAAGGGACACTGGTCATGTAATGCAGCCATTTATTTTTTAATCTTAAAAGAATTTTTATTTTCCTTACATCTCCTACAAGAARAAAAGAAAGTTTTAGGAAGGACTGTCATTACGATTTACACCTTATAACAACACTGATCTTGGTACAGGGTGAGAGGGTTGCCCGAGGAGCTGCTTTTGATAGATGTAGAAGCAAATACTCAARTGTCTTTGCTTTAAAAATACCCTAAGAACTTGCCTAAGAACTGGCTATGTAAGGGTCACATTTTGACTCTCTGTTCTGATACTGCATTTTCTCTAGTAGCTTTTTCACTTTTTTAAAAAAAATATTGATATGTATTAATGATATATTAATGCATAATATGACAGTCCCRTCAGAATGATAGAATAGTAGGATGATGAAAAAAAATACTTGAAAAAAGGGCCATCATTTGTTCCAAAGGGTTTGTTCTGGATCTAGGTAGTGTCTTGCAAGATTCCTTTTTTATCTTTACATTGCCTGACTTACTTTCSTGCTTCATTAAGTCTTTCTTTAATTTGCATTAAGTAACTAGAATCMGGCATTAAAAATCAACAAATAGAAGTTTCTTAAGAGGTGGACAATTCATGTTCTTGCTCACAAGTTTTACATTGCCCATTTTGTATAAGGTTTATGAAATAATTATGAGACAATTTTTTGTTTAATATAAATAGGAAATCATCACATGGACCATGGTTCGGTGATCCTGAAAGACATGGAAGAGATTTTTGTGCTATTTTTGTGTATTATAAAAATGTTCTTTTGATTTATTAGATTTTCTTGGCCTTTAACTTCAGATGTATCTTGAATGTCAAGTCTGATCTTTCTGTGTTTTAGTCATGTGCATTCATTTAGTGAGCTCAATAATTTCTCTGCCTTTCTAGTAAAATTATGCCTTCTTAAAAGGTGTCCTTTAACCAAACAGCAGTCTTTGTTAACATATCAAGAACCATACAGACAGACCAGTAATGTTTTCTCAGAAACTTATTTGTCACACTTTTGACTTCTTTATTTATTTTTTTTTATTTATTTATGGTATGTTTTAAAGAGGAAGTATAGATATTATACAAACTTGTTTTTGGTACACATCTTATGTTTAGTCCATGGACRAAAAGTTGAAATTAATTGTTCCTACAGCAGGTTTCAAGTGCAAATATTTTCACCCAGTAATCTGCTGCAGACACGCCATTCTACATTTCAGAGCATGAATATCCACATTTTAATTCCTCTCTTGAAGCATTAATGAGCGAGAGTGAGCTTTCAAATACTAAGTTCATAGTTCTTTTGCAAGATAAAAAAACAGCTGCAGTCTATATAGTTAAGTATAAGCTTGAAAATAATGCTTTAGATAACCAAAAATGTTATTTTCATTTCATTTTCCTTTGCTGAAAATAAGTGATAGTGGTGGATATGACCTTACAAACAACAGCAATCATCTTATGATTTGGCATGAGAATTGGACACTTCTGCAGAGGATATATACCTCAGCCGGGAATCCAGATGCAGGGATCTCTGAATCTGGATTCCCGGATGATGTATATATCCTCTGCAGAAGGGGTCCTTCTGGCTGGGCAACAGCAGTTATATATTTACATCAAAAGGAGATCAAAAATCACAATAGAATAAAATACTGGATTGAGGAACACCAGGTAAATGAGAAAAGGCTGAGGCAGAGCAAGAACGGTTTGTTTTTATAAGGCAGATAAAGGAAATCTTTATAACCAAGTTATATTTTTCCAGTTATTTTTGCCTATAAAATTTTTAGTTCCTTGCCTCGTGTCTTTGTCCTACACCATAAAATGTGTCTTTCTCAAGAAAACGTATTCAGCAATGCCCACATAGCTTCCCGATGAGTCCATACACCTTCACATGGCTACTGTATGGTTCTAAAAGTCCCTGGCTTTGCAATGCATGCAGTAATATATTATTGTTTTGAAGTGCATCAAAAACATAAATTTCACAACATATATCTGAATTAAATTTCACAAATACTATGATTCTTTGACAACTGTTTCTGTAATTTTCTGAGAGTTGCATTTTTTAAGTTAAATTAAATATCAGTATTGGTCAATGCTTTCCAAAATTAAGATATGGTATTGTTTGACAGGCAGAGCAGCAGTGTATCCTGGCATGAGAACAACTGGCGCTATATTCACGCCTTTTCTGTACAGTGTTTTACAACTCTTTGAAACACTCGGTCCTGCCCAAGGACAGTGCAGCAGAGATTTAAAATTCAGGCTCTRGAGGCAGGCTCTTTCTTCGCTTCTGAATAAATGAAGAGAAGCAYAGAGGAAGGAAAATACAGAAAACAAACCACAGGTTGATTCTGTCAGGATTCACACCCAATATTGTCATGCTTTGTCAAAGCTAGGTTAACTAGTGTTTTTCCCATCTAGGGATGGTAATGTCTATAAAAATATATGGCACCCTATTCAAGTAGAAACTAGCAGTTGCTGCCGGCTTCACTGAGATTGCACCGAGTGTGAGTCAGTGTGGGAGCTGGCCCAGACGCCACATACTACACGCACACACTTTTGGGGAACTTGTTAAATATGGGTGTCACCTTGCGTATATAGATGTGAACAGAGACCTGATCGTTTTTAGTCTTTACGTCACAGGTGCAAAGTAAATCCAGTTTGCTTAAGAGTTTTCATAAAATAAAAAAGAGAGAGAGAAAAGGAAACTTTCTTTGGATGCAAGGCACAGGGAAACTCATTTGGGTATGGACAAGCAGGGAGGTGAGGAGAGGGAAGGAGAATAGAAATACCCAGCGTGAACCCCAGCACCTGGCTCCGGATGAGGCCATTCCCACTCAAGGGCTGGTGGCTTTTCCTGGCGCTGGAGCCCCCAGCCGCTGCCCCCACTCCTCAGCAGCAAGACCTGGTCCTGAGGCAGTGGATGTTTGTGCAGAAATGTGCATTTTTATTGCTTTGCAAACTCATTATACCAAGGGAGCTGTGTTTAGACTGAAGGACACACTTATTATCATCCTGTGGTTTTCAATTAATAAGTTCACAGCTAACAGTTTTTAAGTACAGTGAATCATGCAAATTTCCATATCACAGCAGCTAATTTATTTGTTTATTGGGGAATAGCAGGCGCCACATGACTCTGGTTTTGAAATGAATTTCAAGCATGGCAGATGTGGCTGGTCAGAGCTGCAGGAGGGGGAGCTGGATGGACCACCAGGTAACACAATGAAGCCTCTGCACAGAGCAAGGTGTCGCATGGGGGGCACCAACACAAGACGAGCAGCAGCATGGGGGGCTCATCCTGAAGCCCAGCTCTCACCCACTGGGAGATTTCTTGCCCAAACTGACATTTGTTTATTTCCAGGTTGAAATGATGAAATCTGGGTGCTTTTTATGTATGATTGCCAGTGACTTCATTCTGTCTTCCACGTACCATTCCGKTTTTTGTTCCCCAGGCACTTTTCAATGCTGGTTGCAAATACAAGGGTCATTAAACTACAAGCTGGATTTATTTACTGTTTGCAGCTAGATYTGACAGTAGTTGTCTGTTATATCAAACTTTAATTTCAAGCCTGCCTGATGGGTGTTCTTACCTGCTCTTGCAACTTCACACAGTTATGCTTTGGTCTTGCTTCTGCCTGTAAGAGCCATAATAGCACTCAGAGGAAGACTTGGGCAAGAAAGCATGGCAGACTCATGTACCATAGGTAGAGAGGACATGGAAAATATTGTGACTTGAGGCATTGCTCTTGCAGAGCCCCAGCATAGGCCCAGCACCTGCAAACAGCTCCGTGGAAACTGCATCCATCAGTGGCCATCATTGGATATTAAGATGAATTTCACTCACTGTTCATAAAGCAATTTTCAGTCCCTATGGATGCTCTGCTATAGAAGCTTTGCTTTTGTCCTGCTCTTTGTGGTAAGGGAAAGCTGCTACATAGTGAAGTGACCTTTTCAAGGAAGCAGTGCCATAGACCGAGGACTAGGATTCATCTTCCTGAATTTTAGGCACCTGAGACATGTAAGCAGGGAGCAGATCTGTCATAAACCGTACCACTGGGGAAGGGAGTTTCAGGACTTATCTGTCAAATGAGACTTGGTGCCCTGCTTCCAGGCACAGGATGAAAAGGAGTATATAGATTTGCAGGCTGACTTGGTGTGTGTTGAAAGCAGGGGGATGATTCTGCTCTAGCAGATGCCCTTCCTGCAAGTGGGAGGTTACTGAGTCATCTATCTTTTTCTTTTTTTAATAGAGCTGAGACAGGGACTAAATAAGTCCACAACCTGTGCACTTTGGCTGCTGCATAAGAAAGACTCATCCGCCTTATTGCAGTCATTTGTGCATATTATATCCCCTAAATGCTTACACAATGAGGCTATAATTTAAATGTAAAAGTGATGGGGCCCTACGTAGGCTATCCAAGAGAGAGTCTGAATGATGTTCTCAGTGTTTGAAAAGAGATGAAAGAGTTGCTGTAATAGAGAATCCCATTCCAGATAATGGCAACGGAAAAGGAAATGGTTCCTGCGGCACGAGAGATGAAAGTTGAAGAAGGAAACACTTATGTAGTTGTGAGAAGGAACTTGGCTGGTTATGACTGAAAGCAAAAATGATGCTGAGAAGAAATAAGATCATAAAAAATAACAAGGAGGAAAAGGCGATGACAACTTTTTTTTACAGGAGAATAGACCATTGATCAGAAATAGCCAGCAACTTAAGCAGAGCGTGATAGCACTGAAAAAAAATTTCTCAATATCTGTCTTCATGCAAGATGGATATACACATAAAGTGCTGGCATTTAATTAAAAACATATTAAATTGAAGAACTCCTTTGACTGTCCTACACATGCATTTTTTTCATGTTTTTCATTTTGTTTAACCATCCAGAATGGTGAAATGGCATAGCTCTTGCCATTCAAGGAACCTGACTTGAATTTGATGGTTCCTTTTACAACCCATAAAACTCAGATGCTTAATAAAGAGCATTTCTGACCTTTCACATTAAGATCACTCCAACTGCTAACCACATATTCAGCCTATCTATCTTCCTCTGGATCTGTTCTTCAGCAGGGAAAAAATATGGGTAACACACAAAAAAGGTAACCATTTAAACTGCAGAAGATAGGAAAACTTAGTGTCATTAGAAATGTTTTTTATTCTTCTCTTTGATGGAATAAAGTGCCGATGTCCCAGTGTTTGGCCTCAGTAAAGATGAAGTCTGAGCAGCAGCATGGTACACAGAACCAAGAGTAAGGCAAGAGCTGAAATCAAAATATTTTTTCCACAGCAAGCACAGATCCTAATTCATGAGTGAATAGCTGCAGTAGCATCACTCGCTTCAAGAAACTCTGCTMTTTTAAAACAGAAAGGAACTCTTTGCCACTCCACTAGCTTTTGTTCCTCCAACTTAATTTCACRTGGTTTTAATAAAAATAAATTAGTAGCAGGAAAGAGATACGTGTTGTGAATTAAGTGATCTCCATGCAATGCACTGAGTGTAAATTCTGGCCCAAACATATTTAATATGTAGGTAGTTCTGTGTGTAATCAAAGCCTTCAGAAATTCAGTTTCTGAAAGAAAACAAATCCTAAAAGTTTCAACGTTCAGAGTGACACGCTGAAGTCAATGGAAATGCTTCTTTGTCAAGGTGGACTTTGAGTCTTGGTCTCACAACGAAGAAAAAATGTATACTGAAGAGTTGCATAAACATCTCAAGGGAAAACAGGGTATGAAAAAAAAAAAGAATGAAAAAGAACAAAGGAGGTCAGAGCAACCAGAAGGGAGGGAGAACAAAAGAGGACAGCCTGGAATTGAGCTAGAGGATGAATAGACCTATATTCTATCTATTTAGGATATGCTAAAAGCATGAAAGAAGAAAATGACAGAAAAAAAAGTGTCAGAGAAATAATGACAGAGAAGCAGTGAAACCAAACACATAGGAAAAAAAATAAGAGTGAGTATTGGGTCTGAAAAGATGGATAGAAGTAATCCTACCAGGGAAAGAGAAGGAAGAATGGCAGGAGGCCTAGGTGGCACTGAGAGGAGATGCTTGAGAGAGCCTAAGAAAAACAAAAAAAAGTATGAGATACAGAAGAGCAAGGGGGGCAGTACAGATTAAATGAGAACCAAATGTAACTGCAACAAAGGCTCTGAAATGTAGGCAATAAAAACATGTGAACAGGGAAATGCTCTGTATGTGTGTGTATTTTCACATGCTATAAAAGATTCTACCTCTCCTCCATGTTGTCCCCCTCTTTCCAGAGCAAAAAGGCTCAGTGTCAAAAACAAAAGCCAGGACCCCTCAATGTCATTCTGCACTTCAATTATCATTCGTTTTTCTTCCTTCCCTTTCTCAATTTTCAAGCCAGCACCTTTGTGTTGGCTGTCCCTCCTTCAAATCMATTTTTAAAATCCACTCTCTCTGTGATGGTTGCGGAAGATGTGACAGTGGTCAGGCTGCTGCTGTGCTCAAAGGAGTGCTTGTTGTGCTGTTTTCTAGCTCTTTCCTTGTAATTCCTAGGCAGCTCTTTGTACCTGCACACTGGTCTTTTTTTTTTCCCCTTAGAGTGTAAGCACTTAGTGTGGAGCTCTAGCTCTGCCTGTGCAGCAACCAGGGAAGAAGATTAGCAAAGATTCTCCCATGATTATTGTGAGTCACTTTTGAAAATTTGTGCCTGAAACTGAAGGGCTAAAAATTGACCTTTTTCTTGGCTGAAAGTAAGTATTTGTTTGAAATACTGTATTTCTAACTCAAAGCCTCCAGACCTAAAGAGAAGTTGAAGCGGCATCTGTGCAGACTCATGGTCATACCTCCTGTTATGCTGGTGCTGTCACTGGTCACATGCCCATGTAGCAGGAGAGGCTGGGGTGGTGGCCATGGTTTGTCCTGTGAACTCTGTGGGCTCCCTGCTCTTTGCAGTGGTGCCCTGTATCAGCTCAATGTCTTCATTGCTGTGCAGAGTGTCTGTGTTAACCCAGATCACAGCAAGAACTAAGAGAGCATGTGGCATGGAAGCGAGAAGTGCACAGGTTTATTTCTGTGCTTGGAGAAGTAGCAAGCCCTGTCCCCTTTCTGCCCACACTCCCTTGAAGGGTGCAGACTAGAGAAGGTCTCCTTCTTGAGCACCAGATGCCGTGTCTGGAGAGCCGYGGATTTTAAATGCTGAGGTGCTCTCAGGCCTGCATGGCTACCCACTGTAACACAGCTTTGACCTTCTCTGTCCTTACCATCATTTCATAGCCTCCATAGCTCTCTATACCCAGGTGTCTCTCTCAAGCACCTTCTTTTCTGCTGCCTGGGACAGTTTCAGGCAGGACCATACAAGGAAGGCATCTACTCTATGCCATCTTATAATGGAAAGGGAACYGCTGGTTTAGTTTGGGAATGAGATCTTTAAGGAGCATCCTCTGAGAAATGGCCTCAGCTACAACTTACTGCCTTGTGTTCTGACAAGTGGGATGAGAGAGCCCTAAATCTTTGTGCGTGTGTATAAGATATTTTGAAGATGTTCCTTAAATATTGGCTGTCATTGATATTCCATATAAATTTGTCKTCTTTGGAAGAGAGCCAGAACTGAACAGGTCATGGGAGGAGAAGAGGAGTATGAGAAGAATGAAGTTTTTTTTACAGTGTAATTTAGTGCTTTTAGGCAAAGAACAGTTGCTTACTTGATAGAAGATGATAGACCTGAAACTTCCTGACTCTATATTTGATTTGTTGTTGTTTCATATAATGAATGGAGAAAAGAAACTCTTGATCCACAAAGTAGAAATTAAAGGCCAAAATAGGACCTACTGTGATCACGAAACTGGGCTTCAAGGAACGAGTGCTCCTGAYGACATTTGGGCACTGTTTCCCACAGAGTCTGGAATATGCTGAGGTTGTGAAGTTTGGATCAAAAGCTGCTGAGAATTCCAGGTTTTCTTTAAGTATGTTTGAAGCTACACTCTGGGAGGCTGCAGTGATGACGTTCTTCAAGTGAATCTGAATTTCCCAAAGGCCTGGGCTGCACTTCTGTGCCAAAAAATCCACATTATTGAGTTTCAAACAATGATCATTAATGATGATCTTAATGATTATTGACATTTTTCTTGTTGAAGTGCCAGGGAAATGTCATCCAGTGCAATCCTCGCTGCTAAGGGGTTAAACATTTCTTAACTAAAGCTGCCTGCTGATCCAGCTGAGAGAGAAAATAGCTACAGGTCTAGAGGCTGAAACTGCCCTTCTTCAGAACTACCCAGACAGTCTAGGAAGATTATAGAAAGTGCGTAGACAGTTAATTAGGAATCAGAGGCTAGGGAGTGCTGATTTCAGTTCTTTTATGCACAGTCCTTAGGCTGACATCCAGAGAAATGCATGGATGTAATTTATTCCAGTAACCCAGAGGATTAAGGCCCACCTAATTCAGGTGCTTGAGCGGCACCATACTTGTGGTTGCTGACACCTGGACAGGGAACTGACAGAAAAAAAGATAKATTGGTCTCACTGGATAATTGGAGTGATGGCTAAATGATTACACCAGGGAAAGGAGGATCAAGAAGAAGCCATTATTAATAATCTTTAGATTTCTCTTGTTCTTTCAATGAGGTTTTCTCTCATTCTTTACCTATGAAAGAAAAACAGATGGTAAAGGCAATCTTTGACATCTATTCACTGAAATGGCATTGTATCTCAGTCAACACACAAGATGGTAGACTATGTCAAAGAAATCAAACCCGGCAAATGAAACATCTTATTGCTGGCCTACCAATAAATCACAATTTCAGAAAAACCGGAACAAAGAAGAGACTCAATATAACATTTCTTTGTTCAGTGACCAAATAAAGAAAATGCAGGTGAGTGGCAGTTGCCAACTCCAGATATTAGAGCTGATAATTTACCAATAGCAGTATCTAGAGTTTAGCATTCTCAGTTGCTGATGACATGAAACTTTCAGCTGACAACCCATGTTGTCATTTAGCAATATTCTAATAACATGGCTACTTAAACTCGCAAGTGCTCTGCACCGTGTGTTAGCCACCTGGCACCTCTTTTCACAGTAATAATAAAAGAAAAGTATTTCATTATACTTTGGACTACAGTTGAGTATCAACAAYATAGCCACGAGTATGGCCATGTTCCGCTATGACTATACTTTGCCTCTTGGAAGTGTATAATGGGAAATAACAATAGTGAATTCAAGAAGAGAGATTTGGACAGAAATAGTGGTGAGTGATTGTGCATTAGTTCAAAACTCGTAAGTCACAGGCGGAGATGCATAATTCTGGAAGTGCCTATACAGCACTGAATGGGGAATCCCAAAGTAATTCCATGAAGTTCTCCCAGACRAGGAAGAAGGGTGAAAAAGCACCAGCTAGAAATCTGGTGGTAAATCTATCTGGAGAAAACCATCTGCAGATGGATTGCTTTCAGATGTGGCCTTGAAAATCGCTCTGGAATTAAAACAGCTTGCCTTAGCCATACTGCATTGCTTTTAATGTACAAATACAGGGACCATATTCCCTCCATGATGACTTACGTACCAATGCAATTACCTCTCCAGATGACTGTACAAGTCTCTTCCTCACAACTGGGAGCTATTTTCATAGACTCATTGTTTCAGACACTTGCAGAAATTAYGGTATGTTTTTAATGTAAAAGAGCCCTAACAGTGGAATCCCTACTAATGGCTGTAATTACAGGGTTGATTCCACAGTCCCAGGCAATATGAACCCTTGTGTGCTTTCTAAGGCAACAACAACCGTGTAAATCAATGGATTGCCACAACAAGCTTCAGAGGATCCAGGGTGAATAGACCTTGGTATCCACAGAAAGATTTACTAAACGGGGACAATACACACCTGATCAGCATAGTATCATTACCTTCTCTCCGTGGGCATGTGAAGGATCGTCCTTGTACTGTACTTCATTTAACAGCTGGCAAGAAACTGATCATTTTCAAAATGGGCCTTTACACTTGAGAGTGGCCTTATCTGTGTTAGAGGCTGCAGCAGGAGCTACAGAAGACATAGAACAGATGTAGAACAAGCTTGTCCCCTTGGGGAAGAACAAACTCTTGCTTCTGTGAATCCATGGTATTGGGTAGGAAGTATGAAACAATCAAGCATGGACCTTGATTTTGCAATCTCTCATAGATAAAAAATCTGTAAAATCATGTTAATATAGGGAAGCACTTATCTGTGGAGCAATAAGGAGGATTCCTCTCAGTATATTCATGAAAAAAAAGCTGCTTCAAGTCTTTGTTTTTGAAAGTAAGATATCAGTTATATCACATAATCAAAAATAAGCTTTTAAATGAAAAATAGATCTGATTCTTCTTACCCTGTAGGTCTGACAGGAACTATTAAACCTGTTACATGAAAACCTTAGTGAAAAAAAAAAAAGAGCTATATTTCAGCTAGGCCTATGTCAGGCCATATATCCCACTGATTTCAATTCTGACCCTGACATRTAGGCTGACCTCCTGGCTTAACTTTGGACATATCTTGTCACTGTGGACTTTTCTGAAGATCTGGATTTTCAGCTAAACCCAGCTCTTTGTCCCTAAACCTGCCCTGCTCACATTGCTCAGGTGCTCTGGGGCTGGGCCCTTCCTGGTGAGGTCAGCCCTACCTGCTTTGTTGCTGTGTTCATCCCCTGGCTCTGCTTACCTTTTGAAACTGACCGCTCTACTGCACCCTGAAATCAGGAATTTTGTTTGTAAAAAGTCATTTTTTTATCTTCTCCCCATCAAAAACACAAGATCCTCCAAATCTCATTTAATTAATAGCAGTGTTCTTAAATAACAGAAGTAGACAGAGTAGGGTCTTGTGGTAAAACTATGCAGAATATATATTTATGTGTGTTTATATATATATATATTCATATATATAATAAATTTATTTCACAGCCACTTCTGCCATTTCATAATGTGGAATGGGTCCAACACTGCTCAATGTGCTAAGAGTCTTTGTCACCTTGGATTGTTCTAAAATGTCCTAAAGGATGATATCTAAGTTAACAACAGAAAAATATTTGCTTATTATGAGCCAAGGATCTGTATACATTGTCATATCAATCAAATTGATGAGTTAGTGCAGTCGTTCAATTAAGTTGAGGGAAATGCTTAAGTCATTTATCTCAAACAATCGCTGCAACCAGAAGATATTTCTTCTAACTAGGTTAGAACATGGTTTCATCTGGATTTTCTCTTTCACACATCATCTTCCACTTTCAACAATAAAATGCTACTTGAGGGAACAGGAAAACAACATCCCTGCCATCACAAAGTATACTAAGAAACTAAATGTTGGTTAAGGACTCTATGTTACTTGCAGGACATGAGGCCCATTGAGCCCACACACAACAAGCAAAACAGCAGATAGAAAAAGGACCAGAAAAATAAAATGTGAGTCTGGGATTGAATCTTGATGTTAGTGTCCAGCTGGCCACATTATTAACCAGATGGCAGGTTCAATATCATGTCCTTGGAAGGGTCATCCCAGTAAATTACAAGACCTGCCAACTGAATTTGGGGAGAAAAAAAAAATCTATCATGTCCATCGTGTCCATCTGCTGGGCAGACAGATAGCCAGAGAAGGATTTCTCATAGTCTCATCTAAGCAAGGTCCATAGTTGGAGCTAAGTGATAGTTACTCAGAGTACCGATTATACCAACAAGATACTTTAGCCTTGTGCAATACACAGAATCACAGAATGGTTGAGGTTGGAAGGGACCTCTAGAAATGATMTAGTTAAGACCCCCTGCTCCAGCAGGGACATGCAGAGCATATGAAAGAGCAGCTTGTCCTGTAGACCTGCTTTAGATGATAGTCTTTTGAGTGTACAAGGTAAAATATCTCCTATTTATTTCCATATTATCATTTGAATATCTCATCTTTGTTCCGAAGGTGTGTGAGGAGTGGAAAAAGAACAGCAGAAGTGTGGAAAATGGGCATCAGTTTGTTCCAAAAGCAATTGGCACAGTCTCATCAATCTTGATACCAGCCCAGATCATCCTGGGAAGTTCTACAATGGCCCCCTCAAAATGTGCCTTTGAAGTAATTTGTTGTTCCCCATGCTGTGTGTAGGACAAGCATGATACTTTTACCTAAAATTAACCAAAGYTTGTGATAAGTATCCCTACCTCAAGACTTCCTCTGAAAAGATKTCCTTTTCTAACCAATAGATCTCTGAATTGAGGCGGTTTGTTGTCCAGTTTGCAGTTAACAGTAGTGATATTTCAAGAAAAAAAAAATTCTTCAGATAGTTGTGCAAATTGCAAATATTATAGATATTGCATCCCAGGTTTCCATGTCTTTTCAGATTCACTATTATCTTGTGATATTTCTGAGGATATGGGGGTTTGACAAGATGATAATGGAAGAGGTGACAGGAGCTGGAATCTGGGGTGGCATTTAGCTTGCAGGAGATTTTCTCAGTGAGGACAAAAAAAATGCATGGGGTGATATATTTTCACCACAGTAAACTTGATATAGACAGCAGCTAGACTCGGAAAAGGAGGACTGTGTCTGAGTCTCTTGAGCAAGGGAACAGTTGCAGACTTTTGGACAAAAGCATTAGTTCTAGTAAGTAAATCACAAGTATTTTCTGACTGAGTCAGCAAGAGCAGTGCTAACCTCATCTCATCCAAAAGTAATTTTTATCACTCTCAGCTTAGTACAGGCTTTTGACTCTGTGCAATCCTTCAGAAGACTGTATTTATCCAGGCAGTATCTTAGTGTCAGTAGGCAGAGCAGTAACACAGCCTCACCCATGTAACTGAAGCTACAGCATGACATATCATGTAATGAAAGCTGTTGTATATGAGGTTAACAAATCTATGGGAGCAAGATCCATATGAGCTGTTGTGCCATTAACTTCTTTTCTCTTTATATTTTTCATTCTATTTGAGAGCTTGGATCCAGCCTAGCAGCCTATGGCAGCAGGCAGCAAAAACGAGGTTTCACTGAGTTGAATTTCACAGAGAGAAAATGTATGACAACATCATACTCACTAGGTAATGTCCCATTTAGAGTTTGTGGTTGGAGATGACCTTATCTGTTTTCCTTCATACACTGAGTGATTAAAAACTCATTTTCATTTCCTTTTGYACCTTACTGTTATCAACCAGATAATTTCAGGGTCCTTAATCAATGTTTGCAGAAGTAAACAATGTTATGCTAACAGCTATAAGCATTTCCTAAATCATTCAACATTACCACTAGGATCGTAAATATCATATTGTCCCATAACTGTAGATAGCAAAATGGAAGCAGAAATCAGTTTCTAGGGTCTATGTCCCAGTAGGTCTAATATGGTGTGTGATCATATTAGTTTGTACTGGGTCTAGAATCCCCAGTTGCCCCGTATGTAAGCAACAGACATTTCTCCATTTCACATTTTGCAGCTTTGCATGAAAATCTTTATGAATTGATCTATATATTTTAACATGAAAAAAAACAAAACAAACAAAAAAAAGAACAAAATACATAGCTTAAGGAAAGGTTTATTCCTAGTCAATAAAAGGCAATTGTTTATATAACAGGCCAGCAGATGCGTAAAGAAAAAGATGTACAATTTACCACTCATTACCTGATCCACAAGGAAAAAGCAAAGATGATGAACAAGCTTGTTAACAGATATGACACCCCAAGCAACCATGAAGCACTTGCTGAAACAGTTGGGATTTTAGTGCCAAACATCTTGATCTTATCACTATCACATTACATGGCTAAATAGTACAGAAGTGAATGTGATGTGCTCTCTCCAGTGACAATGTTATCCCATAAATGGAAAAGTGTGGAAGATGGAATGTGCTATATAAGCATAAAATATAGATGTAGGCTCTATTTTCCACAAAAATCAATGAGCCTGGCCTGTGCTTTGCACTTGCATAGCACATTCCATCTTCCTTATGCTATTGCCTCACCAATTAGAAAAATTAAAAAATCAAGATTGAGCCAGGATCTGTGACATCCAAAAAAAAAAAAAATACAGAGCTCAGGACATGAAAAAAATTATGTATGTTGCTCATAGTAGGTTAAATTGAAGGTTAGAAGCCAAAGGTCTTTGATGATCTTTGAATGATCATTTCATCATCTTTATCTTATATTCTTCCAGTTTATTTCTCAAGTAGCAGGGCATTGCTGTAAAACACTCTAAGTTTGGATGCCCTAGATGGAAATTTACTCTGAGTGCAGATCTTAACTCAAGAAACTTGGAGAACAATCTGGTTTTGACCTACTTCATTGCTATGATTTACTTTCCTAAATGACATTCATCTTTTGCTTGAAGTGTTGAAGACATAGCACCTTGTTTTTCTTTTTTATTTGAATGCCACTATGACTCAGCTTGTCTTAGTCATTAAACAATGGGAACATGACAGTTTCTGGCAGAGCACATGAGATGTTTTATCACTATAGCAGGCAGTCAAGATGGCACAATTGCAAGGGAGAAAATATGCTGGGTCAAATTAAAATATGGAGGAGGCAAGAAAAACTAGCATCAAACCAATATTTCAGGCACCGTGCAGTAAGGTTTCATTATATGTGTGCACACAAGCAGTACCAGCAGGCATCCTGATTCACAGGGGCAATATACAAAACTGAGAAGAGAGTAGAATAAAAGAGTTCAGGAAGTCTCTGGGCTCCCAGTCCACTTGATCTCAAGCAGTTGAGGCAGTGGTAGGCTGGGAGGTGTTTTAAATAGTTTTATTCTTTCCTTGTGCTCAAAGAACTGGGTGTTCACAGCTGCCAAACCAGTTTGAAATGGCACAACATGCACCACCTGACAGTCTGCTAAGATGGCTGTGATGTCCCACTCCCAGCATCAGCCCCTACCCAAAAGGTGCTCAGACTGCTGGCTCTGCCCTGTCTGGGGCTGGGAGGAGAAGGGGCACAATGTTCATCACCTCTGCGTGGGCAGACTCTTTTCTTTGCCAAAGCAGAGTGTCCCTCTCCCCCAGCCTAATAGAAGGATACCCTGTATGATGCCAGCACCTGAAYTGTGCAGTTGTTCAGGTCAAAAAGTGGTGCGAGGGACCATGCAGCACAACATGAAGAGGACAGTCACAGGCCAGGACTTGATTCTATGCTCTCTTTTATTTTCTTAGCATGGATACAGACAAAAGCCCTCAATGTCATGTAGATGTCAGAACCCAACTCAGTCATTATGTAGTTTCTCTGAAGCCACTTGATAGCCMGCAATGAGGAAAGAAGAATAGTCACGTGCTTCTATGTACTCACAAGCATTCTCTTCMTATGGAGTGGACATGGTCAAGAGATGGCAGTCCCCCAGTTTATGTCTGGGCTGTATGCACAGTAGTTGTGAGGCAAAACTAGGTGCATGTTTACCCAGCCCCTTGTTTGTAGATCCTTCTGTCATAAGTTGAGAAGATCTTGAGGATACACTGTTGTATGAGGCATGAAATAAAATCTAAACTGTAAAGCCAATAGGTTTTTAGTGGATGATTCAAAAAATATATATGGTTAAGGTTTACAAGAAAATGATTTACAAGGTTTACAAGATCTAGAATCCACTCTCTCTGATCAGAATTGGAATCTAGCCAGCTCACTGCAGACGTTGTTATGACTTGGTCACCCATAAGAACTACCAGTCCATTCTCAGAAGAAAAAAAAGAAACACATGAATATTGGAGATAGCCAAAGACTGGAGACTTCATAGAGTAAAACTTTTTATTTAAAGCTCTGTTAAGACAAAACACTCCTTGGCCTCTGTGAACTTTGAATACAACTTGAAAGCAGATCATGGATATCGTATTACATCTTTTTTTTTTTTTTTTTTTTTTTTTTTTTTGATTAATGCAGTCTATAATGACATTAAAGGAAATAGACCTAATTATTATCTGGAAAGTTACTGCTTGATCCACTGGGGAGGAATGCCACACATTCCTCCAGTTCTTCCCTTCTTTGATTCTTAGAAGACAAAATATTTGGTTTTATTTTTCTTTAGTAGATAATATGCCAACATTAACAGATATGAGTCTGTCACCTGCTCACTCTTTAAAAGTAAATTACCACAAGCTTGCTGCTTAATCTTTGCTGATTGGCAACTCTAAGAAATATCTGTAAAGGGACTTAAGCGGTTAATCAATTTACCATTATCAAATAATAATAATAATAAAATAATCTGTCATGTAGATGATTAGGTGGCTAAAACAAATAAGACAAAAGTCCAGGAAGATGCTGTGCCTTTGTCTGTGAACATTTTCATGCAACAAAATTCAAACAAAGCATCCAAGGTATGTAGACAAGAAAAGCAGATATTTGCACTGACTTCTATGGACTAGACTGAGAGGCTGATTGACTTTGTTCAACTGCTGAGGAGACCTACATGGAAAGTAGAACCTTTCATAAGAGTTGTGAGCCTATATCTGCAACTTCAACCCTTTCTTCCTCTTGTAAGTTAAATGCTGCAATGGGGATTGCTGCACTAGGAATCTCTGATTCTGGAATTCTGGTATTTCTGGTCCCTCTGCTCAAACTCAGAGAAACAGTTTTAAAGTGGTTAGAGATTGAGCTCATAGAATAAATCATTTGAAAGAGGCTGCTGCACACAGATTAGTTAAATAGACTCCTCTTCAAGCTCTGTAGCTGGTCAGTCACTTGCCAACTTGGGCTGCTTTTGTTGGCCCAAGAGTCTGTAATATATGGACCACTATGTGGGAGTTGAAATATCCAGAATAACTTAAGTCTAAAGAGAATAGACATTGCAGATTGATTCCAGCTTTGACGTTCCTGAAAGACGTTCTCAGGGAAGTGGTAATTCAAGAATAACTGGATAGCCCAATCAATGTAGTTTGATGTTTACACACAATTTCACAGCATGCTATTATGCTAACCACATRACTGGCATATATTTATACTCTCACAGTGTCTAAGCACTCAGAAAATGTGGACCCAAGGAAGAGAAGTTTTCTTTTGGAGATGAAATRGTTGTCCAGTACGATGAATACCAATCTCTGATCTACTCTGCTACCAGTTTCTGCTAGGCTTGAAGGACAGTAGAAATGGCAAAGCCCAATGTACCTGACAGGTTGCATAGTTCTGTGTCTTTTAATAATAGTTTTTGACTACTGTACCTAACATATTTCTCAAACCTATTGCAAAAACTTCCAGCCCTAATCTGCTCCTCACAGCACTGTACAGCATGGAGCTGAGCATAACCTGATACAGACAGGCCTGCACTCATCTTCCCTTCTTGTTTCCCTTAAACTCTTATCATTTCATTGGCTCCTCACAAAGGAATTTTCACTCCAAGTAATCAAGCAAACATTCTGTATTGGCCCTTGCTTATCACAGTTAGTCCCGTCCTTATAAATAACATTAATAGTTCAATAGCTTTTGTACTTTTGCCACACTACCACTTAGTCAGTTTCCATCAATCACATGCTGAAATAAATCTCGTATAGAATCAAATTAAGTGCTCTGTGAAGAGTTTACATCACTTCCCAAGCTTGGGCCCTGAGCAAGGACTCTCTAGTGCCTACTGAATATTTACTTCATGCTACCTCTGCACAATATACTCTATTGCTCTTATGCAGAATCCCCATACTTAATGAGTCTTTTAGCATGTAAAAAGGAAAGGTTTATAAATAACTACACTATCAGAAAACACCCCTAAGCACTTCCTTTTACAGTATTTACTAACAGCTTTTCCATGTTACTTTCTATTATTTATCCTAAGATTGAAATCAGACTTTATTGTGTCATGTTCAATATTCTGAAGGAAAATATACATAGCAGATTTCGTCTCGCCAACTGCCATTCACAAATTCCCTGCAAGATGCAAATCAAAGAGATACGTGGCCCAGACAATCATTATATGCTAGAATAGATCAAATTGCATGTTTCTAATGCATTCATATATAAATTCTTCTCTTACAGTTATTTTCACGTAAATCAATGTTCAAGAAGCTAGTCCCTGTTCTGGAAATAGTTCCATGGACACTTTTCTTAACACGTGACTCCTGTTCTGTGTCCCTGAGCTCAATGTGATTCTGCAGAACTACTCATCGCAAATTATGGTGATAATTTGTAATAGAGAGTAATATATCTGAATATACTACGATTCATAGATGAATAAAGCTGGAGGAAGCTTACCTAAGTGTGTTGCACTGCTCTCTCTCTACCTTTATTTTGAGCTGGAATTGATGTAAAAGATTCCACTCTTGCCAAAAATTAGGGAACTATCCATCATTGTAGAATAAATCCCAAAGCACTTTAGAACAAAGGAATATATCTTGGATTCCCTTTTCCCCCCTTACTACTAAATCTACAGAATAAAGACATCCATTGAGGAAAATTGTTGTCATTGCTGATGAATCAAATCACATCATATTTTTGGAGGAACTATTTAAGTAGTTAAAAACCTTTCGATTTGTTTGTGTCTTAAATAGAAGATAGTCTCTTCTTTCATTCTTCTAGCAGCATATACTTCCATATGTTTGTGTGTATATGTACAACATGCATAAATATAAATATATAGGACCCTCTATTATTTGTCCATGGATTATAACATGTTCAGTTCAGATTAAAAGTAGAAAGAATGACTATAGAMTCATAAAATTTTGAATTTGAAAATGACACTTGTTTTTGAAGATAATATACCTATTCAAGTTGCTGTRTCAGACATTCCCTACCTTTCATTTCATAAGAACTCGGAAATTTCAATTTGCAATAAAGAAAATAGATTTTAGAACTTCTGTTTCCCTTGGTATCTCAATTTAATTTTTATTAAAAAAAAACCATTCATGACAATATGCAACAGGACTTCATTTTGCTCTTTTGTAACACATTTTCAAGGAAATGAATTAATTTTAAACCAGGTACCGCTGTGAAATAGGTAGCCTTAGTTTTAAACCWTTTACAATTTTACGTACTTCAGGGTTTTTTTTAGATTTAAGGATTTTTAACATAGCTTTGTACTTATTTGATACCATTCTCCACAGTTCTACTTAGTATTTGCCAAAAAGATTATTTAAATGAGTTTTGCCTGGTACAGCCTTTAGTCATATCTCCAATATAGCATGTTTCTGTGATTCAGATGCGTCTCTGCTGTCCAATGCATACTGCCATTTCACAGGGCTGTCACTGCCTTTACATTGCCACGCTGTCACACTGAGGCCCAGAAGACATACAAATAATGAGCTGAGCGAGATGGTGGCCCATCCTTTTGCAGAAGTTCAGAGGCTGTGAAGAAGGTAGATATAAGAGCTAGCAAATTCCTTTTCACAAACACATGTGCATCATTGAAGAACATGCTAGGCTTTTCCTTGATAACTCTAGCAGTCCACTAAGACGTCAGCTCAAAATGAAGAAAAGGTCCTAGTCATCTACCTCAACTACTCTGAAGTAGCTCTAAAGAAGCTACAGATTTTTTTTTAATAATAAGCCCACTTTCAGCAGGACCATAAAACACCATGTTGCTCCTTCTGAAATTGCTGCTATGCTAGTCTGTAGCTTTTGGTTTTTATTTAATTTTGTGATTAAAGTTTTTATTGATTTACCCACAGGGTAGAATATATCAATATCTTGGGTTTCAAAGGAGCATTCAGTAAGAAGGAAACATAAAAGGACTCAGCATATAAGCAGGTGCTTTATTTTAAATTTATGAAAACTCTGCAGTGAATCCCCTGAGCCTACTGCCAGAAATTCTTTTCAATTGTGCAACTCAGCTCTGCTTGCAGACCCAAGTCCCTCTGGTGCCTCCCAGTTCATAGGCTTGTGCTTTTTAACTAGAAATAAAGCTTGTTTAGGAGTCAGAAGGAACTAATATTATTATATAGAAAGCTTTTAAGCCATCGACTAGATTCCATTAAAAGTTACTGTAAATCATGTGTGCTTATCCCTCCTCTGCCATTGGCAGGCCATGGCATTATGCCTGGGCGCTGCTTCCATCAGCGTGTGAAGACAGGACCGCTTTGTGCTTCCTCTGAAGAATTACAGCCTCCCTGCACTCGCAGGGGATGATAAAACCAAAGCCCTGGCCATTGATGGACACAGCTGTGACTTCTATACCATTTATAAGCTTATAGCACAAAGTCAGTTTTGTGGTTCACAGATACAGAACTTCAGACACAAGTAACTCTCACATATCCATGCATGTGTTCCCTCCAGGGCTGGGCCACTGCACAGTAGTGCATCTTTAAAAGAGACACACTGGGGACCTTGCATGAGGAACCCACTTCACCTGCAGATCGCATGAGCATCCCTCCTAGCATGTCCTGAGGTGCCTAAGCCACTTAGGATGGGGTGCAATAAACAAGTGACATGGGTAGAAAATGGTTTCCCAGAAAACACAGAAGCAATCCCAAAGAATTTGTAACCACTTTTGAGCAATCAAAGCAAGCGCCAAGTGAGTGATGGTTGGTTCACACAAGAAATCTGCAGATAAAAAATGGAGCAGAATTTACCCAAACACACTCGTGAGTTCACTGATGCTGTTTCTTCAAATAGGAAGGAAGCTCCTTAATAGTCTCTTTCACAGGCCTCTCTCCAACCATTTCCTGTTCCCTCATTAGAGAGAGATTCCATGTCTAAGTAGATTGTAAAGGGTTAATCAATTATTAATAATGTCTGAATACATAATAGACGCAAGGGGCCATGCCACAGCTGAACRTAAGTGTACTGGTATGAGGTACTATTGTTAGTAATGAACCATAGATAAAAGCCACCGGTTGACCCCTAGGACTGATTAAACATATATGCCTATTAAACATATATGAGTGTTAGCAGATCTTTGAATGMATTTTATAAGCAAATCCTTAGTAAAAGGTGGAATCACTTTTGCTTCCATTGCATTTTTTTTCCATTGCATTAAAATG
This sequence comes from Nothoprocta perdicaria, assembly GCF_003342845.1. NCBI lineage: Eukaryota > Metazoa > Chordata > Aves > Tinamiformes > Tinamidae > Nothoprocta > Nothoprocta perdicaria. The sequence continues at coordinate 1,569,751 of NW_020455832.1, forward strand.
GCAACACAACATAAGGTAAGGTTGCAAAGATGTAATTTCAATAATAGTCAACAGTGTGATGCTGCATGTTTTTGTGAGGACCTAAGGCAGTGTATTGTGGTCTGTGCAGGGAGAGGTGATGGGGTGAAATGGCTTCTCCTCAGAAAAAACAACATGCCAAAAGAAGTCAATAAACAAAGACTAACTTCATTTTGCTACAAGGGTGGCCATTTTGCTTGACCCTATGAGCTACACGTCTGAATTTTTGCATGGCTGAGAGCCATAGGTCTCCTCAGAGACCCTAGAGGAAGGGGATCTCCAGGAGAGTTTCAGAGAGCGGAAAGGCTGATGGCTCCCCAGGGCCCCGTGTTGCAGCAGAGATGAGGGTGGTCTGCAGTGACTGCTCTGCTAAATTCCCAAGTGACCCCGATGGCAGTTTCAGCAGCCCCTGCTGTCACTATTGGGACTTTAGCTTGCGCAGCAGAGTGCAGCTGACAGACCACCTCCCTGCACGGCCCCTTTGCCATGTTTTGCCCAGACTTCATCTTAGTGTGCGAGCCACAGCTTAACTGCTTGCAGACTTGCTTGCTGTTCTACAGGAAAAAAAAACAGACTGGAGCAAGCAAGAGGTGTGTTTACTTTATTAACCATAGATGTTGTCTCATTCCCTAGTTGTCAGTTTGTCCCATCTGTCTGCATATTTCTTCCTGTGTGTAAATTAGGTGGCCTTTTGGACAGGGACAATGTTTTCATGCTCTGTGTGCGTGGAGTTCCTCACACACCGGTCTTCTATGGGGGCCTCCTAGAATCGAATCACCACAATATCTAAATGGTCTTATAAAAAAAAAAAAAAAAAAAAAAAGAGCACATTCTTGTAGATACAAGCAGCTTAGCTTAAAAGAGAGGAAGGAATCACAGAATCACAGAATCACAGAATATTTAAGGTTGGAAGGGACCTCTAGAGATCATCTAGTCCAACCTTCCTGCTCAAGCAGGCACACCTACAGCATGTGGCACAGGGTGGCATCCAGGCGGGTTTTGAAGACCTCCAGAGAAGGAGACTCCACAACCCCCCTGGGCAGCCTGTTCCACTGCTCTGTCACCCTAACAGTAAAGAAGTTGCTCCTCATCTGGAGACGGAACTTCTTATGCTTCAGCTTGTGGCCATTACCCCTCGTCCTATCGCTGGCCACCAGTGAGAACAGCCTGTCCCCTTCCTCCCTGCATTCTCCCTTCCTGAACTTATACATATTAATCATATCCCCTCTGAGCCTTCTCTTCTCCAAAGAAAACAGGCCCAAGAAAGAAGAAAAAGAAGGAAGAAAGAAGAAAAAATGTTGCCACATTCACCTAACTCTGACCACTGACCCAATCCTGTAGTCTTGGCAAAACCATGAAAGTCCTTTGAAATGTTGCTCAGATGTTATGAGATACTAGTCATACCCGACTTTTAAACTGGGTTTGCTCCATTCTCAGTTCATGTTCAAACCACCAGCAAAAAGTGAGCAATATTATTATTAAGGTCTTAAAACAACATGCGTTAGTGCACAGATACATTTTTTTTACATCTTTTAAGCACAGGCAGAATCTTTCCATTCTACCAGGCTTAGTTTCAGACAGCTTAACCCCACAAAAACCTCATTGCTCCTCATTGGAACACCACAGAAACCCTAGCAAGCACAGAGGGAAACATTTGTTCCTCCTTCCCCCTTCCAGAATGTCTAATCATTCAGGACCTGCCATAAATATTTCCTGGCTGATTTTGTCTTACACATGAGCTGTATTTTCAGGTTTTTTTTTCCCCCAACTTTCCTTTTCTTTTCCGTTTCTTTTTTTATAAGCATCATTGCAATTTGTCAGCAAGCAACTTGGGCCAATCTCACAAATAGTTTGGTTAACAGCTTATGAAATGAAATGATGTAAGGGTCCACTCCAAACAGGGTCAATTTAAACAGGCTGCCAAGTTTGCAACCTCCAGGGACTTGGACTGGGCTGAGGGGAGGCACCAAGCAGTGTGGGCTTTCAAAGATTGCTGCCAGGTGGGCTACAGATGTTCGGCTTCAGTCCACTTCTATGGCATTCACCTAGGGAGATGCTAATTTCGCCCTGTGCATGTAGAAAATTAGCATGCGTATACACATTCACCCCGCAAAGGCCCCTCTCTGGCAGTGCTGTCTGCAGCACTACGGTTTATAGGTGCACTAAAATGGCTTCATAGGAAGCCGCAGAGCTGCTTGTATCAGCGCTGACTTTGAATTCGTTTAGTCAGCTTTCTCAAAAAAACAAAAACACAGCATCCCCAGCTATAGATGGAAGCTGGGTTTCACGGCACATGCAGCTGCGGTCACTGTCTTGCAGCTGTTAAATGAAGAAATACCATGTGAACACTTGGTCTGGTTTCAAAAGACCTAAAAACACTGGCCAAGAAAAATGGTACATCACGGTGCTGCTTGGCCATCAGCCAAGACAAAGAAACTTGTAGATTTCTAGGGACCAGAGGCCATGTGAAAGGAATTTTCCTCCTTTCAAAGGCACATCAAAATCTACCGGAGGATTTATTTATTTATTTATTTTTGTGTGTGCTCTTGGCAAAGCTTTGATTGATTGCTAATGCAGTATCAGCATTAAACTCACTACACTTAAAGAATGGCCCAGAAAACAAGGTGAAGGGGCATATCTTAAAACTCTGGATCAGTGGCGCTACATAAAAGTTTAAGGCAGAATTAAAAGAATAACAAACCTTCAGATAAGGCACCCCAAAAGGCAATTAAAGCTAACATTTCATAGACAGGAAAGGATTATTCTGCGGTGAAGGCTCAAGAAAAGGAGTCAAAGGAGTGAAATTCTTGTGTTGACTCAGGCAGAGACATCATCATGGGCATGTGCTCAGGGACAAAAGGTGCAATAGAGCAGAGATGGACAGAGCAGAAGCTCACCCTGTGAGACTCACCTCATGGTTCCAAAGCAGTACAGAGACAGTGCTTTGATTAGGACATTTAGGCCAATATTAATAAGGATATCATGTTGCTCCACACAGGACACACTTCTCTGCCTCTCTGACATGTGTGATTGCCCCTATCTCCCTACATGGACCTGCAGTAGTAACCTCCATTTAACTACCTGCCAAGAAGGAGTATATCCAATGCATTACATACTTATCAGGAAACTTCTGGGTCTTTTGAGTGGACAGGAAATTTCATTTGAAATACAGTACAAAAGATAGTACGTTTTTTGGTTGTTTTCTGTAGGGTTATTTCAGCAGAAGAATGGAGAGAGATGCATAAAAAGTCAGGCAAAGGGACACAGGACACCCAAAAAGAGATCAGGTCCTTTGGGGAGAGTTATCTTTTCTTCATTCACAAACATCTTCTTCAGTTAGCTGAGCAAAACGTCTGGCTCGGGCCAGCTCCTGGGCTTGTTTATATACTGGAGACAGAGTGCCAAACTTTCCTAACAGGAAATGAGTGAGACTGCAAAGAGAATACTACGAGAATACAAAAGAAACTCATAAGCTTTGGTAACCATGTTATTTTATTGGTTTGTTTGTTTAATGCCAATACTATATTAAAGGTCAAAGATGCATTAGATGTTAGGGGAAATAAGTATTCAGGCTAACAGATAAACATCATAGAATCCCAAGTAAATAACAAGATCCATATGTATGGATTGTTCATAAGAGACAAACAATTTTTCCCCTAGTCTGAAAAGACAAATTCTGTTTCTGCTAAACCTCCATGTAGGTTCGAGCCAAACCTTGCTGCCCTTTCTCAAGGGAAACTCCCACCGAGTTCAGGGCAGTTTTTCTATTAATAAGACTTCAGTATCTGGCCTGTTATTTTGGCCTTATTTCTCCATGTTGCCCTTGAAAAGCCACTTTTGCTAAAGGCTCCATAAAACTCTGTGGTGGAGTCATCAGAAATGGGCTACACTTGTGTAAGCAGGCAGCACAGTCCCAGGCACTTTTATCTGGTTCTCAGAAATAACATTTCTCTTTCCATCCCCTTGTCTTGCTAGCATTCCTCTGTGTGTACAAAGTTAATGGAGGAAGTTAAACTTCCTGGATGTGTTAGTCTGAAATAGCATCTGACAACTGGAAGAAGTGGCTGTATTATGGATTTGATCCAAAGCCCTGAGAAGTCAAGGGGAAGATTCCCATGACATTGTCAGCTTTAGGATTAGATTCTGCTTGCAGTAGAGGACACTAGAAAGACACTCATCCTGCTCATAGTACATAAGCCAAATAGGCTTTGCCAGGAATGTCCCTCAGATCTTTAGGAGGAGGAGGCTAAAATAAAAGCCATCAGAACACATGGTTAACTGCATTGCATCTCACACGAAATATGCTCAGGAATCACCAGCAGGAGATTACTATGGAGGCAAACTGCTATTTCGAATTGGAGCCAAATGGCGATTAAAGGAAGCTGAAGGGTTCATGCAGTGACCCCTCCCACAAACATATCATGCATCTGCATTCCCTTTGTCCTCCAGTAATCTGCTGTGTCTGAGTCATTATCCCAATCAAAGGGCCCATCTCACATGCTGCAGAATCAGGACCAAGCAACATTCTCCTTTACTATCCAGCATTCTCCAGAGTACATGAAAGCACATGAAAGCACAGACTGGATTCATCTCCAGAGCCCCCATAAGCCTGGTTTTGAATTTGTCTCGAAAGGGCTATTCACCATCTGAATACACACAAATTGTTAGGAGTTCCAAAATCAATGATGGCATCAAATAGTCCAAGGAAAGGAAATTATGTACTGTCATCAGCCTGAGTCTTTAGGAACATTTAAAATCTTTTATAAAATCCATCTGTGGTGTCATTTTTTTTGTGAGAAACTCGAGAAATCTATATTTTGTAAGTGGTCTGGATCAAGTTCTTTGATTCTCTAATGAAGAAGTCACAACATTACCCGTAATCATCATCAGAGCCCGCGATGCTGCTGAGTGCTAATTCGCCTACTCTCTCCTCCCTGCTAGCAGTTGCATCAGAAGGGCTGTGGGGACAACTGACCTCAGAACTGGTAGGGGAGTCAAAAGGGTGAGTCACAAATTCCACGTTCAGTGGCTGACAACTTCCTTTGAAGAACCACCAGTCTGGGATCTTCCACTAGTAATAACATTTTTTTCCTAAAAAAATCCAAAGGTAATAAATTACAAGGAGTACAAGGTATTTTATGCGGTGTGGTGTGATGATCAAAAGATGTTACCATTCCACTTCACGTGTTTGCAGACAGTGAGCTGTTACTCTACGTAAGTCACAGGCTGCTTTTGTTTCCCTTGAATACTGAAACTTTATCTTGTTTTTAAAGGATGTGGGTGAGTGCACAAGGGAAAGGAGAAGAGGCACTGAGCCGTCCCGACTCCACTTTTCTCTTTGTCCAGGATCGAGCCACAGTTTCTTCTTCAGAAGGGAGGCAGATACTGCTGGGAAACAGGAAGAACAGAGTGAAAAGTTAAAGGTACCTATTTATTTACCTATTTCCAGCACTCCCTTGAGAAATTCTGCTGGAATGCCCCAAGGGCTTAGGATGAGACAAGGTTCTGAGATCTTCAGGAAAAAATATGTATTTGTAAAACATCTGTGCTTTGGAGACCTGGGCTTCATTACTGGGTGATTATGTCGGCCCTTCTCCACACATTACATCCTTTTAGGTACTCCAGTTTAATAGCCACTGTAGAAGAGACCAGACCTTCTCCTGAGACTATAATCACTGAGAAAGTTTAATTTCAAGGTGCTTTATTCCAGTTTTTATGTTGACTTGTATTTCCAGGTCCAAGTGGAACCTGAAACCAAAATTCTGTAAGAAGCAATTCTGTTGGTACAGCTGAAATGGCAAAGAGCAAAATTAAATCTCGATACAAAAGCCAGCTGCATCTTAAGATGACATCTAGTCTCGATTATCTTTTTAATAATTCTTTGAAAATCTTCACTTTGCATCTCAGGAGCTGGAAATAATCCTTGCATTTTGTTCTTTAAATGCAAGAATCATTGGATAAACTAAATCTTAAAAAAAAAAGAGAGAGAGAAAATGAAAAAATACATTTGTAATGCAACATCAAACAATTATTCTATTGGCACACCTTCATAATGGTTTCTTTATGCAAACTTTATAGCCTTCACACCGTTTCCTGGTTCTGTTATTTCCAGTACATTTATTTCAATGAAAGTGTCTGTAACCCTTTTAAGCAATTCTGAAGATTGTTCCTTATTCTCATGTTTAAGATGTGTGGCTATGCAGAGAGCATACATAAACTACCAGTGGATAGCAAGAATGGAGCATTCTCGTCTTTAAACTATACCATTTGCAAACCCTGTGTAAAAACATGCTATTTATGGTACACTACGATGTTTCTTGTTATCTCCTGGAGAGTTCTTTTTTAATGGTGTTAGACACATAAGTAACAAAAGAGGAGCATTGGATAAATCACTCTGAATAAACAAGATCCCTTAGTCAGACCTTGAAATGAATAAAAGCTAAACCTTTCTAGATTTAAGCTGGTCCTGTGAAAAATAATATGTCGGTATATTGATCCCGTCACAACCCAGCAATACTGGAGTCTTTCAGGAGACTTTCAATTGTGACAGCATTTCTAACCTGTTTTCTACTCTATATGTTCTAAATATGCAAGTATTTCTTCGGACATCCAAACCTCAAGATATGAACACAGATAACCTGAGCTTTGGGCAAAGTTATTTGATGAATATTACTATATGGCTCAGGTCCCATCTCTAGGTTTGAGGCTTCTTTGTCATCACACCAGAATAGTGATAATATCATACAAAATAGTATTCAACTTCTATCTCAGCAATTTCAGTACCATAATATTTGTATAATAGCAACATTTACATCACTTTCTTGTCTTCTCTAAATCTTCAAAGCATGTGGGGGATTTATTATTATCATTATTCTTCTCTGGTATTTTATCAGTCTATCCATCTTGGTTTTGCCGTGAATGAAAAAGTGAAGCAGATGCAATAAGTTTTGTTCCTGACTTTGCCAGTTATGAGATCTGCAATTACGCTCACCTTTTTTCAGAAGAGAACATTCTAATCTTTGGCCATATGTTAAGAGGATTCTGTGACTTGCTGAACTTTAACAGAAATGTCAGCTTCCCTAATCAAAGTATGTGTCAGGGCTGTTCTTTCTAATGCTGGAGATACCATCTCAAACACTTCATTTATGGTGTCAGACTGCTGAAAAGGATTTGCTTAAGTTTGCAAAGGCCACTGAGAATCATATCCTTAATGTTGTGTAGTTGATATTGTCCTATTTGTCTTAGTAAACTTATCTCTCAGCAAAGTAGCTAGATGACAAAGATATTTTCTCCGAGGATCTTTAATCTCACGTGCAGACTGTACACAGAGAGCTTGTAATAAAGTGAATTAAGAGCTGTGGTTTTGTTTACCCTTTGCACAGGCATTAGTCTAGTATTGCAGAATTGTATGACTCTGAATGGGCTTTTTCTACGAATAGCCGCAAGAAAGATTGGAAAGATATCAGAGTCAAGGCTTTATAGCTTTTTTCCTCCTAAAAAGTGAGCAACCACAGCACCCTATCCGAGGGTCTTTTTGCATGATGTGGTTTAGCTCTATTAGCCATCTCTCGGTACTATGATATTAGCTGCAGACACTGTCCCAGTTCTTCATTGCATTTTAAAATTTCCTGAACTATACCCAGAATATAAGTTGAATGGACTTACAAACAGTGTATTTGAGGGAATTGTGGTGTTTTCTCTGAGTATTTTTAATTTTTATTGAAATCAGTATGTGTGAAGTCTGCTCAGATCCTTCGCAATTTCCTCTTGAATTGATTAGTTTGCATAGAGAAGGKAGTTTTACATACATCTTCCTTTCAATTCATATGGGAACGGTATTCACTAAACTGTTTTATTTCTCTTTCTCTTGGGAGAGAGCACCACTGCACCCGTCTGCACTTCCGTTTTCTTTAATTCAGTTCAAAGATCCAGGTTGAGCTCGGATCTTGCAACTTCATTTAGGCAGAAATCCAAATGAAATATGGCAAGTTTAGCTTGAACAAAGAATGTAAGATTGGATCTTAGAATTTTAATGGAAATGTAGCTATGTCCTTTCAGGGAGATTTTTCTTACTTGACTCAAATGCAACTTCAATTTGTGGAATATATTTCAATAGAATCATCTTCATTTAAATCTTAACCTGTTGCAGAATTATATCAGTTTCATTAAAGCTAAGTTTAAGAATACATAAAATGTTTTAATATCTTAGTTTTAAAACAGATTTTCCTTTTGTAGGTTTGGATTGTAGAATATAACATTTACAAAAAAAAACAAACAAAAAACTGAAATGGTGAAGCATTTTGAATAAATCATAACAACTGTTAATATTTTATAATTTGCCAAAAAAGAAGATTAAATTTCCAAATCATTCTGGAAAGATTTTTAATTCCTGGACCAACTCATTGAAGGTTTCTAGGCTGAGCGGTTACCCTTGGCCAAGAGTTGCTGGTCTGAAGCCCCCTCCCACTCTCCTGCACAAATTGCAGTGGCTTCAGGCTGGGTACGCGCCTGGCTGGACCCAGCGCTGGAGAACCTGCTCCAGGTGACCCTGTCGGTGCAGGGGGCTGGACCCCAGGTTTTCCAGAGGTCCTCCCAGCCTCGGCTGCTCTGGGACTCTCTAATGTACTGTTATTCCTCCCATCTTTTCCTCTGGCGCTTTGAACACTTAAAAACACTTCTCCCCATTTCATCAGGTGGATTAACCCAATACCATCTTGCAAAATAGCCAGCTACCCTATTCCTATTCCTTTTCGTCCTTCCCTGCCCCTTGGCTCGAGCTGGCAGCCTGGTTCCTCCACTGTGCCACCCTTGGCAGTGATGTCCCCTTACTCCTCACCTCAGGGACAAGCTAACAGGCTTTCACTTGCTCATTTTCCAGATAACATAATGAGGAATAAACTGAGACCTCAATGGATGCTTAACAGCAGACAGATGTAAGAAACTGTTCCCCTGTCAGGAGCACTTTTGCAAGGCACTCATTTCTATTGCCGAACCCATTTAAAGTTTATCTTTGTCCTGTGGTACCAGTGAGTGGGACTGGCAATTACCTCAGCCCAGCAGCCTCACTTTGCTGCCCTTTCCCTGAGCGAGAGCATTTCCTTTCAAAAGGATTCCAGGTAATACCCTGCAAATTATCCAGGGTGGTGCAGAGTGATTTATTTTGTAATGGTTATGCCGTGGATGGAAATTGCTTTTCCTCGCCTGGGCACGTGGCTGGGGGGAGCACAGCCCCCTTTCCCTGTGCAGCACAGCAGGGTTGCAGGAGGTGAAAAACCAAACAGAGTCCGTGCTTATAGCCAGCTATTTGGGGAAGCTCAGTTCTTGAAGCGAAACAGGGCTTCGGTTTGCCCAGGAACTTGGATTATGCTTGTCCCAGAAACTGGGAAAAAGCTCATCCTTCCTTTCCTGCTGGGGTTTGAATCCAGAAATATGCCAAAATATCCCAGGTATAGAATTAGTGCTTGTAATTCGGTGGTCTGGCCCAGCCCTGAATGCCTCCCCACACCAAACAGAAGTAGTTGCCCCAAGAAGATATTGGTAGCATTTTCTTAATTCAGCCTGTTTTATAAACTGAAAAAATAGTAAAGCGTCAGGAAAGGAATCCCCAAATTTCCTGTTTCTCAGAAAGCCAAGCTGCCTCAGAGTCATCTCAAATTAGAAAGAGGATACAAAAGAGCAGACTCATTTTTTTGATACAGCTTAACAAAGAACTCCAGTGCAAACTGCACAGCTCAACATTTCTTAACTAAAGATGGGTTAGTATACAAGAAAAGGAAGCTAAAAGCGATGTGAAAGAACTTCCCTCACTCTTCTTCCCATTTGCCTATTTGCTGCCCTACTATCATTTATACTTATGCTAATAACTGAAAGCCCTAGTGACCCCATTACCTGGACATAATTCAAGCATACAGTAAGAATCATCCAAGAAAATTCATCCCCACATTATTTAGTAGCATTTAGAAAAGGATTTGGTATGGAAATGAATAACAAAAGTGTCTTGCAATAGCAAAAATAAATTTGTCTGGATAAAAAACTTCATGCTTCGTGGATGAGGTCAATCTCTAATTTCTAGGGATTAGAGTGAATCTTTCATAAAGGTGGATTTTCTTAATGCTTCTTTCCCTGGAGTAGCTTTCACTTTCTTCTGAAGACTCGCTCTTAGTCTCAGCCAGAGGGAAGAAAATGTGCTTGATGTGTTTGATTCCATACGACAGTTTCTTCTTCTTGATGATTTATATTCAGAAGAGGCTAGGAAGGTAAAGAATTTGAGAAATAAAATGAAACCTTTCTTACTTTAGCAATGGAAGACCACAGCTGAGAAATGTTTGTAACCTTTTCCAAGGGCATTTATGGGATCCCTGGCAAAGTCACATCTCTTGATTGTCTCTAAGAAAAACTTCATTCATGAGTCATTTTTGCTTTTTAACGAAACAGCAGCCATGCTTTCAGTTTTGTTTAAGAATGGAGAGTGCAAGAAAGATGCCTTACCTTGAGACTCCCACAGCTGGGCACAGTTTGCTTTCAATTGAGATGCAGTAAAGTTGGTTCACTCGTTAGTGTTACCACTTCCAGAATGTGAATAGCCATATGAGCTGTTGTTTAAAACTCTGAAGTGATGAAATCTGAGATTCATATAGTAGACACGAGAGATACAGAGTGCTGAGGAATGAAAATATGTTTGTGGCTAATTCATCAGAGATGCTGCTCACGGAAGAAGTAGCTGATTGTGATTCCCCTATAGCATTGTGAAGGTTAGTATCTGCCTGGGTTATAGCTGCCCTGTAAATGGTAAGAGCTCAAGAGAAATGTTAGCTTCTATCTACCTTTAGCAATGTGCAAATCTGGAGGGGGGTGGGGGAGGCTGAATGGTGTGCACTGTTCTGATCCTAGGTCTTTCTCACTGTTTCTGTTCTTCAGGTGGAGACTGAGCACATCCCCATGATGTCAGGGACAAGGGTGCGTGCTCATAGAGCTGTCATGGGGAGAAATAAGTTTCATGTGAGCCATTGCATCAGGATGAACTCACTACCTCACTAATGGAAAAATTAATCAAATTTTCTTTTAAAATTAAGGTAACTTTTATTTTATTTTATTTTATTTTATTTTATTTTATTTTATTTTATTTTATTTTATTCTATTTTATTTTATTTTTTTACTGATCTTTATGTCACTTTAAATGACCACATCTCAGCTTTCTTAGTCTTTAAAATATAGGTAATACAGCTAATCTGGTTAGCTCTGTTCCTAAAGCGCTTCTCATAATGTGAAGTGTTAGCATAATCCAAGGTATCCTGAATAGAAAAAAAAAATGTTGCATTTTAAGCCTCAAGAATAAAAATCAATCTATAAAGAAATAAATAGCACTCATTTCTCCATCTCTCTTTTTAATCTTAAATGGGCTTAAAGGGAAGGCTCCATTTCTCAAGAGTTACAACATTCTTGTAACAACCGAACTACATAATGAATGTTTTTTTAGAAGGAGAGGTAATTATTTCTGGATAGCTGAAAAACTTTATAAAACTATCTATAAAATCAGGCCTGAAACAAGAACAAAATCCAATTTTGCTATCTGTTTTCTTCTTCCAAAATGTTTAGATTCTACAGCTGCTTTCATTAAGATCAGTCTGGTTCATGCCTGAACAMAATCTACACGATTGCCAGTGAAACTAAGGCAAGGAGGTACATTTCCCTTTCCCAGATATGCATTGTACCAGCCTTGGTGTTTCAGATACAAACTAAGTCCTCTGCCTTCTGGTCTTAGTGTTGTGCAGAGCTGCTGGAGGACGCTGAGCAGCTGCCTTTTGCACTGCATGACACCCTCAGTGGTTACTGTGGGGTCTGGCTGGTTTAATTCTTCAACTAGTGTCTCACCACTGCTCAGGTTTCATTGCTCTTTTCCATATGATCTACAGGATATCTATTCATAAAAATGAAATACCTGAAAACTAAGAGATACACAAATGCAAATACTTTCTTTTAATGGATTCTTTTCTGAGTAGATGATTAAGCATATTCTTAACCAACTCTTCTGTTACAAACTTATCCCCTTTCTTTGCTTTATTCCTCACAGCACAATAATTTGAGATTTTCAGGGCAAAATAAATAAAACAGGCTAACCAAATGACAGAAAAATGGCAGAAAAGGAGCCTGTCACCATATCCTGCTCCCTTTTCTAGCCTGCAGCAATTCCTTTTGTGTTCCTGCCATTCGGCTATACATTTCCCTTCCCTTTCTCTATGGAGCTCCTCAGTCCACACTATTTTGAACATCTGTTGGCACTGAACTCCTGTAATTCTCAATCTGTTTCCCCTTGGCTTCATTCTTCCTTCCATTTTATCCTTATTTTTGTCTTGGTGAGACTTCCCTCCGTCTTCCCTCCATCCTCTTGCTGCTAACACTGTCTTCATCCTTCCCCCTTTTGGGCAGTGCCAGACTAACTTAACATCAGTGAGGAGATCATTTTCAATGAGTACTTCTGAGACCATTGTGTCTGCCTGTTAACATGCTGACACCCAAAGATCTGCTCCTGATTTTCTCCTTAAGGCTACAGGGATCACTCTGCAAAAAAAAAAAAAAAAAAAAAAAGTGAACAGATTTCTGGCTGTTTAGTGAGTCAAACTGGTCAAACTGAGGTGTCATGAAGTGTTAGCACTGTGCAGCAAGAAGGAAAGATGCCTTACTAAGAGTAGGGAAAATAGGACACCCTACTTTCTGTAAAGTACTGTAAAATGCTGAGGCATGCAGAGTATAGAAGGGATTGAGTCTTTTTTGCCCTCTGTACCAGTAGTGTGTATTGGTAAGGACATGTTATTGCAGAAGYAGGGCCCACAGTCTGAAAAAGAAAAGCATGTTCTTGCTCACATAGGGCCATCATATCAGCACAGGACTCCTGGGTGGAAAGCAGAGCTGATTCAGCTCCATGTCATTCCCAGTGAGTCTGGCTGTGCTGAATATAAGCACGGGAGCAGTGCAGCGACCCTGGCCATTGTGTGGAGGAGTGAACAGAAGACCTGTGTAACCACTACCTTCACTTGAGAGTTTCTGAGACATAACCTTGCACATCTGCTTCATCTCATCAAAAAGCTGCATAAACATAAATATCCATGTTAATTTTATTATCATTCCCTCGTTAGGGGGAGGAAGCTGAGGCAAAGGTTAAGTGGCCTATGCCTATAAAAGGAATAGCTTGAGATCAGCCCCAGCCTCCACCGTTTGCCAGTAACTGGAATTTTAACTACTTAGCTGGGAGAAATGCTGTTAAAGTCAGCAGCAGGATAAGACCTGCTTAGGCTCCCAGGGTCACCCAGTTCCTCCCTTTGTGTCTGCAGACAAGCAATTTACTTCTCTAATGTAAAACACTGAGGGACAGCAGCATTCTGACAAGTGCATCATTCTTATTTCAGCACAAATTGGAAACCTAATGTTGGGAAAAATTAAGCAGGGGAATTAGAAATGAGTATATAAAAATAGCGGATTGATTTTAGAAAAGCGTGTACAGAGTAGGATAAGAGGGCTCTGGGGAAGTCAGATGTACGTTTATCCCAGYGGACATATTTAAGGTCTATTTTTCTCCTACCCAGAAGTATCAGCCAAGTTTGTAAGTGACTGCTAAAGACATAACACGTTGATTTCTTCTTCAGGTTTTGAAATAYTGAAACTAGATGAAGTTACTCTTGACTCATGCCAGTGTAAATGAGAGGCATTCAGCCCCGTTAGATGTCTGACCTGAAAAAACTSTGCCTGTTTCTAGCACAGCAATCTGCTTGGCTGCTTCATATTCCTCATATCATGTAATATCCTGTTGTACCAACAGGCAGGTAGGCAACTTATCTGAAACACTGACAAGCATACACAAATGTGTAGTTAGTGTAAAGTAGTTATGCTTAATTCCTTTCTTTTTCATGTTTTTTTTGAAGACTCTTTTGTAGTCATCCTTTTCCTTCTCCGTATGTCTGCAGTTGATGAATTATTTCTGTTCACTTTAATCCATTTTTTATTATTCCTCAACATCTTTCATTTTTATTTTTCTGGTTTTGCTGAAAATAAATCTTTCCAAGAGCTCAGCAGTTTTCAGGGGGATATTTTCAACAGCATGGGTATTTCTTGGAGTTAATGAATTAGTAAATGAGGAAATAGTGATTTCAAATTAGTTAATTGGCTTAGCTTAAAAAATCCATGTATTAATGAGTGCTGTTAACTAAATTGTCATATATTGGTTTTGACACATTCCCATTTGAGTTTTCTTGCTGTCTCTTCATTTCCATGCAGAGTGCATGAGTGGGATTCTAATRCCCCACAGATCTGCTTGGTTTCCTATGGGAAGAGGTTTCTGCAGCTGTCTGTCAAGAACTGCACAAATTTGAACCCATTTACTGATTTTGACAGAGAGGTAGAAGTCCCAAAGACAAGTAGGTTCCTACTGGTTTCAATAAAACAAGTTCTCATGTACAGAAAGTTTTTATAAGTGCCTTGACTGAAGGAAAGGAACTTTATGAACACACGGGTGGTCAGACTTCAGAGAATCCATGCAGAAGAGAAACCATAGGAAAACATACTTAAGGTAGGAATAAGCTTTATTCAAAAGCTCCTTAAAGACCAAAGTCATTCAACCAAGAAACATAAATCATAGCAAATCAGACTTCATTAATTCTAAGGCTCACCRATATAATTGTTTTCATGTGCTAGGGCAACACAGTCCCAATTTGTTTCCTTAGATGAMCTTACTTCTACGACCAGTGTATTTTTATTACAGTTTGTGCTSTAAGCATATCCTTCTGCATCTGCACTTTTTCCCAAGCTCCTGCTGTTTTCACCTCTACTGCATTTCCAAGTGTTTATTTTGCTTAAAATGAATCTAGCTCTATCTAGATTTTAATAGACTTGTGAGCTAACTGAATCAGCACCGTGTCCATGAATAGAATGTATGGCTACATCTGTATTAGTAAATTAAGCCTGCTCAGAAACATTGAAGCAAGCTGATGCAGAACAGCCTGCATCTGTCCTAGTGARGTAGATTACCTGCCAAAACAGGGTGGCTGACAGCAAACTGCCTATGGACAACTGTTCCTTCTCTGTGCTGTCCCTGGGAATTATTTGCAAGTGTTAGCTGTTGTGTTTGTTTCTTAGCCAAAAACACACCAGGCATCATTCTGACAATTTTATAGTAAAAACAATTACATTACAATGCCTGGGACTATCCCCTGGCACTGCCTAATTACCTGTAAAACATGAATATCCTTACCCATGGGCAGCTTATGCATGGTTGCTCCTCTCTGCTCCGATCTGCTCCCACTAACCTCGTATGAGTTGCACAGAGCCTACGAGCTTAGCATATGAGTTGAGCATCCCTAACTTGATTAAATTAAAAAGAATGAGCTCAGGCCTTCTGTTTAAATGAATCCAGTTTATTTTGACCAAAACAGAGAGAATGCAACTCGCATGATTACCTTAACTGAAAGGATACAAGGGACAGGATTTCCAGCAGGAAGATTGAGTAGGCAGAAAGAACAAGGAAGATATGAATAAAAATGATCTTACATTCTCCTGGAGCTTCAAATTGTCAGAGATCATCATTATTTTTTTTTCCTAAAAGTGAAAATTTCTTTTTTTTTTAAGCATGGTGACTTTAGTATAAGGTCAAGAACATAAGCTACTGAATTGTTTCTGTTTCTCTTCAGATTGTATAATGTACTCATTGCACATTCTACTTTCTCTTTGGTCTCAAGCATAATTCTTGACATCTCCTGGGAATCTCCAAGCTAAATTTCCTCCTTCCTTCCTTCCTTCCTTCCTTCCTTCCTTCCTTCCTTCCTTCCTTCCTTCCTTCCTTCCTTCCTTCCAACAGCAACAACAACATACACCAAGAACCTCGCAGCCCTTTAAAAAGCTACAGTCCAGTGAAGCACCTAACCACCTGCTGATCTCAACTGAAGAGGCTACTAATATGCTCAGACTTATGCAAGATCTTTTGTAGATCAAAGCCTGGATTTACTGATGTGTATCTGAAGATCACAGGCTGATCCATTACTCCAGAACACCTTGGAAGTAGGTTTTGTTTGCTCTTCCTTCTTTGTTTACATTCCTCTGGGATTTTGGTAAAGAAGGGAACTATT
This sequence comes from Nothoprocta perdicaria, assembly GCF_003342845.1. NCBI lineage: Eukaryota > Metazoa > Chordata > Aves > Tinamiformes > Tinamidae > Nothoprocta > Nothoprocta perdicaria. Next base: position 1,585,881 of record NW_020455832.1, read on the forward strand.
TGTTTTACCACTATTAATGTTCTTGACTGGAAAGTAGAAGTCCTACTTTCAATAGCACATTATTCTGTCTCAAGAGAGAAGAGAAAAAGAAGGATGGAAATTGTTTGTGAATATCATATATTTTGGATAAACATATAAGACTATTTTATCAAGACTAGCTTTGTTACAGATGTTAAAGGCACCTGTCAAGGACGAAAGGAATTACAAAAGCAGGTTGTGAACAACAGTGTCTGACCCTTGATCAGTACTTCCTTTTCCCCTTCCCTTTTCCTGAGGTATTTCATCTTCAGTAAAATGTTAAGTAATGGATAAAATCCATGCTTTGCTGAAGTTCAGCAAACAAAATCTCAGCTCAAGAAAGAAATGTTGCAGGTTTTTTTTCTTTTTTTTAATTTGTTTTAATAACTTCTTCTATGTTTAATTGATTCTCATTTTAGAAGAAGTTTGCATGCTCTAAGGCTTCCTTAATTTTGTTCTTCAAAACCAGAGTTAATTAAAAAGAATACTTAATCAGAAAGAAAACAATTATATCACAGTCACTGAAGGTTGTATCTCTTCTGTTCCAGGAGCAGAAACTCACAGAAAGAAGCAGAGCTGGCAGATCTGTGGGAGATGTGAAAGCAAGACAACCTGCTCCTTTTCAGGCTTGCCTGTTACCTCAGTGCTGTGAAAAGTCCTCAGTGAATAAACCATGGGATCAAACTTCCTGTGGAGTCTGGAGAAGGAGCAAAGTTTCATCATTCTTTGTCATGTATCTTCTGGCTTTCTTGTGGGAAATCCAGTAGGGAATTAACTAGGGTGTAACCGTGCAAGAATTTCCATCTCTCTTCTCCAAATACTCAGATGGTGACAATCCATATATCTCTAGAAGGATAGTCAGGGAACGATATCTCTAGCAGGCAGTCAAGGTGGACATTCTTGATACTCAGAAGTTACCTTGCATGACTGAAGCGAAAGAACAACTGAAATTCAGTTTGAAGGTCATGGCGAAATTATCCTTTAAACCTTGCAAGATCATTATCAATAAGTGGGAAAAAAAGTTTTTAGGTTCTGATGTCTGATGTGTAATGATACATTTCACCTTATGAGGCAAATTGCAAAACGAATGGACGCAAAGAGAGCCTCAAGGAGGAAAGCTCAAGGAGAAATTAGCACTTTCCAGTCATCAAAAACAAACACGTACAGCCATAGCTGCTCATCACAGGATGTATCTATTCTCACACAAGCAAATGCATGTGTGGTGAAAGTAAATAGCAGCATTACCTTAAATGCCTCATAATCATCCTTAATTATGATGAACAGACATTATTACTATTATCATTATTACCACTAGACCTGTTAGAGATAACACTGGTTTCAGGAGGCTTTGCATTAGGCCTTAAAGTATGCCAAACTAATATGGCAATGTGCTGTAATTTCCATCTGTATTTTCTGATATTTTGTTCAATTATGCTTTATCACTAGTAAAATACAGATATTATAGTTGAAGAAGTTTTATCTCTTATTTTTAAAGTCTGCTTTTGCTCAGTCACTAACAGAATTTTATTGTGTCTTAGTTTTGTTTCTCATTTCCACAGTTTTTGAACAGTCTGCATATAAAACCCTGACAGACACAAGCAGTTTCTACAAGAGCAAAGATGTCTCCTGAACATTATCATGCTAATACTTTGTGGGTATGGCACCTATGGGAATTCCTTTTTTTTTCAAAGTTTTTCCTAGAAGATATGTCTTATGCCATTATAATATATATATATATTATATACACCATCTATGATACAACTTTAAACCAAGGAGATGAGAAAATTTAACCCAATTTCAGTGTAGTTATTCAAAACTAGATAGAACAGTCACTTTCAGCAGAGATAAGAGCAAACCAAAACTCTGCTGCAAACCAAATTCCTGGCATTTTATTTCACTTCCTACCTTTTTTTTCATCCCTACACAAGTTTGAGCTGCGTAAATCTGGTCAGGATGACCCTTTACTGCTGCAGAAGCTTTTCACTTTGTTATAACAAACTTTGCCAACTAGTGTTAAATTCTGTTATTGTCTGGGAACACGTTAATTATATGTCTCATGCACAAATTTCCTTGTGTACAACTGTCCACACCCCCAGTCTTCCTGAAAGGTGATCCAGTTACAAGCTTCCACTCCATAAAAAAAAAAATCCAGGAGTCAATACTCTGACTCTCATTTATTAAGCAAAATTGTGATTAAAGTGCAAGTTGCAGGCTTCCTGAGAGCATATACCAGCTCTTTCATAATGGGGATTTGATGTCATAGAGTATTTTATTGTGAATGTAGGCACTTTAATAAGAAAAGGATTGATTTTGAAACTGGCACAAGGCTCTAATGATTGAAAATAATGTATTGATTTCTTTTTCAGTTAAAGCCATCTTCCCATTCATAATGGAAGGTCCTACCCTTCTTGAGATTTCATCACCATGGGCCTTAGGTGAAGCCCGGATGTTTCTCTCTTATACAGCTAACAGAAGGGAAGGAACAAACTATCAAAATGGATAGGGTTTTTATTTTATTTATTTAAACCAAGCTAATGTTGGCATTTTATGTAGATAGAGAAGTGTGCATTAGAAAGTCTTCTGAATTAGGTGGGAATAGAGACATCAAAAGAAACAACCATAGACTGTCCTGCTGGGTCCAGGGAGAAGACTGCAGGCTTTACAGGTACTCCCGCACATGGAAGAGTCAAATTTAGGCTTTCATCTACCTGCCCACAGCCGTGACTGCCTGGTTGGGTAGATGAGACTGAAAGCATCAACCTGAAGCACAACACGGTGCCAGTGATCTGCTGCCTATTTGAAAGCATGAGAAGGAAGCAGGCAGGCAATGCAGTTAAAATGTACGTGTCTGGTATTACTAAAACTGTAAACTTGACAACTCTAAGGTAAATTTGGCATCGTTGTGGCAGAGTTACACTTCAGGGATTGCTCTGGGCTAATGGGTTCCCATGCCCAAGGCCTGAAGCATTTAGTATTCTCAGGTGTGGTTACGATTTTTGGTCCGGAATCATCTCAAAGAGATGGGCTCTATTTATTGTTATTGTTAATGTCTAATGTGGCTTTTTCTTAAGCCCAGCATTTATTATAATTCTTCCATTTGTTATTACTTCTTTTATTAATTTAGAACACTTACTGCCTAGCAACAAGTGCCTTTAATTTTAAAAATATATAAATTTTAAATATCTCCATAAATTAATGTGCCACCCCCAACAAGTGGCAGCACTAAAACCATCAGTAACCTGTCACTAGCCRATGATTAAAGGAAAAGACAGAATAATAATCTGCCTAAAGCAGCGCAGCAACAAGAGCTGCATGCACAATGTGCACTGAAGGAGCTCTGCTCCTTCCTGCAAGCTGCATCATGCTGAATCTAAGAGACATAAAACCAGCTACAGGTAAAGCAAAGTTTCTTTCTGAGTCAGGAACAGTGGTTTCCAGTTTGTACAGCCTATCTCTGCTATGATTGTGTTTTTCTTTATTCAGCCTGGTACAATTAGCTGGAGGTACTTTGTGTCTGACACGTGGTGTTATCTGCATGGTGAACATCATGTGCTAAAAGCACCTGATGCTAAAAGCACCTAGACCTAAAGCATCCTGAGCAGAGGGCATGGGCCTGATTCCATTGGTGGTGAAGAATAGCTCTGCAGAGGTAGGAAATGCCTAAAAGCTGTTTACTGGACAGCAACTGTTGGGGAGCCTTAAGGTATCTTGCCATTATTTATATTTGAATTGTAGTCACAGTCGCTGCCAACAACCTGCAGAGATCTCCTATTTTGCATTTTGCCTATCTGTAAGCTTAAGGCTTGATTCCATGTTCACTAAAGCCAATGGAAAGCTTTCTGTTTCAAAGGGATTTGGCTCTCACTGCCAAAAATCAGGAGTAAATGCAGTAAATCAGGAATGCTCAGCCTTCATGCTGTAGGCCATATGCAGTTTGCTAGGATAATTTATGTAGGTCACGGCCAGCCCCAGATTTCCCTCTGCCCCTGGAAAAGTGTTCCCTCTCCACCATATGATGGTGATTTGGAAGGAGGCAGCCAGGAACAGGCAGGCTTGCTTGCTGCAAAGGAAGCAGTCTGTGCTCACCTCATTCTCAGGAATGACTCAAGAGCTAACAGGGTCTTACCTGTGCATTTCTACTGTGCAATGTATGCAGAGTCAGTCCCGTAAACAGCAAAACCAGGCGTGTAGCAGCAAGTCCATGGGAACCTTGTGAAAAGCCTCTGCTCCGTGGAACAAGGTGTGTTCTCCTCCCTGCTGGATGTACTGGGTCCCACATGACTGTGGTGATAGTATCACGTACCAGATCCTACAGACAGCGTGGTGGGTTAGTCTGCGGTTGGAAAAGAGAAGGTGTGTAGTTTTTGCTGCTCCTACTGTAACCGAGTTTCCATTCTTTCATAATGTAAAACTCACCCTGGGTTGCAGCCCAAGCCTTTCAGGAGACAAAACCACTTGCCGAATGTCATGAAGAAAGTGAGTTGCTATGCTAAAATGCTGGCAGGATTTCAAACCCAGCAGAAAGTTTAGAAAGGTATGAAAGCACTACACAGAAAAAATCATATGAGCAGCACATTTTGTGTGCTGCAAATACTTGATATGCACTTGGTCAACTTTTTTTTATATAACAAAATGCTTTAAAAAAAAAATAAGAAAGAAGGAAAGCAAAAAAGCATTCTCCTAAATGGACCACCTGGTAGGAACATAGCCACGGTTGTTAGCTTTGGCAGTCATTAAGAAGGGGCAGTTATTCAGAGGCCTAGGTTTGTTGGCAGTCTCTGCTCAATCCTTTTGCTCTAGTGTTCATAATCACTGACTGAGGACACASAGCAGGAAAGCTAAGGATTGAATGGACTTGGAAAGACTGACCTGTTCTGAGGTCTCTGGAATGACTTTCTAAACAAAGATACATGGAGTCTGCTTTGCCCTGCAAAGTGCACTTTACAGATACCCAGAACAAATTAGGGGTAATAGTCTGGGTAAATTAATCTAAGCATTTCTAACATGCACAGAATGCTCCCGAGCCTTCAACTGACTCATTCAAAGCTAGCTCACTGGTTTGATGCTGCTCAGACATACTCTAGCAGGGCTGCGTGGGACTTTGTCGCTGTCACACGCTGAGCACTACTTCTGCCTTCCAGTGCTAACACTTGTTGTCTTGTGCCAACACTAGCTAGTCCCTCTGTAAAAACACTCAGCTGYACATTTTGTAGCTTCTGTAAGGCATGTTCTTGGCTTATACTCCAGGGGCTTCTGCCTTCCCTATCTCTCTCCTGACATGTCAACCTCCTGTTGTTTTTTATTTCTCAGGTTGGCTGCAATGCCTCCTCGTTGCTTCTTCATGCCAAGGAATCGATAAAGCTTTGATTTCCTTTCCCTTTATACTGTTTTCTTCCTTCATTAAGGGTGTGTGCTATCAGTTTATATTTTCTTCTCAGTCCCTGCATCTCCTCCTCATGCTGTTTTGACTATTTCATCTCAGTTATTTTTTTCACCTTTTCTTCTCCCATATCAGAATTTTAAGTCTGAACCCCGTTTCCCTTCCTCTCTCTGTTTTTTGGCTAGTTTCCTTCACATTTCAGGTCAAATRGTACCCAGATTGTGCCTGAAATTCTGCCCAATCTAGCAACTATCACAAAAGGGAGCATTTGTTTGTCCTTAAATTGCTGTGCAGTTTAGGTGCTTCAGATGAGCTTTCCCTTCCAAGGAGAGCTATGCTGCTAACCAGTGAGACATCAGTCCCTGGTGTGTCTGTCAAGATGAATGTCATGCAGCAAGTAAACGAAATCCTGAGMAGAGCAGTCACCCAGATGGTGAGTATGGATATTCTTGGATATATAATTATAGGTTTTTACATGCCTAGTAAACACACATTCCTTTCTGTGGCTCATCATCTTTTGCCATGGTTGGCAAAAGAATGCTTGATTATCACTTCTCTTTCTTGCTTTTCATGTAGAGTATCTTGCAGACAAGTCTCAAAGTTTTAGTAGGACTTTAGTGGAAACAGTATAACCAGTCCACGTAATGGGTAGTTTACTGGCAGATTCTCTTTTCTTAAAAGTATTGTCTGAGTTTAATGAGCTGAAACTCAGAAGTATAATTAGCAAAAGACTTAAGATACTACTCTCTGAACTTAATTGAATTTAATTTACARCCTGAACAATTACATTTACATGTTCAAGCAAATGTTTGCCTTTATTTTTAAGTCTTCGTCTCTTCTTATCTTCCAGGTCTCACTGAGGCAAAAGTTCACGCATTAGGCTTTGTGGTACAAGGACATCTGACTTTACTTGGCTTGGAAACGGAATTTGTGAAATGTGATCCCTGAATATATCATAAAAGGACTTAAGCTCTTCTAATGGAAAAAATGTTATCAGCTCTTAAAATGTATGTGCTTAAGGCTTAAAGGAATGCTGTGTAGTATTAGCACAGCAACCTGCAAATTCACCAGACAAAAGATCTTATATTTATTTGCTGTGGAATGTGTTTGAAAGAGGGTTTTTGTTAGGGTTTTGGGTTTTGTTTTTAAATTTTGGATGAATTTCTAAACTTATGGCTGCTGAGAGATGTGTATATGAAAGCATGTTTATTTTCCTCTATCAGCACAGGACTGTACTATGAGAGATTGTGAATTGCATCTATGTAAGCCCCAGCATAGTCTGGTTTTCTATAGCATCTTCTAATATACAGTCACCACAGTTAGCCAAGTGCATCAGACTTTGCAGATTTGAGTACCTTAGGCAGAAATTCCCCATCACCAGCCAGAAGCCATGAAACCAAAAAAGAGAAATGAGCACGAGGAGACAGGGTACCTCAGGCTGTTTGCAACGTCAATCTTCAGAGCCCATTAAGGTAAATAAAGGCTCCTTCTGTTCTGTTCTGGACTTGGAGAGAAATTTCAGTAGCAGTTGGGGCCTTTCTCTGAGGCAACAAGAAGCCAACTGTTCATCAGCATATGAAGTGCTGGAAAGTCATAGATAGGAATATCCTGGAGTAGCAGGTGCAAGGCTTGACGTTAGACCAAGTGAAAGAAGATGGAAGAGGTGAGAAAAATTTCAGCCTGCGAGCAGCAGAATGGCTTACAGTGCAGGCTGGTGGAGAAAGACGCCTTGAACAGGTTCTCTGCTGTCCTGCCTGTACTCCTGTATCAATATTTTTGCAGAAAAAAACACTTCTTGAGGAAACCAATTAAAGTGTACTGACTGTAAAAATAATAATATAATTACACAGTTAACAGTCTGTGGTAAGGCAACCAGAAGACAGGTTTTAGTGTCAGATATTCATGTTTGATCCTCCCTCGACAAATAGCAGAAAATTGTAGTCTAAGAAGAACAGTAAAAATTACATTCTGATTCTGATATTTCTTTATCAAAGTAGTATCACAGAATCATACACAAAAAGGCCACCACACCTTGCAGCTAGGCTGGCCTTCTTTCTAACTGTTTCTGGATCTTCTGGACTGCTAAATATTCTCTGTCCTTTTCCTTAGTGTCAAGAAAACATCTGCCCATATGCAGGTTCATGATTTCAAACTTGATAGCAGTCAAAAGGCCTCAATAGGAATCCTTAAATTATTAAACTGAACACACTAYAACACAAATAACATTTTTCTTAATAATCTTAGTCCCAGAACAAGGTGAAAGTAAGGTATTAATTATGATTTGAAGGAATATATCTGAGAATTTCTCTGGTGCAACACAGTCAGAGGTRAGCAAGATGCCTGTAGGCTAGTCAAGCTAAGGGCAACTGGAGGATGACCCCAGCAGCAGCATCTCTGGTTAGTGACGGCACTAGAGATAATTTACATGTTAGTTCACATTATGTTAGCAGGACCTGTAGCAACAATTGTTGTCTGTGTGTGTATCCAGAATAGGACTATACGCCAACTGCTAAATTGAGGTTCAAATGAAAGTCAGTTCTGCCTGTGATAGCTGAAGGTAGCTTTGTTTCCTATTGATATTATGGGGTAACCTTGGTTGTGTGAATGACTGGGCCTGCAAACGTTCTTGAATTAAGATGGCTTTTTTGATCGTGACACCTATATGAAAATAGACTGGGGAGTAGCTCACAGACTTTCACTCTGTGGTTCCACATGCCTCATGTCATAAATGCTGTTGTCTTTCATTACAGTAACCATTAGCATCAACATATACAAAAGTGCTAATTTTAATTTGATAGATCTTTCCAAATGGGTGTGGGTGGGAAAGAAAAAAAAAAAAAAAAAGAAAGCCTAAATCACTGTGTGGGTTCGACTATGACTTGGGCTTTTCGTGAAGTCCCCCAGCTTCTGGTCCTTTGTGCAGCTGTTCTTCCGCAAGTGCTAGTCCTGCTGTGTGAGCTTCCTGCCGCCTCCTTTCATAGTAACAGTGTGACTCAGTAGAGTCGAGCACTCACCCCGCTTTGTAACACGTGCCTTAGGGTTGTACAGCTCATATCTGGGCACATTGCTTCTTCCCCTCATTTCAAATTCAGAAACATCTTCCCATGACTTTCAAACWTTCCAAACCTGCCAAAATGCTTGGAAAATAGATTGGTGCAGTGTGTTTTGCCACAAGCAGGAGTACCCCAGGATGCCACAGAGGTTGTTTAGGTGCGAGGAAAAAGGAGAGGGCCCTCACTTTTCTCTCCAAAGGTTTGCTTTTCTCTCACACCCACACACCTGCTCATGTACATAGAGACAAAGCTCTGATCCCATGCCTGTGGCTACCCTACTTCCTCTTGAATCACACCACCCACAAAGTAGGCATTAAAATCTGGCATTAAGAAAAACACGAGTAGATTTTCCTGCTGGGAAATTAATCTGCCAAAGTAGACCTATCCCTTATAACATGCAACTTTAACAAGCTCTTGCATTGAGATGCCCTAAATCAAACAAGAAAAAGATTGCAGATCAGTGAAACCTGACTTTTCACTCAGAGATAGGGCTATACTCTTCTCTGCCTGCAAACCCATGGGTATTCAAAAAAACCCACAAAACAAAACAGAATGCCTTTACATATTTAAATGAATTTAAATGAACCTGCTCCAGATGAAACATTCAATTCACTTTCTTAACTGAGCTTCTAAAGGGTGAGTTCCACTACAAAAGAAACTTATTAAAGAATAATGAAGACTGTCAAAAAACATATGCTTAAAAGCTAGTAAATAACAAAGTAAGACTTTTAGTCATCCTGACTGGACAAGGTGAGGTCAGAAAGAAACAACAAGACATCTGGCACCGTGGCAGTGGGTTTTCATGCTTCTTGTCTTTAGCAATTGCTTTTTTTAGAGAGAGGTCTTGCTTTTCTTTGCTCATACATTCTCTTCTATTGATTACTGTYTTTACCATGACCCTCTCTGATATAGAAATTCTCTTTTTTGGAATATTTTTACTTAAAGATGTTCGGCTTTTTTTTATTTCTTTTTCTTTTTAATTGAAATCATGTTTTTGTCATCTGGAAGCATTGGCAACTGAATGAAACAACAACATACTCTAAGCCACCGGTGAAATACTTTCTTAACATGAATGGTTATTTTTTAGGGCTTGCTGGTTATTTTTTTCATGACAATCATTTATACTGGATCTGTTAATAAGCCAAAATCCTACGTAATGTTAAACATTTTTCTGTGTTTATGTTCACTGCATTAATAGCCATATTGTAATTGTAAACAATGCCCTGAGCAAAACTTAATTCACTGGCACTGATTTACATCTGTAGAACATGTTCTGATGGGGCTTGCTGTTGGAAAAAATCACATTAAAAGCATATGCAGCCATAAAGAACCGATCAGTTGACATCTAGTTTATAWTCTGTGGGAATGCAATTGTTGTTAATTATTTTACTTTTGTTGCTCTTGTCGTTCATTCTTCAGWATATCCTCCTTTCTTCTCTATAAGTAGGGAGATGATCAATGGTGATCAGGTGCTGTTTCATCTTAAGTACTGTTTGACAGCCCTAGGGTTAACAGAAATCTCAGTGAAAAAATGTTTATAAACTTAAGGTGACAAGAGCACAAGCTTGAAATACTATGCTCAGTCATGTAAGAATGCACTGAGATTGAACTCAGAAGAACAATCAGAATTGAATATATTACACTATTTTAAAGTGAAGCAAATGTTTTTTTCAATGTGGTCTTGGTGTGTAAAGAAGATATAATTAATGAAAGAACTGGTGCAGTTTCATAGAACATGAAGTTCTCCCTCACTTCCTCCAAATCACAGTGAGAAAAAGTGGAGTGTTTCTTCTTATTATTTTTAATACTGACAGAGGTTAAAATAAAAAGATCTCAAGTTACAGATTGGGATTTGATGGCCAGGGGATGCTAGAGGGAAGATAAGGGAAAGTTGATAATACTGTTAACAAGAGGTAAAGCTAATTCATGTCCTAGGATTGAAATGGTCATGTAATTCCACAGCTTGTAATATCCATTTCTGCTTCTCTTTTTCATTTTTTTATAGCAGCCCAACAAATAAAATATTCTGATCCTTATCTTAGATATCTAAACTACTAAACAGAATGCATTACTCATAATGAAAAGCTATTACAAATCAAGCTGTTTTGCTTGTGTCTAATTCTGACACAGTGGAAGATTTTTGACATAAACCTCGTGCATAAGAAAAAAAAAGCATATTTAACATAGGCCATCTGTAATTTCTGTGTCAGTAGTGAGTTACGTAATTGTTTTAAAAATATAAATCATTATGTATGAAGACATATAACCCAAAAAAGACATCACATAAATCATTTGAACAAAAGGGATCAGCTCAGTTTTGGACCTGATGAGTGCCTGAGGTACTCATTTCCAAAATATGCAGCATATTTTAAAATAGCCAAATGTCTTTATTAAATATTTTATAAAACTGATACAATGCTGCATCATTAGATTGACAGAAGTGTTTACTTTCCACCTGCCTTATCCTAAAGGCCTGTGAGGCATCACTCAATATAAAAAAAATTAAAAGGAAAAAGAATGATGAATGGAGCAAGAGAGTATGGGAAGGAGGGAGAGAGAAAGGATTGRAGGAAACAAAGAAGCAGGAAGGACAGATGGGTGAATGTAGGAAGGGTGGATGGACGGATGAAGGGATAGACTCCTGGACACAAGTTATACCTCAAAATTTAAGGCTCAAAAGCATTAGGAATGGTAGGTAGCATTTACAAGCATGAATGATGATCTGTAGGATCTACACATTCTGGGTCACTCAGAAATCAAGCTGCATTTGTGCATAAATCTTATAAAGCCTCATAAATTTGTGCATAAGTCTCATAAATATAGTTTAATTTTCCCTTGCTGAAAATCTAACAGTAGCTTCTGTGGCTGCTATAATCTTATCTGTTACGGTTTGAAAGGCTAACAGGCATTTAGTCAAATACTGTTCATTTTCCCCCCAAATAATTACTATTTCTAATAGATTTCTGAGCTTTAACACCAGACAGGACTGAGATTTGGAAATCCACATATAATGGGTTTTTGAGATCTTGATTGTCTTTCATTCCAAATAATAATAAAAAATGTTTAGCAAACCACAATTTCAATGTGATTGCATTCTGAAAAAAAAGAACAGAATTTTATTTTAATATTTTTGATTGCATTTGCTTAGTTTATTGTGGCACAGTACGGCATATGATAATTTCTTTAGTATGTTGGTAGTTTTAATTAATTACTATTTTTAAAATAAATAAGAACAATACTCACATTGATTATATTTATACATCTTGTCTGGTTTAGATTCTTCTGTCTATCCTATTATGAACTGGTTGACAGAAAACARAATAAGATAAATAGTATACAAAATGGGGGCTAGATTTCTATTTCCAATATCCCTTTGTTCCACATTTTAGAATTCAAGAAAATACAATATCTCTAATTCATACCTTGAATAACTTATCTGCTAGACTAGAATGTTCATTACAATGAAATGTTGTGTCAAACATCTCTACTAGAATACATGTGTGACAGCGTGTTCCTGAAAAGATGACAGATTTCAATTAGAACCAACTAACAGGACCTCATAATTATTTTAAAAAGTATATGAAACAAAGCCTTTCCTCTATGTCTTCACACAATATGCCATAATTCTACACTGCTGCCGTAGGCATGCCATGTGAAATATATAAAGGACTAAAAATAAAGACAAAGCATATGGAATCCCTACTGACCTGATAGTGCATTTTGCATGTTCATACAGTGATGGTAGCTATCAGAACTTGGTCATTCACTTATTTTGCRTATCTACAAAAGTGGCTGCAGGATCTTGTCCTTTTCAATGTATGAGTTAAGACACTCAAGAATGCCAAATTATTATTTGTATAAAAACAACTATCAATCAATAAAAGGAGAAATACATTCAGGACCACAATGGATGACATGCATATAAATTTAGTTTAGAGATGAGCAGCAGTTATGAAGTGAGGAATTCACAGTCCAAACTTGAGTGAAATCTTATTTAAGGTTGGAAATGTTGAAGTGTTTTAGCATTTGACCTTGCTGGCCAAGTGAAGAAGGTAGACCTGTTAGAAGATASTAAAGGTCTTTAGTATTGATGACTGCAACTAGAGAAGGAGATATTTTAAAGTGATTTCTCATATTCCTCATCCCACTCATCCCAGTTCTGCAAATTCAGAGAAATACACCCAAAACTAATTCAAAAGCTGAGTCTAGCATGTCTGCACACAATAATCTCAGTGACAGAGAGACATATTATCTATAGCACAGCTAAAAGAAGCCACTTTCCAGGTCTTGGGACCTCTCACTATTCTCTCCCATTTTTTTTCTTTTCCTTTATTGCTCTGCTGTAGAGCACTCGTTTCGTTTTTCATGACATTGTTCTTGGTTAGTGGCACTTGTCTGAAATTTGTTTCTAATTGGGATAAATGAATTACATGTATTCATGGGGCCTAGGCGTTTGCTTTTGGCTTCCAGCAAAAGACAGTGAACAAGCAGATTTAGGTGCCTGCTGACAGCTGTTTCACATAGGCTCATGTTATCAGGGCAAACACATGTAAACTGTATGAATAAATAACATGCAAATGTTTATAGGTTGAGAGAATTCAACTTTATCAGATTATCCCCAAGCTAGTTTGAGACTGAATTTAGTGGCACTAAATCCTTTAGTGACTACCACAAAGCAATGCTTCATTTTAACATAGTGAAATTATGACACTTTCATCTTCTTAAAATCAACTTTCCAATCGATACTTATGTTACAGGAATTCCTAACTCATAACAAAACCATGGCAGCAATTCATGCAGACTGTCCCTCATGTGTACCAACAGGAGTAGCTAACCATTCCGTCCTGCCAATAAGCTCACTGAGTCCAATACATCCAGAAGCACGTCTTTATTTTCCAGCCAAAAATATTGCTGTTTTTGGCTTTTACGTTTTGGCATCCACAACATACTCTACAGAGAAAAATCTAATGCAAATTGTAAAATGTATGGATGGACCAGGACTTTGGAGATAGATTATTTTATTTGTTTTCTTTTTGTGGAATAAATATGTAATGCAAAAAAAAAAAAAAAAAAAAAAAAAAAAAAANAGTAAGTGAATTCAAGTCTTTCTGTCTTAAACAGAAATAACAGCAAAAAGACAAACATACTCAAAATCTAGATTAACAGTCCCATGATATTTCCCTCCACTACATTATGGTGAATGTTTGCTCCTCCTTTGGGTGCTTTTACAGTTCTCCACCACTTTGCTATAAAATTATGTAAAACTACTCTTACAGTTATCCAAAATATGTAACATTCTTCTTAGAATTATTTTACTCTGTGGCACCTTCTATGGAGCTCTAAGGTGGCAATGTTTAATGTTTTTGCATAAAAAATGTAATCTTGTTTAAAGAGAGTTTTCTTAACAATTCTCACTTTCTGCTTCTACTAGGCTCTGCTTTTGTCTCTGTTTTACTATGTCATATTGATAGCTGCCGTTTAATAAACTAAACTGCCTTTTTATTGCTTTTGCTAAATGCCTTTTTAGCCGTAATCATCTAGTGGCTAAATTCATCTATATGGTTAATACTAATGATTAAATTGCACCTTGGATGATTCATCTTATTGAATTCTGGCCTTTTCTTTGAAGTGCATGGGCGCTAGCCACATAGYTTCTTGATGTAAATCAAGAAATGAAATAATAGAGCTATATAAATACTTGTACCTCCAAAAGTCCTTGGAGACAGACAAAAGAAGCAGCACTTGTAGAAGWACTGAGTTAGACTGAGATTTAAAACTGAAACAAAAACAAGTTTGAAATTAAACTGAATTTCTTTAAGTTCCAAACAGAAAGAAGTTTGTATGAGCAACTCATGGTCATAAGCCTACTTTGTTCTCTGTCTCCCAGAAAATKAGAAGGAACGTAGATATTAACATGCTGTACCTTTTGCACTCTTCTTTCTTCCTCCTTTTCTTTCTCATTTGCTTTATTTCTGCTTTGAAAAAATCCTGATTACACCTACTTTTAATACATGGCGTCATTGATTCTTTCTTCTGATAGGTTTTTCGTTCATACACGTTGATGCTTAAATGACTTGGAGAGTTTATCACTTCTTTTCCAGTGGGCCTTAGATTTGGAAAAAAAATAATTCTAGAAAAAAATACTGGTAGAAAAAAAATATTTTTTTCCTCTGCTGGCATTTTTAATGAATATTTATCTGTTAAAAAAGCCTCAAGTGAAACTCTTAAGAAATAAAAACCACTGGAGCAAAGTTTCTTTCTGCTCTTCTTCTTTAAGGGATATACCAAGTTGCATTTACATCTATGTCGCCAGAAATTTAAAAACATATTTGTATTCATCACTTTTGAAGAAAGAATTTTACTGAAAATAAATAATCTTTCTCATTATAATCAGGATTTTGCATTTTTTCCTCAGAAAACTTTGGTGGATACCAAGAAAATCATATTCTGGAAGGCAGTCCAACTTGAAGATGGTAATTGTCCTTTACTTCAAAAGAATGTAAAGGACAAATTAGCATTTGTTGGTCATATTCAKGTCCAGATATTATTTCTGTACAGCAACACCCTGTCCCAATGAGAAGGACGTAAGATTTCCTTTCACGTGGAGCAACTATGAGGTCTCTGTGCCAGAATCGTGCAAGCACAACGCATGTCCTGAATATGCAACACAACTGTCAGTGAATACTGCCTTCTCTTTCAACATATATTGATAACAACTGGCCTTATCAACAGGCTAGAAAAACAGATGTTCTTGAATGGTAGATGTGTTGTATTAGCCATGCTGAAGTGTAAAGGCCATTATKGAGGCTTATGTAGAACTTCAGATTACATTGAGGTGCAAATTTTAGTGCACTTGCACATGCTCCAAAGTAGAATTTTCACTATAGCTAAAAAGCACTACATAACAGAGGTAGCAGATGCTTAATAGCTRCACCATTGACAATGTGTTTAACTGTTATTAATATTTACAATACAGTAATGATAGCCATGGCTCCAAAGTGCACTAAATGCACTATAATTATTGCTTATAGTTAAACCTTTGTCTCAGTTAATTGGCTATGTGTCCCATTCCTATGTAGCCCATATGGCAAGACCAGGAAATAATAATATTGTTATCCTGGAAAAAAAAAAAGTGAATGGCTGCTCTCAAGTGACTCTTCGGTCTCTAGACAATTATTGACCTGGTTTAAGCAATSAACAGGGTAAGCAGCCATCACTCAGGCTTAAGGAAAGGAGTAATTAAGCTACTTCATTTAGTGAGAAAGAGTTGAAGACACTATTCAAGGCAGTGGGTCACACAGGCTTGATCAAAAACTATTACCTGTGGCCTGAGAGGCTGACTGGTTATACCTGCAGGGATGCAGAAATCGTGTGACTAGCTATGGATAGGTGTTGGAATAGAGAAAATGAGTATAAAGCCTTCAAAAAGAGGCAGTCACATAAGAGGCATGGTCATAGAGAAAATATTGCTTTGTCACTGAGCAAGTTAGAAAGAAASACTGAGCATTTCTTAGCAGGGGAGATGCAATTTATACATAGTGAACTCCAATAAAGAGGCTGCAGCATACAGTCTTTCCAAATGATGAGGATACCTCGAATATTACACACAACATTTGTCTTCCTGTTCTCCTTGTAATGGAAATCAGGGCTAGCGGCAACATTAACTATATGATTCTACTTGTCCCAGGTAAGCTCTTTCTTGGCTTTCTCAAATGCTAATGACAGGATGTCCTTGCTATTTTTTGCTGCCCCGTTAGGAAATAGGTGAGATGGTAGCAGTCCACAGGTCTGCTGTGGTTGTCTGATCCTTAGGCAAAGTCAAAGGGCTTACAAACCCTATTTCCCTCCTCTTCTTGTTCAGTGCACTTTTCTTCAGGAGTCCAGCTTCTTGACAAGGTGTATGTGTGTCACGGGAGTAATAAGCAACAATGCAGAGGGATGCAGAGGAGACAGAAGGACACCTCCTACATCCAGACCGGCCAGAACCTATTCCTGGCCACTAAGCTGAGGCACTGTATTGTCCAATGTCACCACAGGATATCAGTGTCAAGAGTGAGAGCTGACTGCAGCTGTGATGGAGATGGATGGAGAGGACTCCCTGGAGCACAGCAGCTCATGCAGTATGAGTCAGCACGCCAGCCCTTCCAGGGCAACCGTCACAGGGAATGACTGAAGCCCCACCACCTAGTCTAAGCCTGGTTGCTCTGAATCCAAACCAGGGAGAATTGAAACACAGCTAACTAATTGCCTTGCCTCTTTTTTCTTCTTTATAACTAACTTCTTTTTGGCATTGAGAACAAATACTGATAGTTTTAATAATGAGTTATTTATTAAATTTCACTGTTCCATGGTGCACTTATAACTACATGACAGCTTTACATCTGAAAACATAAAGAAGAAATGAAAATCAAGCAAGACATTTTAATATCTTGATTAAAGACAATCAAGAAGTTAAAAACAAAGAACAAGAAATTGAAATGGAAACATAAGAAATTAGAAACCATATTAAAACATGTCAGATGAAAATTTTCTCCCCTGAAGCTCCTGCAATCTGGATCAGTTTCCTTTTATATCATTAAATACCACTTTAAAACATGATCTTTGTCCCTGCTCACTTATTTCCTCTTGTCATTGGTTGAAAAGCATCATGTTCTGAGTTCAGATATTTGTACTTTAACAATATATTTATAAGACAAATGGGAATAATAATGAATGACATTTGCACATTCAGATAAATGCCTTATTGCCAGACKGATCAACATTTCTTGACTCGTAGAAGTATGGTGTATTGAATATTTTTGCTAATAAAATGGAAAGTATAATTTTCTTAAATTTCAGACATATATTACTCATAGTTCCAGGAACTTCTAGAAGCTGTCAGATACTCAGGGAAATGTTTGAGTCCTAAAAGTTACATGAATTATGTATTTCTTGTATGAAATTTCAGATGATCCAATATTTGTTATGCCCTATTTGTTATTCATCATTTGCTATTCATTATACTTGTATTTATAAATTTCACTTGCCCTATCAGAGAGCACAGACAATGCTATGTAATTTGGTTGACCAGTCAAACACTTCAAATAGTGAATAGATGACACTTACAATCTGAGAACAAAAAATAGGCTGAAATCTGTTCGCATAAAACTGTTCAGTGAATACTTACAAATAACAAATGTGTTTGCAGAAATCAGGATTGTTTCCAGAATGATTCATGAACAGCAAAACGGCCAAATTAGCAACAAACATTCTTTGCAACAGATAAGTCAATCAGTTAAAGACAAAATAGAATTCAGGAGAATCAGTAATTCTTCTCTCAGGAAATGAAGAGTAGTATTTTCTTTCTCTGCTTTACAATGAATACTGACTCAAAAAAAAAAAAAAAAAGGAATTGACTTTCCCTACCTTTATCTCCCTAAAATGTCAGGACCTCATCAAGACTCCTTCAAAGGAAAGGGGGCAAACTCACCCGGACTAAGATACTTAGCATAGGTGAGTTGAGGCTGGGTGAATAGTTTTTACTGGACACRTGGGTTGGGATTCACAGGATGGTGTACAAAGTCTTGGATACCCTGTCAGGCCTCCAAAGGCCTCTCTAGAAAGCCATGGACCTCTCACAGGTTTTGTGTCATTACTGCCAGGTCTGTACCAATGTTGTGGGTATTCTAAGTTACATAAAGCTGCAAAAGATGTTTACACATAGGCAAGTACATTGCTCTAAATTTTACATAAGAAGTACTTTACAACTCGTACAAAATAAGGACTCCCTTACCCTTTCCTTACCTGGGTTTTAGTCAAGTGTTCAGTGTCACTTAGGTGCTCTGTTCTGACTTTCCCCATTTTTTATTAAAAACTCAAAACACCACATAGGAAAAGTTAGAGATTATATTTAGCCCTTATGTAGTATAGCAAAAAGCCTGAAATAATAACAAAAGATCACACAATTTCAGGGTATGAGATTCAGGTTTTTCTCTAATGACATTCATACTGCCTCTTTGCTTTGTACCAAGAACTAAGGCTGACAGGGAAAATACATTTTCAGCCTGCACAATTGCTTAGGACAGTAGCTGTGGCACAAATGCACAGTTCTGTCACTGGCTCCCTGACTATTTCATTGTCTTTGGAGTGCAGGAAAAATGAGACTGTGAGACTAACGACCTCCCATCTGACTACTGCTATTAGGCTGTGCAAGCAACGGATGAGACTCAAGTTATTTCTTAAGTTCTCCTTCTCTCTTACCTGTTTTGTTGTATTTATTGTGCTGTTTTCCTTCCCAGCTTACTGTGCCAAAGCTACCCTGTAGCCAGCAGCCAAGCAGCCATGCAGAGTAGGAGAAAGTGTCATAATGATCTGATTCCCCTGGATTAATCCAAATATTCCTTGTTCTATTCATATACCATATATAGTATTTATTTTCATTTCCACTAAACCACTCCATCGTCAATTATACATATGGTTTTATATATGGCTGCAAAAAATGGGTTAGTTGCCCTGCTTCTTAAACTTTGAGAATTGCTTCTTCTGCTACCCACATGTGTAGATACATAAGATTATAAGAAAAATCTGCTCTATATTTCTAAGTGTCTTCTTTGATGTGTATAACTATGTTTGTTAAATAACAAACCCATGAAAATAGAAGGCAACAGAATGAAGTACATCAGGACAGTACTGAAAAACTGCTCATTTGTTCATTTTCGCTTACAGCACTTGTCACAATGACATCCCTCCCTGAAATCCACATTTATCTTTCTTTATATAAGTATTATTTTAATCCTAGGGGACTCTAATCATCTATCCTGAAAATGTGAATAAATTTAACGTCAGTGATTCACCCACCTATTTTATTGTTTGTTTTCCTTATTTTTAATATATCGACACTTTATATCCTAGGCATACAGGGCTTTTTTTTTTTCTTTTTAAAAAAGAAAATGTTGCTGTTTTACAAGTCTTAAGAGACTCTTTTTTTTTTTTTTTTTTTTTTTTGGATTAATTAAAAAACGGCTTACGAGGCTTGTACTGGAAAAAAATAGATGGGATAGTTTTGTAAGTAAAGTCATTCATTTACATCTGTGCTTGAAACGAGAGGGGTTGCTCATGTGATTAGAGATACATAAGAATAGTTTGGTCACTAAAGTAGACTATTCCCACTAATCAAATATTAATATTTGGAGTCCATGAAAGACCTTAGTTTATTGAAGCTGGCAAGATGCTTTTAACCATCTTGAGTTGAAGAGTGTCACAAAGGAAAGCCTGAATGTTCACTGGAGAAACTCTTTAAAATAGAAGCATCACAACATTTCTGAGTCACAGTGCTTTGCAGAACGCCAAGAGGTCACACAGTGGTCATCCCCTTGAGGAAATCTGAGTAATATAAAAATTTTCTGCCCTCTGACTTGACTGCATGGGTGGCTGAGCTATTTTACCACTCAGGAAGTCTTGAACAGCAAAAATGCTGATCAGAGAACAAAAGTTGCAGTACTGTTTTCCTTCCCCATTCAGTTTCTTTCACGTTTATTTTGATATCAGGGGTTTTAAATTTCATGGAATGATTTGGCTGATTATTTTTTCCCAAAGTGCACTAGAAAGAAAATCCTAAAGATGTGTAGAACAGATTTTTTTTTCTTTAAAAAATGCATGCAAAGGAAGCAGAAGGTAAATTGAATTTTAAAGAAAGTAAAGCAAACAGAAAATCAGACAGCTCAACCATATGCAGGAAGACATGAATGCTCCCACATGTACATTCTTTGTCAGTAAAAATAATACCTAAATTTATATATACAGATCAACTCACACAAACATCGTTGTACATGGATACTAGCACAAGTATAAATTTTTGCATTTCTTTTTCAACATTTCAACTTATGCCTAAAGTTTTGCACTCTATATTACATTCATAATCACTGATCTAATTTGAAAACTTTCAGTCTAACATAATGAGTTTTAATCATTTCCACTGTTTCTTTCTGCCAAAATATAGTATTTCTGAGAACAATATGGCAGAAATTGTATTACTGATTGGAGGTAGTGTACTTCCTGAAAGTGATCGTTTTTGCTTATACTTAAAAATGCTTTTCCATTCCTGTGCATTCCCAATCTTATCAACACATTTGTGAAGTATAAAATACTTCACACAGATGTTTAAGAAGGGAGGAAAGCAGTTAGAAATTTCATTCCTCAGCAAAATACACCTATAGTTACACTCTTAACACCTGATTATTTACTATCTTCTAGTTACATATTCATACATAACAAAGGCAGCATGTGGAAAAACCTGCTGAACTTGTTGCTAGCTAAGGTTTCTTCCCAGCAACCCCACACAGGTTATATCTTGTTGCAAAGATATGATTTTTGGGCTAGGGATCCTGACTCCATATTTATACGATGGCCAGCAAAGTACAGCAGAAAGTATAGCAGAAAATTCCTACTGATAGGGCCATGGCCAGATGAATATGAAAGTGGCTATTGTGTTTTAGAGCTAGAACCCACGTAGTCAAGTATTTTCAGTGAAGAATTTCCTTAGCTGATATGATTTACCTATCTAGTAATCTTTGCAGGGTTAACTATTTGTCCAGTCCCCATTAATAACATGTTTGTTTTATGCACAAGACCTTTGGCAAGGCGCTTCATGGATCTATTACCTACTGCATAAAGTACTCCCCCCTTGAGTTTATTCTGAAACTAGCTCCTATTCCAGCCACTCAATGGCCTCCAGCTCTTGTTTTGAAAAAGGTGAGCAGCCAATCTGTACGACACCCACAATTATACAGACCTCTACCATATCTCCTCTAAGCCCCTTTTCCAGGCTGAGAAGCTCCAGACTACACAGTAGCTGTTTGTACAGAAAGCATAAAATAAAGGAACGTTCTCCGGTCTTTCTCTAATTCTAATACACTTTAGAGAATATTTTCTAAGAGGAGTTGGGACTGCTTTTTCTTACGTGCATCACTTCACACATAYGTACACTGCACTTTATCATTTTATTGTCCAGGCACTCAGTCTTTGCAATGCTTTGCAGTCTGTCCTTGTCCTTACAGGTCTGAATAACTCTGTAGCATCAGCAAAATTTCTTACCTTACTGCCTACTCTTTTTCAGGTCATTTCTGACATTTCTCTGTGAAGCAGTTCTGGTTTAACCAGCTTGTACCTGCTGCACACACTCAGCGTGGCTGGCACAGCTGTCTGTGAACTGGACTGGGGTCACACAGTGATCTGGACCAAGCAAATGACCTGGGCTTTTTTTTACTGGGCTATTTTTAAATAGAGAGKCAGGAATAGCATAAGATGATACTGCTGTCAAACATAGAAGCTTATTTTTTCACTGTCCCAACAGTGAGGTGAATGAGCAAGCTTAACCTTGAAAACATTGCCTTACACTAACTGCAAAACTTAAGTGTTTAAGCCRTCAGGGCCACTGAGCGTAAAGCCTCCAGCTGACAGATGAGGCAAAGGAGAGGGGAAAGAAGCAGGGCTGTGCAATTTCCACCTTTTGTGTGCGGATTTTGGGKGTTTGTGTGAAGCCTTTTGTGTGGAAATGAGGACAGATCACACAAAACAGCAGACAMAGAGGAGACGGAAGAGCCAGAGCAGAAAGGTAAGCAGGGCAAGAAGAGGTCTAAGAGAGGAAGAGAGTGCAGTAAACACTAGGAGGATGTCAGCAGTCAAAACCTCCCCATGTTGTTATATTTTCACTCCTGCTATCACCAGTTTGTGTCTGAGTGCATATTCCTTTGGACTGAGATGGATTTTTTTTCCAATATGAAACATGAGAAGGCCATAGAGGTTGCTTCATCAGCATCTTCATTGAAGTGTATGGACTGAAAGTGAAAATGGAAATCAGGACTAWATTATTTCTGCAGTTATATGGCCTAGCCCAAGTTTGAAGTACTTCCTACTTGGATTAAACTGCTCAATGCGTATTTTATAAGCTATGCCAGCTAAAACAAAGGCAGGACACTAACAGAACTATGTAAGAAAGTAACCCTGAGATCTTATGAGGAAGGAGATGAAAAAAATGTGGATCAAAATGAATGTGGGCTGCAGTATCTCCCTAAACTTTAAGAATTTTAATGTAGACATACATACCTRAGCTAGTCACTCTGACCCTTTAGACTGCAAAGGCAGGTATTTTTCATCCAGCCTCTTTTGTATGTCTACTGCAGGACGGGTTGTACCCTTAACTCAAATGACAATACTGATCACATCATCACTGACTGTAAAAAAAGTTTGGGTGTTAGTTAGTTCAAWTGCAGACATCTACTTTGTAGAATGCCATCTCACAGATTTCAACCTGGCTTGTGTCTAGAAGATATTATATAGCTTATGAACCTACTAACCCCTGCATCAGTGCTGAAGTTGTGGGCTCATTCCCCTTGCTTAAACCTTTCAGCAATTTTTGTCTAYAGAAGGCTTCTTAAGTCATCTCAGCTACCCTAGGGTACCCAGCATAGCCTTCTCTGGAGAATACTTTTGATTTTCTTCACTTACCTCACTTATCACAAGAAATTTCATGAAAAAAAATCTACTCAGCATTTCCAGCATGAGCTATTCATAGGCTCCAAGCTTGAAAAAAATAAAAATCTAAAATGTCGACAGAAAACTCAGTTAAAGCTATCTACCCACAACTGTTTGAGTGACAGAGCCATTTAAAAACAGTGACCAGAACTGTTTAATAATAAAGAAAAATATATTTTTTATTTCATTCCTTCCCTTATTCAAAATCAATAAGTAAAAACTTTAGAAAGTTATGAGCTACTGAAAACAAAGGACCGGAATGGAAAGCATTATACAAAATTAATTACAGTGATCACTGTCGCTGTGATTTACAACACATATCTCCTTGCAGTAAAAAAAAAAAAAAAAATACATAAAACTGGACATGAACTTACTTAAAGCACAATACTTTTCTSTATATATTTTCATGAGTAACAGATTTCTAAAAATTTCCTCATTGTGACCAGTTCCCTCCTCTGTCACAATCACACTGGAGGTATCTTCATATCACAGTGCAAGAGGCAATAGACAGCACAACTACATGAGAATATGAGGTTAGTTAGACTTCCTTAGGGCAGCAAAAGAAGTCGATTAGGATGCTGAAAACTGGGACAGCCTTAAAACACTGGGACATCTGGCTGCCCTATTGGAGATGGAATATAGCAGCTGTTGAACTGCTACATGAATGCTCCGCACAGACRCACAAGAATTACCACACCAGTCCAAACTAATGGTACCATTGTCAGATGCTTCAGAGGAAGATGTAAAACACTCATAATAGGAAATTATGCAACATGTTGGTGAGGAAAGTTTCTTCTTTGAGTTGCAGACACTGAGTGTATGATTTATATCCTGAAGAATGTGGATTGATTTACGTCCTGAAGTAATCACAGTCATTCTTGTAATTCATATAATGGATAATCCTCTCCTTTGAAACAACTACATTCCTTTTCTCAGTTACATGTTATGGTAGTTGTATTATTAAGAAACAAATATGAAGAAATATTGCAAGCAAAGGAAACACTAGGAAGAAAGCAGTAGGAAAATGCAAAGATGGAAGTTAGAATATGACTAAAAGGCCAGAGATAATCTGGAAAAAAATGTGAGATTCATGTGTTCTTTCTTAATCACGCATCAGCATTAAGAATGGCTAAGATACAACTGAAAAAAAGACAGGTTGGAGGCATTCAGGTGTGAGGCTGTGTGGACAGGCAAAGCCAGGAATGCGCCCTGCCATCTGGCTGGATGAGGCCCCCTTTCCTCAGTTGTGCCAGAGCCACCAACAGCCATTTCACCTCAGAGAAGAAAATGCATCAAAGATGTTCTCTAACTCAGTTTCCTTAGTCATTAAAAACACACCAAAGGGGTTATGTCGTAAATCCCATCCTTATCAAAGACTCAGCTTGCATACTCTCTATCATCACATGGCACACAGTCAAGTACTATCTTTGTGTATCTTGTAGTCCAGATTTTGACCAGACCTTTGAGCTGTTTCTGACAGCTCTGAAATGATAGACTAAGCCAGTAGAGTTGTGTCACTGAGATGGCTTCTCTAAAGAGGGCATTAAATCCCCATTGGTCAGGGTTGCTATAGTAGACTGAGCAATTTTTCTCTCTCTTGGAGCATGAGCATGTACTCTAAACTATTTATGTTAAGAAAATGCATGCCAGGATCTGAATGTTTGCTAGGGGTATGACATGACAGGCACACATGCTACAGCTGTGTACATTCTGCCGCTGTCAGAGACTGTATTTCATTTTGAACTACTTAAAGGAGTAGTTTAACTTTTATGGCAACCCACAAAGTGCATCAACATATAAACACATTCTCATCTGAGAGGGGGTTCTTAGTCCATGCTACCAATTTTGAGAAGAACAAAATGGGAAAGACACAAATGAAAGATGTTCATTTAAATATGAGCAGACTGAATAGCTAAGTCTCCCAAGTATTTCTTAGACTATAAAACTGTGAGGAACCACTGTGATAATCTAATCCAATCTTTCTGAAAGATCTGTTCTAAATCCTGTTCCGAATTATAGATATCCAGAGACAAAGATTTCACCATAATCCATGTTAAATTGTTCCAGAGTTTAATCATCTTCCCTATAAAAATAATGCCTTCAAATCTGATTTTTTCCAGCATTAGTGTCCATCTTTGCATCTTGTTATGTCTTAGTCTGTTGGTTTGAAGAAYCCATAATTATCAAATCTATTTTCTCCATGGAGATACTTATAAACTGTGATTATGTCATCTCTTAGCCTTTCCTTTGATAACCTAAACAGATTGAACTCATTGAATTTACAAGCTTTATTTTCTTTTCTTTAACCATCCCTGCACTTGTCTCCCCAACTGCCCTTTTCCTCTTCCCGGTTTGCAGGACATCTTTATAAACAGTGAACCCCAAAACTGGACCCATTAAACCAATCACACTCATATAAATATACAATACATAGAAGATGCAACAGAYCAACTCCTCCTCATTCTTCCAAAGTTCACAGAAAACATACTTGTGCAATTATGACACCCTGTTTACATTTTGAGACCTACCAGTTAGCCAGTTCTAATAAACTCAATGTGTGCAGTGTTGATTTTTCAGTCATTACAGTTTCTTAAAGAGAATGCTTGTTGAATACCCAGCTGAATGCCTGACATAAATCTATGTCTATTGTATCAACGTGATTTACCTTTATTAACCCAGCTTGTAATCCCATCAGGGAAAGACTTCTGGTTGGTTTGACAAGAACTATTTTCATAAACTCATGTTGATTGACATTTAATATATTACACTCTTTTGGAAGTTGCAGTATTCCAATTGATAGCGTTTCATAAGGAATTATCCCATCAAATGTTGAAAGACTATGTTTGCCCCCGTGGAAATTCTGTGGGTCATTTTGTATTAAGTTGATTTGAACTTACATTAAACCTATCTCAGACTTTTGTCATATACTATAATGTAGCCATCATTGTAAAGAGGCTGCCTTACAAAACCAAAATGGCTGAGGTAAGAGTATAAACTCTTCACTACAAATTAAACTAAGCAGGTAGTCATATTTGAACCTTAGGCTTTCAGAAAATTATTCATTCCTTGTAAGGAAAAACTCACTGATCTACATCCTACTTGAGTGTGTTTATTAAACAAAAATATGCTAAGTACATTATGATAATATAGGTGAGTATATAAAAATGTGTTAAACTCAGACCACTTAGATTTCTCAGCAGTGCATGTCCCAATGATAATAYTATAATAGTAGATACAGCAGTTTTCCATCATTTATTATAAAATGGCTTATCCCCAAAATCTCATAAAGGTAACAAATAAGAATCAATAATCCAGAAATTAACTGCAATGGACAGAAGTATAATATAATGAAATGCAATCACATTGCCTGAAATTCATTTGGAATAATGGTGGTGGGCTCTGTGGAGTACAATTTAGACCACAAGATCAAATTCAACATGAACTGGTTGGGAATTACTTTCCTAGATTGGCTGTAGTCCTAAAAATAGGTCCCCTTCTCTCACCTCCTTAYGGCATCCAGAGTGTCGGTGCTATAGTTGGTAGAGCTCTAAGGTGGTTGTGAGGGATTGTTCTGGTTCTCCCATGCTGAGGTTCTTCTACTTTATGTGAGATGCTTAAACTGCAAGAGACAGAAGAAAGAGAAAATATAGGGATGTTTCTAAATCCCAGTCTTTAAATCACTCACAGGAATGCATAACAATACAATATTACATCAAGAAGTCCAGTTTTCTAGCACAACCTCTGTTATTTAGTCCTTATTTTCTCTTTTTCTCGGTGAATGTTTAAGTTCACACTGAAAAGCAGAACAGCTTTAGCATGAGGATGAGGATGTCCACACTCAGTGGTAAAGGCATTCTTCCAGGAGATAGGAGATAGGAGATAAATGATCTAATCCACCACAGAAGAAGGAGCTGATGTCCTATGTCTTGGGTTACTGCGCTAACCATTAATGAAAAAAGACGCTGGATGCTGCATTCTTATTTCTCTGCCTTTGCTATAAACAAATCAATTACCAGGCTTGTAGGAGACTCAGGCATAGGAACGAATTTGTGAATTATGGCAAGCCTAAGGCCAGGGAGAGGCATGGGCATTTTTGGAACCTGTCTAGTACAGAAAGTTAAAACATCCAGAGAGGATTCATTTCACTGAACTTGAGCAGACTAACACTTAGGTGTTTAGTTTAAACTGTCTAGGTTTGTTCTATAATTAACGTGATGAAATAGATTTTGTGAGAGACAGGTGACGCCAGCTATCACATAGAGGACCCACTGTGCACATACCTGTTGTGTTCTTTGACTATGAGGGACTCAAATTAAATGCYTCATTTTTAGGGTTAAATTGAGGTTAAATGAACCCTACTATATGAATCAGAGAAATATAGGAACTTCAGCTTAACATGACAGTTATTGAAGGTGGAGTTAATAATACTTGAGTACTTGACACCCTTAGTGCTCTTTGTGGTTCTAATCCGATCTTTTAGTTAGTTCAAAGAAACACGGGATCTTGCTTATTTCTTATGAAAAAAAAGTCAAAATCATCCTTATAAAATTCACCTTGCAAGTCCTGCAGTATACACAGTATATATATAGTATATATAGTAAGTGTGGTTACTACTTCCTGTCACACACAGCTTCCCTGCCCTTTTCCTTCAACCCATCTWACATGTTTTGACTGCACAAGCAGAATCCCAAGAAAATACTCTTTGCAGAGCTTAACTACACTTAGGTGTCTTCAGTTGTGCCAGACCCAATGTACTTTACTAAGCTCCAATTGAGCTCTCAGTATAGCTGACCCAAACATGACTTGAAGGCATAGATAAGGTCCAAGAGCACCTGGCCAGAGGCAATCAAAATGTCTTTGCATTAAAGTAAAGATAAGTCCTTACTAACTGAATTTGTTTTCTTATCTCAGTGATCATTTTCATCTCATCAGAAATGCACCTGCTCTGGCTGCTGGCTACTGACCGGCAAACAGACTTTTTTTCTGAGTATGAACTTGTGACAAATGACCACAGAAAATGATTCTACATGGATGAGAGGTATCTGGAATTTTCACCATGTACTACARATGCATATGGTTTTGAGGGCAGGAAAAGGTCGGCTGAAATGATCTGACAAGCATTTCTGATTTTGTGGAAACAAAAATATTTAACAAATTATTTTGGTAGAACATTCCCAAATAATATACATACTTTTTTTCATTTGAGTGACCAAATTTTGTCATTCTATAATAGCATAGTGTGCCTAAGGCAGTCATAAAAGTAAAACCTTGAACAAAAAAAGAGACTCATGTATACCTGCCACCATGTTTCTGAGATTTGCTCTGAGCTGGTAAAAAAGAGCTGAGCTACCACAGTAGCACTTGCATTATTACTTGCAATAGCGGTAAGGATGGTCTAGTAAATATCATGTGGGCTTGGACAAGACCAGAGACAAAGAATAATAAATAGAGTAGGATTAAGTGCTGGAAAACCTGAAAAGATTCTTCTAGCACTTTTGTGTTTCTAAGTGTAGTTGCCAAGGCCTATAATTATACAAATTAGGTTCTTGCACTTGGGTTATGGCRTAAGCAAGTGTGAGAGACAAGCCCAAATTGTCATGTAGCGTAGACTTGGTTGCAAATCACACAGTCTGAACCATATTGTTTCTAGAACATTCTTTGCAAACTGTACAGGAGCTTAGCTGACCTCCATCAACCTTTGAATATGTTAGAACTAAAAACTGAAAAAATGCAAAACTTGAAATGAAATCTACAGAAAAAGAATTTAGCTGTCTTTTTCTGATACTGAAAAAAAAATGGATGCAGTAAATAGGAAATGCTTCATCTTCATTCTTCCACTTCCTACTTCTCTTTTGAAGGAAAAAAAGAAGTCACATTTTCCTTTACACAGAAAAAAAGGTGACTCATTTTTTAACTAAAACAAATATTTTTCTTAAACCAATTTTTATTTTCCCAAATATTTGACAGGAGCAGACTGTACAGTTCTGAAGAAGTTTAGTCAGCTGTGCAGATTGACTTTTGAAGTGTAAAATAAACCTTTACTTAACAGATGTCACGAATATGACTTTGTGAGATAATGACAGGTTTTGTAATAGGTTGGTAGTGGTTCTTTCTATATGGAATGAATGAAGTTTTGGTGCCAACTCTTTAAAAAAAATGACAACATGATTATTAACAATTGACTGGAATCAGGAAAGGAAAAGCAACAAAACTGACTGTACCTGGTTTCTGTATGCTTGGAAAGTACAAATTGCTCACTAAATTGCAACAAAGTGCCTCTATCTTTAATGGGTACACTCTTCCTTCATCTCACTCTTCCTTCATCCAAAAAGAAATTTTAATCGCATTCCCCAGGAAGACAGCCAGTATTCAGACAGCAAGAAAACCAATCTCCCTTCTAGGCCCACCTTCCTCTGCAGGGCCTGGCTATCCCTACTCCACATGAATTTGATGACAAATTCAAGAGCCAGCCTATCCCTCATCTTGTCAAAAATAATTTGCTGCCTCAACAGCTCACATGACCTATATTTTGGAGGAGAACAAGAAGGATCCATTGCAAGAATCATGGCTTCTACACTCTTCTTAGGAAGCAGGGCTGTGGTCAATGGCGTGAGAAGGGCATTTACAGACACTCCACATATTTGGTACAGAGCAAATCCTTAGCTGTTCAAAACACCAACAGTAAAGTCTGGAAAACTTGATGCACCTGCAGTGAGTGGCACTAACTTCCACTGCTGGCTGAACCCACTGGTATTTGGTGTGGATTCCAGAAAACTTTCTCATCCTCCAAAAATAGCCCTGTGGACTGTCACAGTGCAGTCTGGCTGGAACCACACTGCTCTGTCGGGCAGAGTATATCATCCTGACTTGGAAAAAGAAATGCAGACTTGTTACAGGATTCAGAGAAAAGAAGAAGGACACCTTTATCTCTGGTGGCCCCACACTGAACTTTATTCCCACTCGACAGTGTTCAGGACCTGCTGTATGCAGATCTGACAGCATGGGCTTTGAGACTGGGCTCCACTAGGAGGGAATAACTAAAATGGACGTGTGTACTGACTCTTCTTCTCACTTGCTGGCCTTGTGCCTGAGAGCCAGACCTGCTTCTATATATATGTTTTTAAAGTCCCTAGGGAACAGCTATCCTTTGCCAGCGAAACCGCGTGCCGCTCATCCCCCCGTCCACTCTGTGCAGCCAGCTCCCTGCCCTGCCAGCTGGCACACCACCACGGTCACCGTCAGCCTTTCCCCATTCCCCTCAGGTTACCCAGTGGCCAGTGCTCGTCACCTCTCCAGCWTTCTCATCATCCTCCTTCAGACTAGCCACTCCAATCCTTCTTTTGCCACTACAGCTCACCTCCATTTATGTCATTTCCTCACTCTATTGTTAATTGGGTTCTTCCTCTTCCTGTCTCCTCCTTACTGTTTTGCTGAAATAACATGTTTTCTATTCTTTCTTCTTCCTTCTATTGCAATTTTCTCTGCTCTTTCTCAATCTTCAAGTTCCAATGAATCCTCTCCAGCCAGTTTTCTGGCTCTTCTCCATGCATTACTTCACCTTTCCTTCCATCCTATCAATACGGGCTTGACAGCCATCTCTACCTGATTGCTCTTGATATCTCAATCTGCTCTATGCCTGAATTTTCAGGATGGGGGTGTGAGGAGGAGAGGGATGTGGTAAAATCACACAAAACCTTTGTACATAGGTATGGATGCCATTGCAAGTGTGAGGCTTGAGAGGCCAGCTTTCTCAAAGGTGTCTATTAATATCCAAGCCAAATGCTATTGAAAGCATTCCCTCCACTCTCTGAATTATTTTATTTAATTTCCAACAAAAGCTAATAAAGAAAAAGAAAATACTTTGTTCAACATAAGAGAATTAAGGCAGCAGGCCTGGAGTCCTCCTCATCTACAACGAAAATCCATGCAAGTCCCCTGTAAATACACACCCTCCACATTTCTGCTAAATGCGGGCTATTTACACAATAGCCCATTACAACAGCCCATCTGCCAACCCCCTTTCATGGCCACAGGTGGAGGATGAAAAATTCTTTTGAATGGCACATTGAGGGTCTTGGGAGGGAAGCTTGTTTGCCGCTGCGTAGCTGGGCCTCCCACAGAGCCAAGAGCCTCGGCCTTCTGGGGCTCCCAGCCACGGCTGGCCTTTAGTCAAACAGCGCCCAGGGCAAGCCAGGATTTCATGCCTTTCCAAAACGCTAATTGATTGGGGATAAACATTAACCTAGAATTTTGGTGGTGCACTCTAGTCTTAAGCATGCTGGGCAGCCGCCCAGCTTACACACCCCTTAGGCTAACCCTGCTTCAAGGGTCTTTGTATGAGGCCTGGAAAGTTCATTGAAGTTCAGTTCATTTTATGGTACAGAGGACTACAAAGGGTCTGAGTGTTTTTATTTTTTAAGAGCTGTCCTACAATTCAGAAAATGAATGTGAAAATATGGTGGAGAGAATGAGAGAGAGGGGGCACATCCCAAGCTTTTGAGATGGACTCACTGGTTCAGAAATCAGAGCAATTAAACAGTATCTCAGCCTAGACTGCAAACTGAAGCTGAGCTATTATTTAGATTACATGCACACTTACAATGACAGATAATCCTCCCCTTCCCTGAACTCTGAGAGACATCTTGCCCTTCCAGAAATGTCATCACAGGTTCTCAGCAGTTCTGGCAAAGAGTGTATGCAGTTGGAATACAGCTGGCCAGAATTCAACACAGAACATATAAGTCTTGGATTTCCACTTCATCACCACTGTGGGAATAAAGTTTCTAAGAGGCAGCTAGAAATCAAAGAAGGAATGACAGAGGTTTTTGTAATGACCCAAAACTATTTGCTGAGAACTGTAAGGTTGCTAGACCCTATATTTTTTACCTAGAAAAAAATCAATTAGTTAAAAAGGAACCAATCCACATTAACACACAATTCAAACTGAAAAAAAAAAAAAAAAACAGAAAACACAGCATGCTGCAGACAGTCCTTAAAGCCAGGTTTCTCTTATCCTGGCTGTATGGAAGGCATTTACTGTATTATTTTTTTCCATTACCTCTTTTCTTTTCTTTTCTTTTCTTTTCTTTTCTTTTCTTTTCTTTTCTTTTCTTTTCTTTTCTTTTCTTTTCTTTTCTTTTCTTTTCTTTTCTTATTCTGTTCATCTCAACATTAATTTATAATTCTGCAATATACTTCAGCATTCCTTCTTTATTTTTTTAACCTTTTTTCATGAAAATAATTCTTTCTAAGCCTTTTTTCCTAAACTCCTCTTAGCAGAACATTGAACCGGTAACATTTAAGTTAAACTTTTGAACCCAAAGTGTTTGACTTTTAGTTCAAAGCTAGGTAAAATCACCTCGAGACCAAAGGTCCTACTTATGTTGAAAGAAGAAATGAAAAGATAAGGCATGGAGGAAGCAATGCAGATAAATCTCTCATTTGCTGCAGCATCACCAGCAGAGGACATGTCTACACTTTCCATGGCAATGCTGCACCTTTAGCAATTGCCCAAAACCACTCCAAGCAAAAAGCATCCCATTGCATACATGCTGGATTGGGTTCTGGAGGCAGAAGAACTACATTCACCCAGCACAGCTGAATTAACTGGGCCACTCAGGTGGCTAATTAGCAAAGACAGAAATTTGTCCTTCCAGATGACAAGCTGTCTTCGGAATATCTATGCTACGCTATACAGTGCAATATAGATATGCCAAACCAAAGCTGTGTTCAGTACAATCCTCACTGCTGTGAATGATACTCCCACAAATGTCAGTCAGAACCATATTTCTGACTTGAAGTGCCCAATGACAGCAACTGTTACGTGTTTGGGAGTGTGCTGCCTTCCAATTTTTATAGTCTTTTATGTATTTGACATGTATGACTGTCAAAATAGAAGTTTTCTTTGCCCTTTCAATCTTTTATTTTACAGCTAGGCATCTTCCTTTTCCATCTGCCTTCTATCCCACTGGTAGTTAAGTTTATGTCGTGGTGCCTAAATATAATGGATCACGTGGGCCAGGATGGAGGATCCCTTAGCTAACAGAATACAGTGACTTATAAGAAAAAAACAATGCAAGCCCAAATTTTTCAAAGACCTAATTGCTCCCACCAATTGCACATTTCAAAAGCCTAATTTGTTGATGTCTCAGCAGGTGAAAAAGAAGTGTTCAAAAATATGCCCCTCTAATATGTCATGGGGCACATCAGAGCAGATCTTTGTGCTTTTTCCAGCAAATTTCTCTCTCAAAATTTTCTCCAATGAATACAATGAAAAAAATATATCCTTTGTATTTCCTAAGCTCTTCACTATGGCTCAGATTCTAAACATCCCTAACACCCATAAGGATTTTCTGTGGGTGCTGTTCTGAGTAGGCTGGTAAGTTGTGATACAACACACAGTAATTCTTTTATTCTACATCTGCATTGTCTGCCTATCTTATTTGTAGCTGATGGCTAAATTTCTATCTGATAGAATCACTGAAATAGCCTTGAAATAGGAACTGCCTGTTACTCATGTATTGATGTCTACTAGCATTTGCAGATTCTAAATGATGAGCTCCAAGCATTGGTCACATCTAGAGTAGTTTGTCCAGTTCTGTTTAGACMCAATCCAAAAAGACATATTCAAATTGGTGCAGGCCAGGAAAATAGCTGCCAGTTTGATATGGGGAATAGATTTCATTTTAGATGAGGAGACTGGAGCAAGCTAAATGGCAGCGGATAGAGATAGACTTAAATTTTCCTTAGAGCACACTAGCCAGATCACGACAGTCCACTTCCATACACTAGCTGGGTTGTGTCTGGTCATTTCAGAGTATGGCAAGAGTGATCTGAGGTGGTCTGTATCCACACTCAGGGTCACACCCAAGTGCTCTTGACTTGTTTAGCCTAACAAAACAGAAGGCATGTCCAGTGTTTTGCTAAAGATCAAGAGCAAGAGAATGCTATTGAAGCAGATYTCCTGATCTGGTTTGCTTGAAGTGCAGTTTTAGAGTGCTCCAAAGGGACTCCTTTCAATTGAAATTAACTAGAATATGTAATAAGAATCCATCTAGTGAGACCAGCCACTAATAGATCCAGTCTCTAACTGAATCCATGAGCTCAGACTCAAATGAGCAAAGTAGGTAAAATCCCCCAAAATGCACAGTGTGGAGGCAAACTCCTCATCATCAATGGCTTCATTGTACAGATATGGTCCTACTGCTAAAGCAGACAAGCCAGGTAATATGTTTAGCAGCTATGACATAAACTAGGATGACCTATGCTGAGCATGGCTGCCCAGATTGTTTCTAAGACTGCTAGTTTAAAGTTAGCACAGGTCTTTTTGCAGTGCTCTAAATTACCATCAGTGACTGCAGTGAAGAAATCAAAAGGAACCATAAGAGTGATGAAGTTCTGGATCGTCCTTCYAGCAATACCAAAAAAGGAAGCTAGTTTTAAAATGCTTTATGGAACTTTACGGAAAAGATCGCATCATATGACTGTCTGTAATAAACAGGCAATAGAGAGGACTTAGTCATCCCAAGAGTTTTCTCACACTTCTACCTACTTATGAGGTGTCACTTGCTACATTTGTTTCAATATGTTTTAGCTAAGAAATCAAGAACAGTACTTCAAATGGAAGAAAAACAAGAAAGAAATAACTTGAAGAAGAAATGCASTTCTTCCTACTTCCTTCTGTAATCATCAAGGATCAAAGACAAGAATACCAGCACAATGCATGGAAAACCAGAAGAGTCATATCTGATTAGAGTAGCAAACTCTGAGAAACCCAAGAAATACATCCTTTTTTTTCTTTTTTCTTGGAGCTGTGCTCAGAGAACACAGGAAAAACATACGATTATATGTAGAATGTTGTTGCAATCTAGATAAGCAATGTMACACATGAACAGACCTCCTTTCATAGACAGATTTATTTCTTTATTCAATCAGGAGAGAGGCATAAAGTTGTTTCTCAGAGCTCCCTAATTCTTTGTCAGGTTTACTAGAAAATAAGAGAGCTTGAAAGGTGC
The DNA here is from genome assembly GCF_003342845.1 of Nothoprocta perdicaria. Lineage (NCBI taxonomy): Eukaryota > Metazoa > Chordata > Aves > Tinamiformes > Tinamidae > Nothoprocta > Nothoprocta perdicaria. The sequence goes on from NW_020455832.1 coordinate 1,620,857, forward strand.
TGTAAAAGTATACAAGTTCATTCCCAGGGGGTCATGCCAATTCTGGATTGACAGAATGTACTCTGCTTTGACACTTCAGTAATCATGGGGCATACTTTGTATAACTGGAACCTAAGCACAGCTAAACCATCAATGTTCAGGTTGTTCTGCCTTAAGAAATCTGCTTCTTTTCCTGGCACGTGCTCTGTGCGAGGCAGAGGAAGACCTGGATCTCTGATGAACCTCTGTCRGAGATCCACCCAGCAGGGATCTCTCTCTCGCATTTCCTAAGGCTARCATCTCAAGGATAGATTCTGACCCTTTCTCTATGCAGCCTAAAAGGTCTGTGCTTGCTACACATGAGTTGTACAGCAAAACTGCAGAAAGAACTGGATACAGAGACATCTCTAAATAGTCAAGAATGGAAAAATCTCTGAGGTATGCAGAAGTCATTTGGTTTTGTAATTAGTGGCCAGTATATGTTTTTCAGGAACTCTGGGCTTCTCTTCTTGTCTTTGTCACTGACTTCCTTTGTGTCCCTGGAAATCTCACTTAAACTTCTGTTTTGGATCCATGTCTCTGAAATGGAGATCAAGAARCCTGCCTACTCACTGTGTTCTGATCATGTTTGCTAAGTCATTTCACGTCCTCCAGTGGCAGAAATCTATGAGCCCAAAGAATCATTAGAGTGGGCTGAAAAATATACAAAGTAAATAGCTAGAATTCTATCACAGAGTTATTTAAGGAAGGTGTGGGTGTAAGGCCAATATAAATCATGCTCAAGAAATATACTTTCTTTGTTTCATTATTCATTTCCCACCTGGCATTCAAATTATTTACGAACTAATGTCTTTTAACAGTTTTGTATGTTTTTCCTGACTCAAGATTCATTAGTTCATAGAAGTTGGACATGTTTTTAATGAATTAAGTAAGAAGATGTGGATCTGGGATATTTGAGTACCAACTAATACATTTTTTGAGGAGGGATTGTTTTGGCTTGCTGACTTTGCTTATGACAAATTTAAAATAGCAAGGCAACTAATCTTGAACAAATAAGAAACTACAAAAATATCAGTATGATTGTTGTATCTTTTGGAAATAGTGTTGTTTTTAACAACCTTTTTTAAGTCGGTGACACTAAAGCATATATCAGTAACAGTCTTAGGGAATTACATCAAGCACGAAGTGTTGATTCTGCCTGCTGTGTCTGCCCAGCTCTTTTAGTGTCACAGCTGTTCATAATCAGAACATCGATATGATTCCAACAAGATGTAGTAAATCAGGCATCATAATCACAAAATCTTGAAAAGTCTTGCAGCAACGATCAAAGYCTTTAAATGATCTGTTATCCAGCACTTAGTCTACACTTATGAAAGTCAAAGACTGACATTAAGTCAAATGATGAATGTTCAGACGTGTCCAAACTGCTGTGGCTCTGGAGTCAAGGTCTGAGACTGAAACCAAGGTTCAAGTCATCTCAGGATTTATATTTTGGTACAGGACTGTAAAATGTTCTAGGTAAATTTCTAGGTAAATTTCATAGAGATGTAATCTGTACAAGCAACAGTATAAGGGGAAGTTAGCCAACATATAGATATCTAAATATAACTGCAGTTTCATATGCACTCTAAGCCAGTATCAGTCAGAACTGTTGCCAACAGAAATGATCCTGCACCTTCCACCCGAGGCTGCTTTTTCCTGCCTCTGTATCACTCCTTCTCTTGTACTGGCGCAAACATTTTCTCTGAAGTCTAGTCAACCCAGATTAGGCGAAGTTAATACTAACCAATTATTTTTGTCCTCAGTTTTATTCTAGATCTTTTTGAGATGAAGTTCAGAAGAGGCTTCACATGAATCATTTTGCCAGCATTACGGCATAAGATGTGTTGGGATGGTAATGAATGGGAGATGTAGAAGGTTCCTGGGATCTTTCAGTGAAACAATTGGTATGCATTAATGTAAAAATAAAGTCCACTTCTGCTGGGCGGGGGGAAAAAAWTTTTTTCTGGAGGATATAGTTCATATGACAACAGGACACTTTGATCTTTTCACCAGTTTTCATGTATAATTTGTGACCATGAGGAAAATCAGCAATAGATTGCCAGTAATCAGATTACTTGACACCAATTTATAATTTTCAATGTGACTTGCATAAGGGATTTTCTCCTTGAAAAATAACTGGAGAAAAAAAATGTATTTTTCAAGTCAGGCAATGTTTCAGTTATACCAACCTGCTATAAACCTCACATGAGTGACTTACCAAGCAAGTCAAGGACAATTTTGCATCTCAGATGTTCTTGTATAATTTCAGCTATCCTTTACAGCACCTGATTTTYGTCTGGAAAATGGATCCTTCTGGTACAAATTCAACCTAAAGCTAAAGCACAGGGAAAGCTGAAATTCAGAACTTGGGCTTAAATCCCACTAAAAAAGGGCACAGGAGCCATTGCTAAGAAATTCATCCAACAAGTCACATTTGGTTACATCTCAGTGAAATGCCAAATGAAATGCCTGGCAGTCTCTGTGCTAGTTAGATTCAAAACAATATTCCAATCTCTGGCACGCTTTGGGGCCTTACTGCTCCTTGTAAGGACAAGTTAGGGAAGAGTATGCAGACCAGGCAAGTGTCACACACTGAGAGCAAAGCCCACACATTCAGTTTTCAGACCACACACACCAGCAAACAGGCATCTCTTGCGTCTCCAGAGCAATGTGCCAGACCCAGTAGTCGAGCAGAACCCATGACATTTCTAAAAGTGCAGACTCTATAATTCCCTGCTTGCCATGGGCCTGTGGAAGGTACTGTGCTACCTCGGGTGCAGTCACTGCTCAGGGTGTCCCTGAAGCTGCTCCCACAGCTATCTTGCCTCTTCCTTCATTTTATACAGACCTGATCTAGTTGTCCATGCTGAAGTATTCTCCTCCTTTTACTAACAACACTTGTGAAATTACCTAAAAGGATAGTGGAGCATTTCAGTTAGAAGTTACGAACAGCAGAAAACCTGCAGATGAATATCTGTGTTCACRTGCACTCTGATAATCAGTCACTTAACTTAGGTGGTTAAAATACAACTTATATGAGAAGGGTTCCCTCCCACTAGGGCAATCATTGCAACAAGTGTTTGCAGACAGGGCYATCGCACAACACAGCCCTTCTTCCTGCTCCTCTCTACCAGGTTTTCATAAATCTTTGCTCATGACATGATAACCTGTTGCTCTGGGAATCCTGGGGGTATCACAAACAGAGCATCACGACCTCAAAGTGGGAGCAAACAGAAAGGAGGAATTGGTTCCATGAGAAACAAAACATCCGTACGGAAGATGAATAAATCACCCTTCCAGACCTTTCAAGATCAGGCTTACTCATGTCCTATAAAACTGGGATCAGATTCCAAATTGCCCTGTCACAGTAACCTAATTCACAGCTCTGCAGGACAGCAAACCCACTGAGTAGTCATCTCACATTAAAAAAAAAGTATAGGGGTGCAAGGTTGATAGGGTTTTAGACTAGGCTCATAGGTAAAGCAAAGGAAAAGATATATCTTTTATTGAGAACATAACATTCCTATCAGAAAGGATAAACTTTTTTTACCATTAAATAACCATATAATCTGCATCCATACAAAAAAAATCCAATTTACTCAGTAATATGTGCCTGTTTCATGAAGGCTTTTGTTTGTTTGTTTGTTTATTTGTATTTTTACTTTCATCCCTGAGTAAAAATAATCTTTGATCATGCAGTAGTGGGAACCTATGGGAAGGGTCCCCTCTAGAAATCGCTGCTGGAGGCAATATGTTTGTGCAGGGCAGTTACATCTGAACAGCTCAAGGACTTAATGGAGCACAGGCAGGAATGTGTGGTATGATGCTCTTTATGCTTGCTACAGTAAAATGGATGAGATGTTCAAGGGCACCTTCCTTTCATGGCTGAGACCCTCAGAGTGACTGCAGCTTTTAGTAAAGGCTAGGGCTCCCAGGACCACCATGGCTGGGAGAGGAGAGGGGCTTGGTACTCTTGCTTGGAATTTCCACACAGTGCTCCTTGAATGTTTATCCTTTATTACTAATCTATTCGAGCAGAACATGAAGGAAATGCAAGATCAGTAAAGGCATATGCAAATATTACTTTTTTTTTCTTGTAGGTCATCACTATAGAAACTATTACCACAGAAGCCAGAGATACATGACGGGATCATCAGGGCATATAAGTGAGGGTCTCTGCCTCTTAGGTTCAGTACCATAAATATTAATGATGGGTTCACTTCTCTTCTTTTGAGGGGGTACAGAATAATCATATTCTTTTTCTTAGTYTTCATAGTCATCTAATGGTAATAAAAATCCCAGTCCATCTCACTGGAGTGCTAGGAAGAAGCTTCATTTGTGTTGTCCAGGCACCTGGAGAAGGTGTTAGTGCTGCCATAAGTTAAGAAAATGTGTGCCCAGGTACAAGGGAGAAAGAGTTGAGCCAATAATTTTGGCAGAAGGCCACATTCAAATTGATTTAAATTGATGGAGAAATAGCAYTTGTACCTAACTATTTTCTCCACATCCTCCTGCCTTTGTTAGCATCAGTCTAATTCCCCTGGGTTGGTACTGAAGAGCACCACAGAATCTTTGTTCGTTAAAGTTGCTTCCCAAGTTTTCCTGGGCATACAGGTATACAGGTAATGTGGCAGTCTATATTATATCTTGAGAAAGCACTGGAGTGGAAGGTACTTGGAAAGGCTGAAATAGTTGTTGAAAGCTATTTGCTGTCTGGTTTCTAGGAGACAGCATGACTCATTGCATCTTTCCTTGTAGTCTGCACCTCTCGACCATTTATCAACTAACACACTTGATCAAGACTGATAAAAAATCTTTTAGAAAAATTATGGAGAGCTGCACTATAGAATGGGAACATTAAAGTGTGGAAATAAAATGATTGCTGAAGATAGGGTCTGCTCCACTAGTACTGAAGAATGTAGGCTCACATTCATCCCAAGGGATTTATTGGTGAAGCTCCCACTAGTGCAGGTAATAAATGCATGCATAAATCCCTTTCTATCTTGACAATTTTCCACTAAACATGCTTTGACTGGACTTCACAGTCAGCAATCATTTTATGTGTGTGTCTTTAAATTACTATTGCCATTATTTAATTCATCACTACATAAATATACAAAAATCAAAAGAAAAAAACACTTTCATTTTAGTCAAAAAATATAATTTGCATATGCAGGCCTTTATAAAAATTACAGTAATAGCAATAATAAAAATAATGATCCACAACATGATTTCAGAACTGAAAAAAAAAAAAAAAAGTGGATTTGGTGCAGTAATCATAAATAAGTAATAGCTGGCAATTAACACATTGCATTTTCAGGCTCTGAAAGGAAAATGACACGAGTGTGATAAGGTTGTTTTCTGCAGCTCATTTAGAATAAAGGTGCAAATGGCATATATGACATTTCACAACTGGAGATACACAGAGATTAGAATGCAGGAAGGCAGGCAGAGACATCACATATAGGTTACAAAGGAAAACTCAGCTATTACTACAGAATGTACAGATTAGGTCTTATAAAAACAGCATTCAATGTATTTCCTGACAGCAAGAAGATGTTGTCAAACATTTGATTCATCAAATGTTATCTTCACTATACAAGAAAAGCTTTCTAAGCCCTGACAAACCCCAGGAAGCAGAAAATGAAATAAAACAGAACAACTTCATTGCCAATTCAGAAAAATAAATAAATAAAAATGACCTCTGAAAATGGAAAATATATTTTTTATGCAAATATTAGGCTTCCATGTTGGAGTTGAACAGTTAAAGGACTTTGTTCATCTGTAATTTAAAAAGGCACAGCTGAAGAACACGGGTGACATTTTCCATAGTTTGTACGTACCTGCTTTAGAACCTTAAATGCCACTTTTAAGTGATTTAGACGCTGGGAAGAAATGTGTTCAARGTGGAGACATTAAAAGTCAAGGAAGTCAAAGAATGCCATTTCAGATCAACCAGTCCCACTCCTGAATCCAGTTGGGATCCAGGAAACAAGTTTTATATAAACAAAAAATAGAGGAAGAGCAAAACCGTGGGTGAGGTTCCGGCCTGCAGCTGCCCACGCCACTTGGAGCCCTGCTGCCCTTGCAAACCAGCAGGCTCAACACCACAACGTTGTGGTCACACTGGAACAGGAGGCGGTTCCCCGCTGGTCACGGGGCTGTGTTTTGTGCTCAGAGAGGGAGCACCAGGCACTGCACATATGTCCAGCGCAAGCCCTCTGTGCTCAGACCCAGCACCCCATGACTCATGATCAAACCTGGCCCTCTTCCCCAAAGTTTTCCCTCATTAGAAAGGCCAGATCACAGAATCACAGAATCACAGAATGGTTGAGGTTGGAAGGGACCTCTAGAGATCATCTAGTCCAACCCCCTGCTCCAGCAGGGACACCCAGAGCACGGGGCATAGAGTRGCATCCAGGCGAGTTTGGAAGATCTCCAGAGAAGGAGACTCCACAACCTCCCTGGGCAGCCTGTTCCAGGGCTCTGTCACCTGCACAATGAAGAAGTTCTTCCTCATATGGAGATGGAACTGCCTGTGTTTCAACTTATACCCATTGCCCCCTTGTCCTATCACTAGCCACCACTGAGAAGATCACTGAGGTCACTGAGAAGATAATGAAATGATTTATTCTGCTCAAAACTGACTTTTTTTTTGTTTGTTTCTGTAGAATTTACCCACACAGGTACACAAAAGGTACACCAAACTCATACAAAAAAAAAAAAAAAGGTGTTAATTTAACAATTAATCAGAGTCTGCCTCCTAAATGTCTGCAACACTTTACTAATATGTCTTAGGACCAACTTGGGAAATTTMCAATTTATAGTATTTAAAATTACTACATGACCCATTTTGCTAGACACAGCTTAAACCACTCCTCTGCAGATCCTTTAAAACTGTTTTTGACACAGCACAAAATAAAAAGAAAAAAGAAGAAGGAGAAAAAAAGGCTCAAGTCAGGATGATATGTTCTCCACTAACATGTGGGAGAAGCAGGTTCTGTTCCAATCCTCTTGTTCCCCAGGCTGTCATGGGCGCCGAGTGCTGCAGAGATAGCGGCAGCAGCAGCTTCTCCAGCTGATTAACCAGAGACAGTGACAGACTTTAGCAGGAGTGCTACCCAGCACTCCAGAGCCAGAAGAATAGTTGCCTCAAAATAGAAGCAGATGGGCCTGTGCAAAACGATGGGACTTTGGAATTCAAGAAAAAAAAAAAAAAAGTGTGTGAGTGGGGAGGGAAAGGGGGAATTGTGTATCTCATTTTAAAGGGGAAATGTGCACTCTGTCTCCTCCTATCTTATCGAGCAAGAAAGATAAGGAGGTCAGGCTATGCTAAACTATAATGAGCTATGGTAAACTGTGGTTCAAAAATATGCTGAAACCTTTAAGAATCAGAGTAGAAGATCAATGTAAAGGTGCCATGTTACAGAYCATTTATACAAGCATAATAATCCTGATAATAAATCCAAGCAGAGGCAAACGTATTTCTTCTTTCAGATTTTGGACAAGTCAAATGGATTGTGTGGAAAGCAGTGAAATATCCTATTTTATAATCAGTTCCCAGTGCAGAGCTGGATTTGAAATTCCTCACTGCAATTTCCTAAGTCTGAAAGGCATTTGTTGGTGTAATGACTCTTTGAAGTCTGTAGGCCAGAGTCTCTAGCAGCTTTTACACCAGGTAACTCCTTTAACTCCAGTGAAATTGCTCTAGGTCTGTGCTCTGGCAACTGAAAACAGAATCATTCTCAAAGGAGGGCTTCCCATTCCTGAGCAAAAACCTAAGGGTTGGCCCCTAATTTATTGGTCCCATGTTGCAACAGCAAAACTGTGTTCTAAAAGGACGTTGCAGGGCTTTAGGATGATTTATACTGATCTGAAACTGAAGCTACTAATGCTCCTACTATATCCCAAGTGTGCTGCAATGCCCCCACATATGCTGAAAATAATGCTTAGGGAGGCCTTCCTCTCATCACTAGATGCAGACCACTACAAGATAAGGCTAAATTAGTGAATAAAATGGGCCTAGGCCCATTCTCTGACCCTAAGCTAACTTTTTCTCATCCATATGGCTAAACTCTCCCAGCCTCCAAAACAGACTGGCTGCATTTAATGTGCTTGTTGAGAATGTGTCAGGCCCATGCTGAGCCCTGAACTGTGCGGGCGCTGTCTGGGAAAGTGCGAGGCTGCTGCTGACGGTGCCAGCAAGTCGACCATATGGATGGTCATGCACCAGCGCGCAGGCCTGTGTGATGGCCTGGCTCAGTTTAGTAGCACAAAAGTAGTCTTAGCATCTAAGTCTGGGGCTGCCATCTCTTAAATGTCCTTCCTAGACAAAGTGACATCTAGAGCTGCCCGTTTCTCAAAGTTGAATTTTGGTGTAAAGAAATAAAGAGGAAAGCCAAGATACTTTCTGCTATATGTAAAACAAAACAATGTAGAAACAAGCACTCACTGAGCTGGGTGAGATTCTGATATCATGCACTTTTGTCACCTCTTTAAGCAATATAAACATGGTAGACATTATTTTAAATTGCCTCCTCCAACAAAATGCTGATTTTAGACTTTGTTTTGAGCCTCCCAGTTACCATAAAACAGACTATTTACTCTCATCTTAGAAGATTTTAACTGGCGAGACATAGCGAACACCAGTCAATACCATTAAGGTGAAGAYGACCCTTCTGCACCACCAGCAATTCTTCAGGGTATTGTCTCAGCAGAGTTCTGGGGAGATGATCTCAAATCTCAGAATCAAGTGGAAAATAGAGTAATAGGCATGTATGTCAGCATAGATTGATTAATCAACATTTAAGTTAGAGTTTGGGGGACACACTTATCCTAATGTAAGAAGAATAAGCCCCACTTACTACTCTTGTTATCTAATGCTTGACATGGCCTCAATACTCACTTAGGCCTGGCAGAGACCCAGAGAGAGATGCTGATATTCAAAGCTGCAGTTGCTGAATCTTTGAGCATCCCCTGATGCATCTGATTAAAGCAAATGATCGATACTAAACTTTGAGAAAAACTAGTGTGGGGATGTTACGGATGACAGCCCATGAATAAATAACTCTGATAATGGCATTTGTCTTACTATAAAGCTCATTCATAATTTAGAAAGAATAGTGCCCATTAAAGAACACCTAGAATGATCACTGCCAAAATAAAGAGTTAATTGGTTTCTATCTTCTGGGAACTCTCTCATAATAAGATCAGTATGGAAAAGTGGCTACCAACTCTATTTAACGAGTATAAAAGTACCTATTGTCCATATAACTTCCTCCTCTTCTAGTCTTTCTTCAGCAGTTTTTGGATGTCTACTTGATATACAGTCTCTAAATTTGAAATAAAAGAAAAAATAAATTAAAAAAGTCTAATTATTTTTTCTTAAATAAAAAGGAAGTATTTGACCTAATCACCACTGAAGTCATCAGTGATTTGGGCCCCAAAGTAAACATCATGCGACCCTTACTACAAGCACTGCTCCTTATTAAGTGAATCATTGTTGCTGTACACTAAATTTAGAGGAAGAAATAACCCAGTTATGTCGGAGGAGTTATGTACTTTAATAAAATGTAGCTTGAATATTCATTCTGTACAGTTATGTAAGACCTATAAAATGTTTCCTGCCCCACTGCCACAAAACCAGTTTGCAGATGTCTGACTCTTAGTCTTGAAATACTGTCTGTCTAAGGGAAGAGGAGAACACCAATAGCAGAACCTTGCTCTAACAAAATAACAAGTGGTTTGTATTTTCACATAAGGACTGTACATATGCACTGGCACGTCTGTTCCCTACACAGCCCACAGCTTGGAATGGATAACATGGACTKTAGGGATTAATGCCAGCCTCACTGGAATAACAAACACTTTTACTGTAACAGTCCTTGCAGATTAAAAGAAGACATATTCCTTTGGACGTCATGTCAAAATGCAAAGTATCATCTGACTCTGCCCTCACCAGGTCATCAGTCACCTGTTTCTATTTAACAAGTTTAGAATAATGGTGATGGAGCCAGAATGTTTCAAAACCATCCTGGATTAATACTCCATGTGGAAAATTATGATGTCTCATAGTGTTTCACATCTACCTCTACTATATTAAACACTACATAAAACAGTCCAAATTCCAGACGTTCTCTCTAGATATTGTAAGTATGCTACACGAGTATTTATGAGATCAAAAACATGCCAAGGCTTTAAGTCTATGAAATAGAAACTTTTGGTTTCATGGAAGACCAGGTTTTCAGCACACTGCTCCCCTCACCATTAAACATGCCACAGCCCTGACCTTGAATATGCCTGCAAATGTCACCACTGTCACTTCTCTTGAGTTTAAATACAGAAAATAAGGAGGCTGTATAACACTGCACTCCAGAGCTCTGCTTTCAAAGAGCAAATGATTCAAAGGACTGCTATTGAAATACTGAGACTTTCTGCGGGTTAGCTCATCTGATGCCTCTGCACAGACCTTGGCAATGCTTGTTCTGCTTCTCATGCATAACGGGTCAATGACGTGAAACAGTCATTGCTAATTGGCACTTTTACTAGCAATCAAAGTAGGGAGACAAAAGGTTTGACAGACCTGAAGAAAGAAGTCAAGGAGATGTGTGAGAGGTGAGGAAAGGCAGACCAGATCCCCTCAGTCCCACGAAGAGCAAAGTTTACAAGATCTCAGACATCATGGGTTTGCACTGCTGTCTCCTTGAACTACTGTCGCACGCATTACTGAGGTTTCCTCCTCTCCTTCCAGGCTGGTTCAGCCTCTTTTACTTGCTCAGCTTTCTGTAGCACAGAGTGAAACTATGGTACCAGGGCAGATGGATAGAGTAAAGCAGGAGCCAGGGCAGAGGACAGATGCTGCTGGTCCTGCAAGGATGATCACAGCCTGCCTCGGCACTTGTCCAGCCCTGGCCACTGCTGGCAAACCTGARAGGAGTCTCATGGAGCTCCACATTCCTACAGGGAGTGATTCTGGAGCAGAAGGGATGCAGACTGGAGCAACCTTGGCTGAGGCAGCTTTACCTCTGGTTGAAGGGCTATGCCCTGTGCTCAGTCTTCTGGTTGCTTCTCTTTTCCCTATGGGGGAATAGGATTTTCCTGGAATATTACACTTGTGCATCCATGCATGGAATTACACTTTCCCCTCTGTGCCTGTCCAGAGTGAATTGCACTGAGTGGAAGCACCTTGATGTCGGGATCTCATCCTGCCCACRCTGCACTAGCCATGCTGGGGAGATTTCAGTCTCCGAGAATAGCAGTCCAACATACCTAATGAGCACTGCTCTTTCTTCTTATTTCCTGTACGAGAGGGTAGAGAGAGATGATTCACTAAGGAAATCTACATAATTAGGGTCCATCATTTCCTACAGAGAGGAAAATCGTGAACAAAGCAGACCCCTTTCTCCCTGCCTTTTAGCAATTCTTCCCAAGTACCTGCTAGCTCCTGTGCCTCTAAAAAGGAGAAGGGGCACCAGGAAAATCCTGCCTGAGCAGGAGAGCTGCCTCCCTGGTGATGYTGCTGCTCCCCAGGTTTTGAAGTCAAAATACCCTCTAATTAGGAAATGTTTGTTTGATTTCTTTTTCATGGCACTTGGTTTTGATGCCAATTTATAAATCATGTCAGGACAAAGGTACCTCCACAGGGCTTTGGCCTGGCAGCACAACACTGCAGAGGTCAACAGAGGCCAGGTCTGCTTCAGGAGTCCACCCAAAGCTGTAGGTACGACCTCAGCCTGCTGTGTGTGGTTAAACTTGATGGTCTTGAAGGTCTTTTCCKACTATAATGATTCTGTGATTTTATGTGTGGTTTGGTGAGCAATGGAAGAAAATCAATGAGTGATGGAGGTGCTGGGGCACTGGAGGCTGAGGGACCCTGCAGTCCTGGGGAGATGCAACTTGGAAGGAGGTCTGGGACCTGAGAAGAGGGAAGCAGGATAGCTGCAGGCTCAGAGCCCAGGAGCATCAGGCTCATTTCTGAATGGTGGCAGTTACAAATTCATGCTTCTTCCAACTTCTGCATTTTGCTCTGTCTCTTTCCCAGCAAGCAGGGTGGCTGCTGTTTGGTGGTGGAAGAGATTATTCCAGCCAAAAGCGGAAGAAGGAGGGAAAGAGAATGACAAATAGCTTGAAATGGGAAGGATGTTAGAAATGCACAATCATGATATTTCACATTATTCCAGCAAAACAGTTAGTGACATAAAATCCTACTAGGAATTTAGGGGCCTCCAAAACAAGGTAGTATTCAATGCTTCCAAAAATGACAAGTCCCACTCTTATCCTTCTACTTCGCCAGATTGAAGCACTCCACCCCATTTAGAGCTAGGTATGGCATGTGTTTGCACAGCTTTTCTCCCCCTTCTCTGTGCTGATTTGACTCACTACTCTAGTCATGTAAAAAAAGAAAAGGTGAGGGGAATGCAAAAAATAAAAGAGAGAGGGGGATAGATTTCTGTCAGCTTAGTGAGTTCAAGGAGTCAAGGGAAGCATCCAGATTAATGACCCAGCAGATGCAAGGGAGAAAACAGAGCCTCAGGTATCCCTGACGCATATAAGCAGGAGAGAGGCAAGGTGGAGGAGAGAGAAGATGGACATTTCAATAGCAACAAAGTTGTATGTTGTCTCAACTCCTCCTGGAACAGCACTGAAGTTTTTCAGTGCTTTAAGGTAGATTATGCAGGTCTGGGACAACTATATGTTAGGGCATCATCACAGGGCTTTTGACTATATAATTACATAAAAACTACATAAAATTAAATAAACAAAGATTGGTAGGGAATGTAAAATCACAGATCACAGAATATTTAAGGTTGGAAGGGACCTCTAGAGATCATCTAGTCCAACCTTCCTGCTCAAGCAGGCACACCTACAGCATGTGGCACAGGGTGGCATCCAGGCGGGTTTTGAAGACCTCCAGAGTAGGAGACTCCACAACCTCCCTGGGCAGCCTGTTCCACTGCTCTGTCACCCTCACAGTAAAGAAGTTCCTCCTCACCTGGAGATGGAACCTCCTGTGTTTTAGCTTATGCCCATTTCCCCTTGTCCTGTCGCTGTGCAAATCAGACATGAGTTCACCTCCATTCAGAGTCACAGGCAGCTGAGGATCAGGGGAGCTGGCATGCTTCACTGGAGGAGGTTCATTGGAGGGCTACACCTTCAAAACTCTTCCCAAGTTTTTCTGTTTATTGGGTGTTCACATTTATGCCAGCTGCTCTTATTCTGCTTAATTTCTTATTCTGTGAGTTGATAGGACAAGTTCAGAGCATGGATTCTATAACTGAGATATTCCTTATATGCTTAAAATAGGTTTTTACCTATACTTTTTAAATCAATCAGATGACAAGGGAAAAACACAAAAAAAAAAAATCTTCAAAGAAAAAGGCTCAGAATGGTGTGCTTTATGCAGCATTTGACCAAATTAGCAAATCAAATTTTCTAAAAAGTATACTCCTGGCAACAGACGATGACAATCTCAACTTTCTACTAACTGTATACTTTTCAGTTTGTTTTTCTTCCTCTTTTTTTTTTTTCTCTGATTGCTATCATACTGAATTATTTTATCTACAATGTACCTTTCTCTATCAGTGGCTGAATATATTATCTAAGAAATCACTTTGCATAGCTCCACAACTAAGTTCAGCAAAAAGCCAAAAGTTCCATTAATTATGTGAGAAAACCTGTGAGAAAAGGCTCTAATACTAACTCAGATTTGGTAAGTTTTTTTAAACAGCTTCAAGCAGCTGATTTTTTGAGATAAGCCTTTAAAAGTTAGAAATCAGCTCCTCTGCATTCCACCTTCTAAGAGGAGAATTATTACCCTCAGCACCACAGTAGCTGGAAACCTTAAATCTTAAAGCTATGTCTAAAATGCGTGTTGTATCTAAAGACAATTTGAATTGTTTTTGTTTTCTTATTACTGTTATACTGTTATTGCTTTGTAGATCAATAGTAACTTCTCACGAGCAACAACATACTCCGTAAATCAGCATCCTGTTTTGGGCAACCTTACGCAGACAGTTTCAGTTCGTTATTTTTGTGTTGTGATTAGTTTGCTATAAAGCATTCACCAGCTCCCATCTGGGGGAAGGGTGGATTGGAACAGGGATAACAAATGGTAATCAGCTGCTCCCRTGGCTGCTTGTGGAGACCACAGACCCCACTGCCTTGGCCACAAAGCAACTGCCTGAGATTTCTTATCTCTCCTAAGTTTCACACCAAATCGAAGATCTTTACAAGCACTTCCTGTTCCCCTTGTAAAAACCCATCAGCTAAAAGCTGCTGGTAGCTTGTGGCCTTCAAAGGTGAGACYTGAATATCAGCTCTCCCCTTGTGCCGCTTTTCAATACAAAGGAAACTCTGAGCTTTAATTGTCAGACAAAAGAGAGTGCCTTAACCCACACAGTTCCCCTAATTGGGGTCTACATGTGTATACATCAATGACTTTTAATGGCAGACCATTAGCACCTTTAAACATTACACTCTCATTGGTTGAAAGTCTATGTGCAGAGAAGATTTTAGTATTAAAGGTCACTTTAATCTAAGGAAAAGAATAATAGGATCCATTGCCTGGAAACAAAAGTCTGCAGAAATCTGTAATTACTCCTTTCACAGCGAGGACACTTGGCAACTGAAACAACTTCCCTAAGGTTGGTCTCTCTTGGAAGCTACAGACCTTTAGTGTTGACAAACCAGTAAAGTGAGTGTAAATGCCAGGAAAAGAGCATAAACTCTGGAGGCATATATCTGGCCTCATGACTGCCTGTGACCAGACATCAGCTGAACCACCCTAACTAGCCCTCCCTAGGGACTCCACATAAGTTATCTGGACCAGCTCCTTTCCTGGACCTCAGCTGCTTGACCCCCATGCCATCACCTCCCTCACTCACTGGTACCCACAGAAGTGCTTGTGGGACTGCAGACTGAACTGAGAAAGAAAAATAATTCTGGGGAAATAAAAGAATAACAACAACAACTTCTCCCCTAACTGGACTTTTTCTCAGTTGGATTGAACCRGATATATTCATTGATGTTTGTGGCATGATCTCATGAACCAGAGCACCCACAAGACCTCGGAGAGACCTTTGCATTAATAACAAGGAAAAAGTGCTGCCGTGATGCAGTACTGCTGCCAGACAGGTAACTTTATGCTTCATATGAGTTTTTGTAAGGTAATATACTCCAGTTTAAACCTGGAAATCATCACCTTAGTTATATGGCAAAACCAGAGTGCAAAACAAGTATAAGAGTAAAAGTGAGTCAGTCTCAGTTCTCATTCTGGTCCTCCTTCCAGGAGAACCCAGAGTTTTTCAGTGAGAAAGCTCTATGTCTGCTCACTGAAAAGTTCTTATTCAGCATTTTGGTCTGATGACCATTTCTGTGATGATAAGTGATAAAAAACATTTTGTGGCCAGTGACTTGGGAGTTGTTTTACGATCCATTTAATAATCTCAAACTGAAAATGGTGTGAACAAATTCTAGATCACCACAGGAGCAAATCTACTCTTCACTGGATCAGAAAAACGCTTCAAAAGTTGTACTCTACATTATGTTTCTACACAATCCTTTTTCTGGTTCCTCTAATGTTTCCCCTAATAATTTCCCAGCTGCTTTGCATCCTTGCAGGACAGGCTTTTTCGTTTTGCTCTTGGGTTTTTTTTTTGTTGTTGTTGTTTTTGTTTTTGTTTCTGTTTTTTGCAAATTTTGCACCTGACTTTGATAAGACTCAGATGAAAGGGGCACAGGGGATCCTAAAGAACATGGTTTCTTCTCCAGCCATGAGTCCAGCCATATCCTTTAGCATCTTCATCATGAACATCAATTAGATGTTCCTTCCTGACAAGACACAAAGAGTTGGTGCTACTTATATTGTTCATTCTGGGGGCTACTACCATAGTCAGATGTGAAAAATTTCTTTCTTTTCCTTATTTTCCTTTCCCCTTGTCTCCACTTAACATAGAGGCTTTTGGCCAAGCCTGAGTAAACTCTTAAATCTTCCAAACTTATCTGGTTTAGGCAGTCACTCAAATCCCTTCAAACTACAAAGTTTTCGGCATACATGCCAGGAACAAGCCATGCTTTATGCTCTCCTTCCCATCCCAGCCTTCCCTTAGCTTCTAAACTCCAAGCTGCTTTAGCTCCCTTGGCTGCTAAACTCCAAGACAGAGATTTCAGTTACCCGGAATCCAGTTGTTTATCATTACAACATCCACCAGAGTTACTGGAGGAACTACAACAASAAGAATCAGTCTTCTTGTTTACTACTGTAAGCACCACAGAGAGCAAACACAGGGCAGTACTTGAACGTATTTGTGCTCGTGATCCTTCCCCTGCCAAAGCCCAAATTAACATTTTTAGAAGCAAAAAAAAAAAAACATGGCTAGTCGCTGCAGATAAGCCTTTATAGTTTGACAATCCTGGGTCACCTTTGGCTGGGAGATAAGCTGGAATCGGAAACACAGGAAGTTCTCCGGCCAAGCTGTAATGTTTCTAAGAAGGCCTGGCTTGTCCCAGTTCCTGAATTAGTAGCTTCCTCTTATTCTGCAAGAGCTCTGGTGGCATCAATCTGACTAATGCAGAGCAAATCTTTGCAAAATGCCTTTTTTCACACACCAAGTGTGGCCATGGCCTTAGTAGTAGGAACTATCCTAATGTACAGAGAGCCACCGGGAAAGGCCAGTTTTGGTGGTTCAGCTGATGTCTGGTCACAGTGAGTCATGTGGTCCTCTATAACCAATCACCAGTATGATGCTGTATAGACCACCTACCTCCACTACTCTTGTTGARGATCCATGGTCTGCTTTCCCTCCCCATGTGAAGGTGAGAGCACTTCTCATAAAGCAGTGTGCATCCCACACTAAGAACTGTGTGAGGTAACACAGTGCCTACCCAGGCCACCAGCAGTTATGCCGTAAGAGAGTTATGGCAGGCATCAAGTCTCCCAGGAAGAAATATCTGTGGCTATCACATAATGGGAATGTTTGGAAGAAGCAGAAACACTGTTGAAATAGGAATAATGTTTAGCAGAATGTTGTAGACTCTCCAACATCGCAAGCTATATTTACCAAAAGACACTAAGAGAGTTTCACTGGAGGGTGTTGTGCGCTCAGTTAGAGCACAAAGTCCAGTTCAAAACTTGAAGTGCTCCATGATATGTTATAAAGAAAGTCTTACTGCTAAAGTGAGCACAGAAATGTGCTCATTTTTACTTCAACCTGCTAAGATCATTTCAACCATGTACTATGGTCTACTACACTACCAGTGTGATCACAGCTTCTCTGTTCTAGGCAGGGTCAACAGTTTCTCCTAACAGTTGCAGCTTTAAAGCTTTATTCGCTTTTTGGCATTCAGGACCTGGAGCTTGCTGCAGTTGAAGACTGTTTTTTCTCCATGTGTCTACCACTGAAACACCCCAAAGCCCACCTTGTTGTAACTAGTGCTATTCTGCATTTGGTCTAATTTGTTCCCACCTCTCCTTGCTCCTGAACAAGCATTTAAATCCTCCTTTTTGTAATTGTGTCAAGTCTCAGTTTAAAAGCCTTGTCCAAGTATTCACAGTCTGGTTTTATTCCAGACAGAAAGTACTTTTCTTGTGGTTAAAAATGTTTACTGTTCATCTCACCCAGCACCTACAGAAATCAATTGATGGATGGGATTTCCCACACAGCGGCCTAGTCAGTGGGAGACAGACAGACCAAATGCACTTGGATAGCTGGCAAAGAAGCTTGCATATAGCAGACACAAATTTCACAAGGAGGAAGATCAATAATTACAAATTTTGACTAAGGAGGCAGAATAATAAAAGGTGTCCACAAACATATGTGCCAAGCTCTTGGTAATTTATTGGCTATTTTTTATTGACAGTTAGAGACATTCATTTTTCTCATGACTGCCCATATTTTGTAATAGGAAGCACTGTGACTTTCAGAAGGCTGATGCTGGTTTGGCTTGGCTGACGTTGCCAAGCACTGGCTAGTCTATGAGGCCTTGGCCATACATGATAGAGCTCCCCAAGACTGTTAATCACTGATTTCCCCTACTTACATGAAGACATGCAGTTACTGTCAGCCAGGTTACCCTTGAAATGGTAGATACCAGGTCAATTTTTTTTTTTTTTTTTTTGGAAGCCTGAGGTGGCTAGCTCAGCTGCAGATGTCTGCTCTGTGAATAACTGAGATTAAATGAGATGCTTGCTTGCAGCACAATCTCTTCCAGCAAATCCACCTTTATTTTCTGCATTCTGAACAAACTAGAGAGTTTCAGCACAAGCCATCTTCATTAAGTATCTGTTCACATTCCCATCTTTGGGTAGATTGCTATCATTCTGACAGAAAGGGACTTAAATACCTGGTAAACAGTGTTTCAGAAATCTCCATTTTGGCCTCTTAATGCTTGAAGATTTCCGATTAGCAACCTCCAACTATCCCATAAATGATGAGGAAAATATCCCATGTTGACATGAGAAAGAAAGCACACAACTGGTGGGAATCTTTCCTTTAACCCCAACAGATTTGAAATCACAGCCAATGCTTTCAGATGGAACTGCCACTGGATAACTGTCCATTTCAATGACATATCCTGGCACGGCCTGTGATTGCAAAGGATCTTAGATATTTGATTTAGGCAGTAAGTATTCTTTGACTAATTTGGATATTTGAACTTGCCAGATGCAAATGGGAACATTTCTTAAAGCACCTGCTATCTCCCGGGATATCTGTGAAAATGAGGTGCTGTCCCTCTTGAGAGTATCTTGGCAAATAAAACTCATAAACCCCAGTCCCCCATTGCAAAGCATCTCCTTCTATTCTTTTTACATGTCTGTTTCATTGCTGTTGTTTGGTTTTGTCTGTGAGATCCTGTAGATTCTAATGAAGTTATATCAATTAAAGGATAGAGAGAAAAGAAGAATATTTCAAACAAGCTAATTCTACTTTTGTCTTCACAAAACTCTTCCTTGCTGTCTCTTTGTTTATATGTCTGGGCTCAGCCTCAGCTCAAACAGCTGATTCCAATAAAGAAGTACTGGCAGCTTTCAGCCCCGCTTTTCCCCTTGTATCTAAGAGGGAAACAAAGAAGAGTTTGCAAACTTTTCCAAGTGGACCTGGAGGGGCTTACTTTCTAGAATTTAAACTTCTGGCAGAAGAACTCAGACTAATTATAACATTTCAGTGCTCTCAGTTTCCCAGACCTTTTCCTGGCCTTTCCCCAGAGCAGAAGAAGGAATGTGCAAGACTCCTGTTGCCAACAAATGTTAAACTCAGGAGTCCCTATTTCTTCCCTCTCTCCAGCTGAACCTACACCTGCCTTGGACAGATCTGTCTCTAACAGCTGTGAAATGCATGTTGCATCCTTGTAGCTTGCAATTGCTAGGATGTGAGACCACAGCAACCTGAAAGCCTGTATTCTGCTAAGACAATTTGTCAGTCTTCATTTGTAACAAGCTGTGTGGCAATGCCACTGCTAGTTAAAAGGTCAGTATGACTTTCATTTAAGATTACCTGTTCTCTTTGAGGGCCTCTATGCATTTCCACTTGAGGGATATAGAATTCCACATGCAATGAACTAGAGTTCTGCCCCAAAAAAAGCTAAACCTCTAACTGAGGGCTTGAAAATGCACACAAGGAAGACACGATTACATGCTCCTTATTAGGTACTACAACTCTTCAGCATCCTCAGTGACTGCATTGCTGCAGCGAAGAGCAGCTGGAATTCCCCTCTATATCTTCAGACTAAACCTTTCCTTTGCCTACACAGGCCAATTATGAGAAAATAACTGAGCATTTTGAGATCCCCAAATATTTTCCTAATAGCATAATATAAAAAATATGATCTTCGAACCTGGTCAAGCAGCATGTGGTGCCCGTTTTGAAAGGATTATGAGGTCTCTTCCTATATGTATATCTCCATGAAAACGAGTGCAAAATGATTCCGGGAACAAATGAGTATCCCCCCAGGGATTTGGGCTGGGACTGCAATGTCCTGAGGGACAATTACACAGCTGGCCTTGCTTCCTTTTGCTAATATGTGTATCCTTAGCACATCATCCAGTGCAATCCCTTGGATGTCACGATACAAACCGATGCCAAGAGAATCTGAAACTGCCCAGTTAGGGCTGTATTTTACAGTCCTTTTTATTTTTATACAGCAGAACAGTGAAAGCCACAACCTGACCCCAAAAGCTCATTTTGTAAAAGAGTCTATTGTTCAAGCAGGAACTTTACATTGCTTTTAATAATTTGGATTTTTTTCTTTTACTATTGTTTTAATTTAAATATAGTGCCTTGTATCAAGACCTGGTAGTTTATTTCTGTTTTTCTATTTCCCCTCTGAATGTTGTTTTGGGTTTGTTAATTTCCCAGAGGTTTTTCTTGTTTCTATAGGTGTAATGGCTTGCTTATATGTTTAATGAAAATTAGAGGAAAAAAGAGACTAAAAAAAATAAATATAGAGCAAATCATATTCCAGCTGCCATCTCAGAAGGGAAATAGAGAAATTAAATAAAACAGTAGTAACTCCTGTGTTCTTATAGATGGTCTGAGTCTTTGTATATCTTTCTCACCCGTTTGGCTGTTCCCACCTTCTGACATTGGTTTGCAATTTGTGTTCTGAACTCTTAATACATTATTCAAACAATGTCTGTCTCCTAATTTCCACTATCTCGTCTGATAACCTTGAGTCTCTTTTTATCTCAAAAACGAAGCAAATGAGCCTGTTTTATTTTTATATGCTGTTTGCTGAGCCTCAGCTAAGCTCCAGGTTTGAAATACTCAGACTTACTGGAACCATAGATTCGAATACAAGCAGGTTAATCTTTCCAGCACACAGAACAGAATTCCAACAACTTGCTCAAGGAATAAGTTCTTTCCAAAGAGCACTCCCCCCAGGATGATGGGCTTTGCACAGGCACCCTAAAGTCAGTCTTTCTTAAAGGCTCTCTCTCCTTAGAGAAGATGGGTTAAAGTTCTAAACTCAGATACAAATGCCTTCCCATACACTAATCTTCCAGTGACAGGTTCTTGATTCTTTTTTTATTTTTTATTTTTATTAGCTCTCAGAAGATAAAGTGTGGATATCTTTGCCGATTTCTGCTGCATCAGTGTAGCATAAAAAAAGGTAGTTTCCCAAGGGAGAAATTAAGCCAGTTAGTATATCGTAAATCCAAACCAACACTCTAAACTCCACCCCAAAATCAATAAGCAATCAACATAGATCACAGGGAACCCAAAATATAATCCTCTCAACATTCCTCCAGTGAACAGCTAGAACCTTTTTTTTCTGCACCAACAAAATTATTTCGATAGATTTAAGCAGCAGAGTTTGCATAGATCATAGTATGGATGTTTGCATCTATCAATGAAGATGCATCCTCTTATATAAAAGATCTTCTGGATACTTTTAAGACAATCAAAGAATAATCATGAATCAAATCAGACTATTCATTGGCCAAATAAAAACAACTGCCTGATAAGCATCTTTAATCCAACAGGAAGATACATTCCTCACAATAATCTCTGTTTTGTTTGATTTTTATCTGGCTTGGGTTTTGTGACAGGATACCAAGTTGTCTGCAGTGGAACCTCGAATAAGGTCAAAAACAAAACATCTAGGTTTTATCTGAAGGTAAACAGGAAAAATTCAAAGCAACCAGGAACAACTGAGCAACATTGTTAAAATGTTTGGTACAGAACCCCTCTCCCCATCTACATGCTTCCAAGAAAAGCTGTGATTTAGGAGAAGTAAGGTCCTTCCTAGGTCCTTCTGGGTCCTAGGATGGCCATCTCCATCATTCCTGAAGCGTGGCTGGCTTCTCTCAGCTCCACAACGCTGCAGTTCTCTGTTCCTTTGCCACCTACAACCTGCAGTTACTTCATGAATTTGGAGCATAATTGCTGCAATTGAGCAAAGTTGCCCATTTGCACAACTACCCAAAGAGGAGGACCCCCTTCCTCTTCCCTCCTCTTCCCTTCCTCTTCCCTCCACAGTCACACCTCACTCAGTCAATGTCTTGTGAAGACGTAAATACAGCAAATGCCATGCAAGACCCACTTCAGTTAGCTTTCATATATCCATATGGCAATGCCAGCCAGAACCAGGAACAGACATTTAGCTCTGCCACCTGGAGAAGAGGTGAAAGAAAAAATACAAAGCTAACCAGTGCCTGTACACTGAAGACTAGCTGTCCAGGTGTTCCTATCAGCACCTTCAACTGTTCATTTTCAAGCTGAAGGAAAAAAAAAAAAAGCAGGATAAACTCTGGCAAAAACTAGTTTCTGGGTATTAAGAACAGCCCAGCTCACAGCACTAAGTTTTGCAGGTATCTTAACAGTATCTCATGGATGACTGAATGGATATGCATAGCTGATCAAACTTTATCCACAGACAGAAGGAAAAAGACTTGACTAGCTAAGCAAAGCCACTCTTCTTACTGTTTCCAAATCTAAAATAAAGCTCTAATGTATATACACACACAGGTGAGAATATTTGTATATATGTATAATTTTGTGTATATATATATATATATACACACACAGTAGGTGAGAGTATTTACGGACATAAAGCTTGTAATTGCAAACTCGTTGTGATCTTATTAATAAAGTTTACCATAAGGGAAAGTGCTAACAAAAAGCAAAGTTGGCAAGGCTGTTAGCATCAAGTGGAAGTTTCATGAACACCACTCATATCATGGCTATTTTCAGGAAAGCTGCTAGCCTGGCCTCTTGAAGAAAGTCCCACTTACACAAGGACCCTGTACCATCTGCTAGGATGTAATAGCTATGAATCCCACGCTTTCAGCACTCAAGTCATGGCTGAAATGACACCAATTTCTTCACTACTACACTATGCATGATGGATACAAAAAGGAAGAGGAAACAATGTACCATTTTCTGCTCTGAAGATGCTATGCTGGTTGCACAGAAACAGCGCTGAACTGACTTTCTCACAAGAGTCCTATATCAGTCATGGAACAGAGCCAGGTGGGATCATCCTCATCCATACCTTAAGCCATATCCATAGCTTAAAGCAACTGGAGGATTTGGTAAATCTTATTTACCAAAGAAATCTCTTCTTTGTTCCTACTTTAGTGAGATTATTAGTTTTTAGACACCTTTTTGCTGGATTTTGCTTGAGAGCCTTCCAGCAAGGACTCTCCCTGGTTTCTGGACTTCTTGGACTTCTCTGGATGATGACAACCAGTGGGATGAGCAAAGACAGTCATTTAGGGGATGGGTCCGAATCAACTCAGAGTCTAAATCCAACAATAGTGTCCATGGGAGAAGAAATTCTGTTCCTCAGAATTCAAACTGCAGTTTCAGATGTCTTTTAGAATAGATCATCAAACCATGACTCTTACCCACACAGTAGTCATGACCAAACTTCTGATTATTAACCCAAGGGGAAAAATACACCACAGTGCAAAGCTAGTCTTAGCTCAAAAGACTCAAAGAATCTTCATACTGCAGGTAACAGCATATTCACCCCATCAGCTACCAGAAAGCCCTGCACCATAGCAGAGCAATGAAACATAAAGATCTCCAACTCGTTTACCACTTCTTAAGTGGCCTATCTTCTGCAGAAACAGAGTCCCTGCCACCTGTCAAGTCCAACCTTACCTTTCGTAACTTGATCTTTTCCCTACATGTCACTCATGGCAAGAGAGCTGGCCACCCAAAGGTGCAGGGAGTTACCGTTCTAAAACTACTGCAGAATATTCTCACTTCTTCCAGCTGCTTTAAATGGGTTTTATAGTTGGTTGTATTTTTAAAAAATAGTCGTGATTTTTTGACAGTTGCTGATTTTCAGAGAAGGTTAAAAGTTATCAAATACCTGCAAAAGAGGAAAGTGAAGAAAACTGTGAAGAAAAAGATTTTCAGGAGAGCAGTAGAGAAGATCAAGGAATTTAAGAGTGGATATATTCTGGAAGTAAAAATGATTTTCATATTCTTTCAAGGGTGAATTTAAAAAAGATATAGTAATAGTAAAAGGAAGGAAAAAATATTTTACAATAACTTTAGAGGTTATACCTAACGTTGTTTCAATAATCAAATACTTTATCAAGAAAAAAAAAAAGTTAATTTGTTTTTTTAAAAGCTCCCCAGCTGGAAATAGCCTAATCTGTAAAGGACTGCCAGATGTATAGGACAAGAACAGCAAAAGCTCTATCTAACCAAGCAGTCTTCTCTTATCTTCACTGGTAAGAGGAAATGAATGAGTCAGCAGATGAGAGAGGCAGTAATGGAGTGTGTCGCTCCAGTAATTCTGGCATATATGAACCCAAGAAAGTGTCTTAGTTATCAGGAAAACTTTTAACATTAATAAAGAATTACACTGGAAGTCAATGGAAGAATTTCAAGTTTGAAAGCATAGTAAGTCAGAGGTTCTTCATGTCAGTCATTATTTTGGATCTTAGTTCAGTAATAACACCTAGGTCTAAAAGTATTTTTCATCGTTTGATCAGAAGCTGCTTCACCAAGGAGTTTGGTATTTTTAATGCTATTGTATAGAAGAGGTAAAAAAAGAATAAGAAGGGAGCTTTGTTTGATAAGGCATTTCAAGAGTTACAAGAGTCTGTCGTGCAATCTAGATTAAAAGAGAAAACACAGACTAGAGTTTCCATGTTTTCGTTTGATTGATTAGATTGTGTTGTTCCTGCAATGATAAGCATGTTAACTAAGGCAGCAATGTGTTTCTTAAATGGCAG
The DNA here is from genome assembly GCF_003342845.1 of Nothoprocta perdicaria. NCBI lineage: Eukaryota > Metazoa > Chordata > Aves > Tinamiformes > Tinamidae > Nothoprocta > Nothoprocta perdicaria. The sequence goes on from NW_020455832.1 coordinate 1,645,569, forward strand.
CAAACTGTCAAAGACTATAAGATTAATTTGATATTGAAAAATTGCTAGAAAGAGAAAAAAATAGTGGAGGAACAGAAACGAGCCCTACTTAAAGTGAAATTCCAGATGAAAAGTTCAGATAAATATCCTGCATATGAGAAGTGTAATTAAAAATATTCTTTAATCCTCTAGTCAGGTTATTGAGCTGCAAATCTCACAGATTTTGATTCTCACAAGTTTCCTATACTCATTGTTTTTGCACAGGTTGATATCCCTACAAATACAAGTCTTTTAAACAGTGCTTTCTTATTTTCACTCATGGCCATACACATATATTTATACAGACAAGCATATATTATTTTTTAATTTACATATAACAACAGTTCCAACTGAAATAAAGATATTGCTTAAACAATCACAAGACTAATAGGAGTATACAATTGAAAACTCATTCTATTTATTTAATTTTGCATTTTTAAGACCTATATGATATATTTTTGATAGCCTGTATGTTATAGATACCTAGAAAGAACTCAAAGAAGGGCTCTACTATTTTCCCATTTTCCAATGGTAAACAACCTGAAAGAATCTTACTAGCTGACCAGTTACAAAACACAACAGGAGGCTCTGACTATTCCTTATTTTAACTGGCATCCTGTACAGCATAAAAATAACAATATAAAAAGTGAATAGCCCAAATTTAAAAGGTGGCTTCATGAGGTATGTGAAAATTTTAGATTTCTTTGGTAGCCTGCGAGAAGCTGAAATTAGATATCTATAGTTTTCGGTTGACTCTGGATTGATTTTCAGAACTTTGGCCTTGTGTTCAGAACATCTGAATTGGATATTGAATGTAAGGGGCTCTGCCATACTGCACTTAAATCGTACACTTAAATCAGACATTCTAGACTGCCATTAAGCTATTAGGCCACTGGGCCACTGAGATAAAGCATGAAATTCCAGTTTGCAAAGCAGACCCATACCAGAGGAAAAAAAACCAGCTTTTCCAAAATATTTTTTGAAGTGTATGCAGAGACTAATGTTACCTATAAAAGTACTATATTTAGATTTCAGTTTATTTCAACATTTTGCCAGAGATCTGGTAGTGATCACAATAGTTTGCATTGCAATGGTGCACAGATGTAATCTGAGCATGGGTTCCTGGTTTCACTGGTATCACACTGAGCCCTTATATTCATATTATATATGAAAATATACAGGGCCAGGGCTTCCACTGTAACGCAGGAGGTCAGGCAACCAGGGCAGCTCTCACCAAGGGACAAGGCTGCCTTTCCTTCCGCCCCTCCCTTTGCTGCTTCTTTTTGACTTTCACTTTGATCCATAAAGTCAAACGTAAAAAGTGGGGGGGCCTGATAACAGATTATTCCCAAGTTCCTAGATGGAGAGTCCTCAATAAATGTGGCTGCAGAGCCCTTCTGTAATAGCAGCTCCTGAGCACACAGTCACTGATGCCTAATTCCCATTCAAATGACGATATGAATGAGCCTCTTGGATGCTTTGTTAGGGGTAGAATCGCTCGGGCATGGCATTCAGCAGGTCCAGAATGAGCTTTCTCTACCCAAATGGCTTGCTTTAGCAGGGTAAACAGTGACCACCTGCTATTCTTTCAGCCACATCCAAAGGAGAAGGAGCACTTTATTATTTTAACTAGCACGCAGCCTGAGTTGCATATCCCAGTGGATATTAATCAGAAAATTCAGAGCTCTCATGCTATCAGAAATGCAGCATTTTGAATTTATTTTCATAAAATATAGAGTCAAAATGAATGTTAATCTTTAAYGGGATGAAAATATGTCATTTCCTTGTGGGAATTAAAAAGTAGGCATAATCTATAACTGACTTTTAAAGCAGACAATAAGGCAGTTGACTTTACCTGGGAATAAAATATTGGGCATTTTAGAAGTGTATTTTCTATGAATTATTTGAAGCACAGAGAACTACGTCTCAGTTTTGAAATTACTTCCTGGCATTTGTTGAAGCTTTTTTTTCCACTAAATAACTAAGTACCTTCCATTAGTGATTTGTGTGTTTATTAAACAGGCCGTAATACATTGCAAGTATTATTGCCAAGCTATCATTTTATTTTAAAGAAGCAATTTTTAGAAACCAAGTCCAGAAGCGAGTTCCAGGCCTCTCACCTTCCAGGGCACCAGTTAGGTATTAACAGAAATGACTTCCCTCAACTACTCTTATCTTATTCTTCTGCAACCTGCAGTGGGATTTCTAGCATGGAATTCAATCTCCTCTTTCTTAGAAGATCTCCTCRCTCGTATCTTCTTTCCAAAACGTGACATTTAAGTTTTTTAGATGAGTATTTGATTGGTTAATGCTTTTCCACAGTTTGAGCTTCTTAAAGTGAAACAGGTGAGAAAGTTTAAGAGTATCTATATTTCCTTTAAAGATACAAAACATTAGTCCTGGCTTGCACTGGGAAATCTATAAATCTATTTTTGTCTTTAACTTCATTGTGTGAATATAATACTGGAGTGGCAACTCTGGTTACAGCCCCTCATTTTAATTATGCCTTAGATGGACTGATTGTTTCCAGGACATGCTAAAGAGATGTCTGAAAGTTATTTATGTTTTAACATAACATGGTAAAAATCCAAGATTCTGCATAAAAATATATACCTCTGCACAAAAATTGCTAAGTCTGTTTGACAAATGACCATTTTTTACGGTAAAAATGAAACCACTCTTAACAAGAGGATGGTGATATTAAGGAACACGGGCTCCACCTGCCCTTGACCTTGCACCCCTGGCCAGGAATGCAGACCTGGGTGTGGGGATGCCTGGACACCTCGCAGCTGAGCACTTTGTGCAGGACATGTTGGGCTGGGGTGTCCTCAGGCACCCTGTACCACACCTGGGGCTGCAGGTCAGGCTCAGATGCTGACAGCCTTCCACCAGAGTCGGGATAAATATTGCAGAAAAAGTTAAAGGATCTCGGTAAGTCTAAAAGAGGTGGAGAAATTTTTCAAAGGGAAGGGCAAACCTATCTCAGCTCATGTTTTTGTATGCTTCATATTTTCATAATAATATGGTATTACTAACTAATGATAGCTATTCTGCCATTATGACCGGTTGGTGCCTGTAAAGCTCAAAGACACTCAAACCTTTGGGTAGGTGATCTGAAGGAAGAAATGTGTTCCTAGTAGCTTTTCTCCATCTTTTTTAAAAAAATTACATAAATTGGTCAACTAAAAGAGGTTATCTTTTCTCTACAAATTCTGTTTTGCTTCATATTCTCCTTCATTTCTTCACCACCATTGAATATTAGTCTGATGTTTTGGGAGAGCTATCTACAATGATTCTACCTGGTACACAGATGTTTATAACTCATCACCATGTACTTGACTAAGGTACATTACCTTTTTCCTTTATACACTTCTTTGCTCTCACTGACATCAAATTTTATTTTGAGATGTTTTCTGGTTATTCATGGCTGTGAGAACTTTCAGACTCTTTTCAGAGTCAACTTCAGAATAGATTACGCCAAAAAAGTCTGAACCATTTCCACCTTGCCAGTGACTGGCAACACATTCATCCCCATTTTCAGACCTAACCTAGCGTATGTTCTAGTATTCATCTTAAGAATATTTTGCTTATTAATAGAGTACCCAACCTGTTTCCGTTTCTCTGTGGTAGAAACATGTCATTTGTTCCTAGCATTCTTTGATCAACCATTAATCCATGAGAAAAAAATCCTCCCATGAGTGGAGGAAAAATTAATCCCATGAATGCTTAGTTTCGTTAAAAGAGATTTTGTCAAACGCTTTTTGAAAATCCACATATATTATATTCTTTGGATCAGCCCTCTTCTTGTGTTCATTTACTCTTTTAGTCAAGCATAATAAAACTATGACTTTCATCAAAGCCTATTTGCCAATATCTCATATTCACCACAGTATTAGTAAATTTATTTGTCATTAAGTTTATTTTTTTTTATTAATTTGTGGAAAGTGGGTTTACCAATTCCTGTTTCCTAGGATCATGACTAGAATTTTTTCAGAGTTTGATACCACATTTTCCATCTGTTTTCCTGTGTCATTGGGACACATGTAAACCRTAATTACAAGTGTCAATTGGCAGTTAAATAATTTACCAATGCTTTGGAGAACCCTAGAGAGAATGCCACCAGGTTCTAGTCATTTATTATTCTTAAGTGTATTGATTTATTTCCAAACTCTTTCATTGACACATCCTTTGACACATTTCCTCAGACTCATTCTCTGTAAAGAATGTGATATCAAACTCTTTTTGTTGTTAACTTGCACATTAGAATTTTGGGGGGTTGAAGGAGAGGTCTGTCTTTCTCCTAGGTGGAAATTGAAAGCATATAATTTCAATAATGACCATTACATACACACCTTTTGTAATTACAAGCATTAACCATCTTAAAAAAACATAGAAGTTGACAAGAAAAGACATTAAACATTAAACTTTGTTTAAACTTAAACAAAGTTTAATTAGGGAAATATTTATAAAAATGAATTAACAGCAGCTGGGTTTATAATCTCACTAACTGTCTGAGCTGGAACTGTAGGGCCAAGTTATTTCTAACATCACATGATTGTTAGCTTTAAGAGAGTGGTATCTTGCTCATTCCTAATTCTCCCATCAGCTATGCCTACTTAAATAATCAAGTTTTTATAGTTTTCTGTATAATTTATAGCCTGATAGTTCATATGCGATGAAACTGCAGAATTAATATAACTAACAGATATAATGGGCTCTCTGATTAATAGATCTCTACATCTCTGGCAATATTTAGCAGGTGGAATATAATATAGTGCTTTTTAATTAGTGCCACAGAAAGAATTTTTCTATTTCAGATTACTCTGATTTTTACTCATAACATTTTTAGGGRTGAAAACTTTAAAAGGATGAGTAATTTTGTTTTGCAGGAGCAAAAGATTACCTGAAAGTATCCCAAACATTTCTGGTTCCATGTATGTTTTACCTCTTATCTTATATCATGCACAGGTCTTTCAAGAGAAGTTGTCCTCTTTCCACAAAGATTGTCTATTTTGCCCTTGAGGTCTAAGCATGTCCTTCTGTCATATTGACCTTATCTTTGACCTTGAACCCAGCTGTGTCTGCTGGTGTAATTCTAAATTCAATAAGTATTTTGACTGATGCATCTAGGGTCTTCTGGTCCTCTCCTATGATCTTCTCTTCCTCCCRTTTTACTTCCAGCTGCTTCAAACAAATCATTTTGAGAGTTCTCCTTTTGTTCTACTGAACTACCAAAGTTTGGCAGTTTTTTTTCTTCTACCAAATTATCTGTAGGGTGCAAACTCTGCATACCACTTTGGAGATGTATATTTTTTGCTCTAGATCACTTAGTGCATATTACATTGGACATTAGCAGACAGCCTAAAGACGTCTCACTTTTCAGCTGAAGCCCTTCAACACAGGGTCTGACTATCAAGGCAAGTGTTTGGGGCAGAGGGTAAGCCACTCATGGGGAATGGAGTCAGAAAATGATTCTTACTAGGGCAGAAGCTGGAGGTTAAAACTTCAATTTATGCTTGTGATTTTTTCCAAAACTAATTTGTCCATCCCTAATTAATACTAAGAAATAGTAGAGAGTAACCTTAGAGTGCCACCACTTAAGATAATGCTAGTATCCCTTTAAAAAACGTCTATAAGAATTCACTATAGGGCAGAGGTGCTTCATGTTTTGTGACACAAAATGCAACACTTGCACCTCTGAGAGCCTGAGGGTTGAGCTTAATTTGCATAAATATTTAAATACATTTACATGCACTTGTCCTGCAAATAAAGAGTAAGATCCAATGCTTGCTATTAAAGCTCAACTGTGAGAATGAAGGTTGCATTTTAAGGACAAGGCAGAGAGGGTATGAAGCCTATAAAATTTTTGTGATGATTTATGCTGGATATTTTATTTACAAATGAATTCTGGCCAATCTGAGTATGACTCCATAAAGAACATACATTATTCCATTTCAGATCAAACCATTTATGGCTTAAAATTGACTAAAATTTGCCTGGTAGTCTGATGGAGATGTTGATGGATTTTCAATACTATTCACCAGCGCTGTTCAAAGTTCTCCTTTAAGCAACCTTCCCATCAAGGAAAATGCTATTAAATGCAAAGGCACAAAATAATGAAATTAAAAGTACTAATCTTGCAATTGTTTTTATTATAGTGTCTTTCTTCTTTCTCCTGTGCTCATTCTCATTCCTTTTTTTGAAACAACTCTTCCACAGTAGTTACAATTTCAGCATGAGAACATTTTGACATTACTGAGTAATCGCAAGATGAGAGGGAAGAGAAAACAGCATCTCAAAAAAGCAAAACTCATAGCAGTCATCAGCGAGACTTGGCAGGATCGTGCCCCTGAGAGCTGCATATAAAGGACTGTTCTGAACACAGTTCTCCTCCCACAGGGGAATACCACTTACCAGAAAGATGCCCGAGTAACAGAGTTGTAATGAGGTTAATCTGCAAACAGGTCCAAAGGAAGGTGTACTTATGGTTTGTGAGTTTTGTGACAGAAATGGAATATAGATGGAAGCTGTATTGCATCCCCATAGCAGACTGCCTTGCACTCACGTAACTCTGTCTTCACCAGATTTGGAAGTGGGTCACTCAGCTTGTTTCACTCAAGTGGGGATGTGGCCTGCCCTCCCAGTGGAATGGTTTTTATCTTATTCATTTCCACAGATTTTATGATGAGGAAAGGCAATCAAGAAGACACTGTGCTTTCTAGGTCCATATTCTTAATATCCCATTTGCTTTGCTTTATGTCCATTGCTTTAAGATACCCATGAATATTTACTCCCATGTAGGTAAATATATCTGTAGAGTGTCAGCACAATATATCTGAATAGTGCTGCCAAGTTGCTCATAACAGTGCTGTTTTATCTGTCTCAGATAGGCCATGACTAAATTCATAGGCTTTATTGTCTTCAGTTGATAAATGTCCTCTTCCATAAATATTGCTTTCATTACATCAAGAACCCAAGGCTTAACCCATAACATTGACATTGTCAACCATAGGAGAGCTATTTCACTCTTAGCCAGCAACAAAGTTAGTAATTTTGTTGGTGGGACTAATTAAATTTTTGTTGCAACTAAGGTATTGTGATCTGGAGATAATTGCTGGAGCCAGGCAGTTTTATCTAACGTTGTTTAAAGACAGACAAGGGCATTCAGAGCTTGAAAATGGCATTCATTTTGTTTTGTGTAGGTAGAAGTCTAGAGTAAACTCTATTCTGCTCTTCTACCAGTGTAAATCTAGAGTAATTTCTCTGGAGCTGTTAGAGTGACCCAGATCTGCACAAGCATCGTACAGACAAATTCAGACTCTGTTAATTTTTTAAATTTTCATTCCTAATTTCTCATTTCCAATGCCATTCTATAAATTTGAAGAAATAGGTGAGCATCTATTTTCTCTAGTATTAGCTGACAGCATCTTTAACTTGTATGTGTGTCTCTATGAACAGTTCAACACAGCAAAGAAGAAAATGGTCATATGAGCATTAGAACTTGAAATTGCCACAATATTCTAAACTATCTTTCTAAAATATTTTACCATTTGAATATTCACAAAGGTTTTGCAAAGGTTATAGCTCCTCAAGATTTTTATGTCAATTCTTTTTGAGCATTTAAACTCTATTTTGGCAGATACAGGAACCTCACAAATCCTTATTTATCTTTTCTTTCCAGTTGGGCATTTTTTTCAAGTGGAATTTGAGGACAGAGCACACAATTGGATTGGAAACAAGGTTTCCTGATGTCCAGCAATCAAATCAGATAACAGCAGTGCAGTCTGGAAATCGTGGCTATATCCTTAGCACAAGAAGAGGTCAAGAGAGCGGCACATGAAGAGCAAGAACGACCCATTCAGAAAGCACCACACCTCTTGCAGACAGGCAGGCGAGTGGTGGGAACATATGGACGTAAATCATGTAAGTCGACTGCTGCCAGGACTTACTGGGCTATACAACTCATTCTGAGAAATCCTGGAGAGCCCTAAAACTGCCAGYGCTTATCTGCAGCCAGGGAGGTGGAGCACTGGACTCTCACAGGGAAATGATCACCTTTTTCTTTCCAATCTGAAGCTTATGCATTTCCCACCAGGGATGCAACTGCTTAAGTCTGAGCTCTCAGAGACTGAAGCACAGGATGTGGGAATTCCAGTTCTGCACCTTCTTCAGCTAAGAGGATTCAGACTCCTTTTTCTGAGCTCCCAGGACAGTGTCCAACTATAAGGCTAGAAAGAGGAACCTCTGGGCTCGCTGCACAACAGCCCTGCTGTCGCCCGCASCTGTGCATGAGCAGCAGCCACTGCAGTCAGGCTGACTTCAGCACAGTTAGACAAGGTGCCTACATTTTAAGGTGCAAATTTACAAACAGCTTYTCAGGATTTTGTCGCTTCCTGGGGACTGAGCCAGTTCCACAGACTCCTGGATATCACTAGATGAAGTAGGGATCCAGTACCCTGCACGAGCTGATGCGGCTGCTTGTGTGCATGTGCCAGTCTTCTTGTGGCTGCACAACTTGCTCTGTTCTAGAGAGTGAGACGGACTCTGGTACTAAATATGCATCAGGGATACACAGGTCAGAGCCCAGSGCAACTTCACAGGAGTCCTTAGAGCAGACAGAGAAGCTGTCAAGCTGATATAGCCTTGCATATTATAATATGTTTCTGCTAGTCTCCAGCCACCTCTGTTACTAAAGGTGCTGGTCATCGAGGTTTCAATTTGTCCCCATCCTATCCCACTCCAATCTTAGGATTCTGTATTTATGCAGTCAGTTTAGTAAAACTGTGTAAGGTAGTACCCCTGCACCACGGACTTTCACCATTCCTTTATGCCTGTAATAGTTAAACCAGGGTCAATAACATTTTTAATGACTTGCAGTAAATGTGGTAAGTACTTAAACAATAGACTCCTCCAGTTCCAGAGAAACTGTTTTATTCTACTAAGTCAATTATCAGTGGTTTCAAAAGTCTCTAAATAAGTAGTTGTCTGACAGAGCATAATGGCTTCTTCTGATACTCCATGCCAACTCATACACTGCTGCAGAATAATTTCTCTTACTCTTCTTTTGTTTAGGATCATGTTGAAAACAATCATGTTGAAGGGAAACAGAAGAAAAAATGTATTTATAAGAATAATGGAATAAGAAAACAAAAGCAATTCTGGGAAAAACAAATTTCCTATTATAAATATTGCTGGCATCTTTTAGCAGAGTATATTGCTGTATGAACTGATTTACCAAAGCTCACAGTTCTCTGGCAATCATGCTAGCATGCCACAATTGTGCTGGCTGAAATAACTTGCCCGCCTGTTCCCACAAGACTGAATGTCACTGTCAGCCCTTCCTCAGCTGATGCTGAGCCTTGGGGAAACTTCCAGGTTGCCTATGCCATAAGGAAAAAAATCTCCCTCGGCTCTCTTTTGTGTCAAAAGTGTCAAGATTATATGCAATGCTGCCAAGAAAACACAGGGTACTTGCAGTTGTATTAATGGGCACCGTTTGGGGATGCTGTGTCCTCCCACTTTCCATAACTGCTTCAGGGAATGAGCAAAGCTGAGCGTTCATAAAAGGCAGATTCTAAGTCAGATGGACAAATGTCTGTGGCGGCTGGCTGTGCAAGGTTAGCATCTAGGTTGTCCAGTTAAAGAAAGACAACACTACTGCATGGTTGGTCATGACTCTCCAAAACGGAGAGCATACACAGTAAGAAAAACTCTGAATGATCACTTGCCAGGAATGCCTTGGATAATGCCTGTAAAGCTACATGGTCCCCTCAGATGTGGGAGACTATGGACTGAGAGAAACTCTGAGATAGCAGAGACCTGAGTTGTCAGCAGCTTCAGGGATCAGGGTTACAGAGAGCAWWWTGCTCTCTGTAACCTATGACAGCAGTTAAGGAGGTAGACACAGTCTGCATAAACTGAAGTCTCTGAGGAATTTTCACATGCAGTACCAGACACAGCAAGTTTCATGGATGATGGCTGAAAATGCTGATTGTGTGGCTAGTTAGGGCCAAATTTTCAGTAGGGAGACAAGTTTGCATTCTCACCTTTCAGCAAGAAAGACATAGAAAGAGGCTTCTTTTCCCTCCTTTGACAGTCCAAAGCATGTGGGACTATTGTGGAACTAAAGCGAATTTTGATCTTTAATGAGCCAAGGTAGATACTCTGTTCTGACTGCTGACATGGATCATTCCCTCTTTTCAGTGAGCATCATTTCAGTTCTGTTTGTGTCCCATTTTAGTCAGTCCATCTACAGGCAGTATCCGCAGGTAATGATATCCTTGTGGTAGGACTAGTACAAAGTAAGACACAATTTGAGTGAGGATCAGTGTGCTTCCATATACTTGCTATACATATTAGAAATCCGTATCTAGTATCTGACTTTTAGTGCTAAAGAACCAGCACTTAGAGATAGTATAGTAATTATTATAAAGGAAATTATAAAGCAAACTGAGATGTACAAGTGGAGATCCCTTTCCAAGCAGAAATCCATTTTAAGACCTTCTAGAAGAAAAATGAATGAAAAATCACTATAAAACATGCCAAGAGACAGTTTCTGCTGCATTAACTACTCTCTTATTTAGTAGAGAAAAGCAGCCAAGAATCAAGCCTAGTGTATCTGTTCGGCTTATACTTCATATATTGTTCACCATTTGCCTTCATACCATAAAAACATTTCAGAAGAGCTTTTCCAATGCAGTGCATGATTTCCATTCCTACTATCCCATTCTTGACTGAATTGTCTACACAAATTTAAATATTTCTAGTAACTTCTGAGTCAACTTGTAGACAAGTTCTGRAAACTGCACAATCAACGATTGCTTTTTTGTCCTCAGAAATATTATCGCTTTCTGCGTCTACTGTGATAGGGGAAAAATTAAAGAAATCATCTGTCTCCTTGATTAGGATTCAAAAACAAAGTTTCTTTGATGCTCTGCTCATTATTTTTATCGACAGCCATAAAATAGTACATTCTTTATCCAAAATTTGAAAGATCACTATGTTTGTTTCTATATACGTTTTTTTTCTTCTGCTAACTGCAGATAAGGAGTCACTCATATGCGGAATAACGCTCTTTTTAAAAAAATTAGTCATGGTGAGTAATACTTGGAATCATTCAAACTTCTGGCTATTCAGCTAGTAGATGATTGAGATGCAGAATCAAAAATTCATAAGAAATATGAAAAACCTTATGTCAGACTGAGAAAACCAAAGGATTGTGAAGTTGTATCTCAGACACAGAGAGATGAGAAATAGTGGCATCTCCCCAAAGATAAGTTTATAAAGATTTAGCCAACAGCAGTCAATTAGCACTGCTGTTTCTTAAGGCAAAATTATCTGCAATAGTTTGGGAACACTGCCTAAGGATATATTCCAGCACAAAAAAAAAGGTGGACATTATGCATTATTACTGTTGGTGTTTTAAATACATTTGACCACAGGCCATTGAAGCAGATGATAAGCATTTTTTTTAGCGTGTACATGTTTTCCGTGCATAACAGCTAATGACCAAAAAATGCATGAAAAAGGAGTGGTGCTGCAATAGGAGGCTATTTGTGTGTTTTCTTACTGTAACGGGAAATGAACTTTTATTACTTCTCTGCATTTGTATTCCGAAGGACAAGTTTTATGCACTTAGCTGTCGCAGCACAAATAGCCTTTCTGTGAGAGGCTATGCTAATGATCTCCACATAGTTATGGAAAGATTGCCCTCTGAAAGGGTGAGCTGAGTTTACCTCAGAGGTTTTTAGATACTTTTCTAATCTTTTTCTAAGTGGGCTTGCCAGCTACTCTGGATTGTGTCTAATGCGTTGATGTGAACTGTTTCTCACTGGTAACTATGCAGGACAACACAGCATTTCTTACACTCTCTTACAACTTTCTGACAACTTTGACAAGACTTATAACATGTTTGTTTGTTTGTTTGTTTGTTTGTTTTCTACAATGAAAAATGCTTTCTAGGAGAAGATTTGCACCATTAGCAGGAGACCAAGAGATTTACTGGGTCTTTGGGAAGGTTTTTCTTTCAAACACTGGGATATCTTTCATGGAAAGGTGTTGAAACCCCCAGAAAGTTGTATCTTAATAAGACTAACTTCTCATCAGAGGAAATACCTAATGAAAGCACCAGGAAAAAAAAATGCAGATCTACTGCAGAAAACTGCAGATCCTCAGTGCCTCACAGAAGCCACCCAAGATACAATTCTGGCTGGTGCTGCCTGGATCCCCTCTGTGGCAGCCCTTGTGCCTCACCTAGCAGCTTCTCCCTGCCTTCTGCATAGCCTGTCAAAATCCATTTCTCCTTTAATCTTTGCTCACTGCCTTTTCCACTGACTCCTCAGTAAGGTCACTATTTTTATATCTGCTTTCAGGATTTCACCTATATCTCACCTTCTTTAAGTCTTCTTCMTTTTTTAATTCGAAGTGCCTATATGTCTCTCCATCTCCATCCTGGACTTCTTTTCATTCAAGACTCGCATTGTTTGCATGGCCTTTTTTTCCATTACACCCACAGCCATCCTCCAGCCCTTCATACTCTGTCCCATGTTTTAAGACCATGGACCCTCTCCTCCTCCTTGCATCACCACTCACCTCTCAAGCTCATCTCTCCCTTCTCGTGCTGTTCTGCATACACTCACTGACAGCTGCAGAAAAGCTTAAATGTCCATTCACTCACTTGCCTGGGGGCAGAGTTTATTAGATGCTGGACCTCAGAAGGGCTGATTCGCTCAATATAGTTCAAGAGTCTCAAGAAATGGGCTTTATGGGCTAGACTACACAAGAGCAGTGTTCAGGCGAGCAGTGTGGGAGGAAGAAGAACTGTCTTTAACTTCCTGCAGCTGAGTGCTTGCAGTGTAAAGCAGACTGATTGCATGCTCTACATTCCCAGTCCTGCTAGCCCTGTAGCCCAGGAGGTACAGGTTTTCGTATGCAAAACAACTTTTTGCAGTTCTTGTGGCTTAGACGCTAACATCAAAGCCTGTTATCTGAAGTCTGCTATCTGTATGTGCGCATCTCTTGCTTGCAAATACACCAGGCAAGACAAAAATATGACCCAAAACTAGTGTTCAAATTTAGATTAATATTACCCCAAGCACTATTTCCATTAGTCCTAATACAGGAATGCACAGATCATAAATTCTCTTCTCAGGCTTTGACAATTCTAATTTTAGTGCCATTGTTAATTAAGCAAGAGAAATTTAGGCAATGCAACAGATTTGGGCAGTATAAAAAGGGAAGAGCTAGGTCATCAGTTTGGGGACTTCAGGTGTTGTTGATTTAGTGCACAAATTGTCACAAGCACCTGAGAATTTTGGTGCTTTTAATAGTGCTTATTAAATCTGCTCTAAGAGAGCAGATCCTTTTGGAATCATTTGGATTCTGCATTAATAAAGAATACTCTTGATTCAACCCTCCCCCAGCCATTTTTGTGTTGACAGAAAGAGTTCATTTGTTACTCTGACATACATGCTAATTACTATACCCATATGTACATACTGCACATTTTATTGACTACTGTATGAGAGTGATTTTGGCAAGGTTAATAAATGTCAAAAATCTTTCATAAACATTTGCTTCTCCTTTCTTTCAGGAGTCTGTTTAATAAACCCAAAATCAGTGTAAGGTCACAATGTGTTTGGCTTTAAAACTGATGTTAAAGTAAGTAATTACACAGGGTCCACTCTATTCCTTATTTAGTTGTATATAACATAGAACTGAATGGATGATTAATAATCATGCTCCATGCTGAAAGAATGTAATTTATAATAGTTTATGTAAATACAGCAGCAGTATTAGTTGTTCATTTACCATTGCCATGTTAGCACATATGGGAATTGTAGCATTTTTAGAAAGTAACAAAGCCAAGATCCTCGCAGGAATTGTGTGCTTAAATACCTTTGAGAATGTGGGCCCAATGTACCAAAATAGCTTAGGATTATTGAATGTTTAGTTAAAATTGGACAGAATACTGGCATGTGTAACAATGTTTGCTAGAAGAGTCATTTATATTGAGCTATGCTGGCAGTGGAGGAAGACAGCAGAGAATTAAAAGTATTTACAAGTTCACCTAACTAAAAAAAAAAGCAAAATAAATAAAAATTAATCATCGCCAGAGTATAAATTACATTTAAAAATGGGAAGCAACTCAGAATCTCATAGAAGATATTCTTTTAATTAATTAATTAATGTCAAAATTGGAATATAAATTATGATTATAGCTGTGGGTTTTTTCTTTTTTTTTTTTTTCAATCAGAATGGTCTGTGAGAAGCCTGGGGAAAAAAAATGATTTCTGCCTCGCCTTACCCATAACCCCTGTGGTAATCTCATGACAGTAGTGAGTTGGTCCTTACCTGCAGCCTTTGATTCACAAGGAAATCCTAAGGAGTGTTCCTATCTTGTGTTTCTSTTAATAAGCAGGCTGTGAATGTGGAACACAGCAGATAATCCTCTCTCATCTTAGGTTTGGATGGCCGTTCTATGCCCACGTTCATTGAGGTTAGAAAGGCTTGGTCTCCTAAATAATGAACGTGGCAGTCAGTAAGCTCTATGTGCAAGGGAGTTATTGCCTTTTCCAAGTGCACTGGAACACTTCATATTTGCCTCACAATGTGTGTACTCATAAAGTCAAAAGTTGGAATGTCAAAAGTGTCCTGTATTTTTCACTCTGGAATACACATAGTAAATCCTTCATGAAGGTGATCAGGCCCTAGATTGTAAGACATTCTTAATTCAGGATACTCCTTACTGCTATTTRTAGGAGTTCCTGCTCAACAAAATGGTAGGTTCAAATCTATTTCTATTTGAGACTGTACTTAAACTTTTAAACCTGGTACACTAAAAAACAGTGCACGAAATAGTGCTTTGTTGAATTAAAAGCCCTTGGCAACTAATTGACCAGGTAATTAATGGAAAGTCTCATATTCTGTACTGCCGAGGCCGGATTGCGCACCAGCAAGGCTGGTGAGAGATCTGCCATTGACTTCAGCGAGGGTGCAAATCACGGCTGTTTTGTTCCTCATTTGGTTTGGTTAGTAAGATTTGTGCTGCAGGCCCTTTTCACCAAAATGCTGGCAGGCTTCTTACAGCATTGCTGGAAACTGGAGCCTGCACAAATTACTAAGGCCTTTTGTATTTTAATGTCTTTTTTTGTAATGATATTCAGTCCTTCGGGGCAACTGCCTAACAGAGACATTTGTCAGCTTCACTTTGTTTAAGGACAGACAGGCCAGAGCCAAAACTGTAGACCTGAATAACTTGAAACTTCAGAGGAGCTGGGACCCTGATTTGAGCCCTGCAACTTGAGGCCCCTGCTAATTAGTGGGCCTGAATTTCAGCCTCTCCTGGGATGCTCCACGTTAACCACAGAGTAATAATTTGTGCCCCTCTGCACAAGGGGCTCACTGCCCGCATCCTCCGTGCGGTAACTCAGCAGTGAGAACACAAAACCAGCTGGACCTCGTTAAGGGAAAGGGCTCCCTTGCACAGYTTCCTATCTCTGACACTGCCCAATAGCCGTTGCCTACGGAAGGGCACAAAAACAGGGAAGCGTGTGGTGATTGATACTCACCCAGCACAACCCCCCTGCCCTCAGCACGCACCGGAGGGGAGTGTGTGCCCCGGCAGGGGAAAGGTCTCTGTTTGCACCACGCTCCTTTCCAAACCGCCTATCGCCGCTCCTGGGRGAGAGAGCTGGAAGGAAAAGCCCTTGAAATCCCAGTGTGGATGTATATGCATGCAAGAGAGCTGAGAAGGGCAGAACTGAAATATGGGTCACAAGGAAGAATGCACAGAGGCGGAGGAACAACTGCAGACAACTTGTGCTTGGAAGGAGTTGGATCTTGGGCTCTCAAATATCCAGGATAGACTTTTTCTTCTTCTTCTTCTTCTTCTTTTTTTTTTTTTTTCCTCAGCAGTGTAGCTGTATCCAGCTAGTAACTGGCTGGAGTTAAATTAGTGTGATATTCTTACTTAGGCAAAGCCATAACCTATAAATGCAATTCTGTATTTTTAGCAGAAATCGCAGCGCACACAAACGAAAAAGTAATGATAGTAAAGGCATGAAATGCTGCTTGCAAAATGCATGTGCAAATCTAATTAACGTATAGATGGCACTTATCCGTGTCCCCCATGTGATTGGCTGAGAATCTCCCTGGTATTGTAGAATGCAAATGCTTTGAAAAGAAATTGCCCAAGGGACTGAATGTCTTTCCTGTACATTGTTTTTAAAAGGAAGAGTTTCTCGCRCTGTGTTTATTTGCTGCTAAGATACTGTTACACTAGTACCATCAGAGCCTGTGTCTCACTGCAGTGTCCCATAAATTAGATTGTTGCAGGGAGTATTAAGAATGCACATACACTGCCTGACTAGAGCAATTTTATCTAAATAATGCTTCATGACCTTTTTTGCTGCGAGGTCCTGACTAGAAAAGCATAGATTTACCAGGCATCCTGGCTGTATTGAAAGATTGTAATTACCGTTCTATTTTATCAGTATTAGTATAGAGAGTTCCTGCCCTGACATTTCCTCTCGAAACACAAATGAAAAGTTGGGAAGCTGTATGACTCAAGTAATGAAGTGCATTAAATCCAGCTACCTATTTCAAATCCARCAATTGTGGAAATGATGGAAGAGCCACCCCCATCAGATGACTTTCCTACAGGCTCAGTGAGATGGTTTTGTGGCCTTGGTCCAATTCTTAATGGACAAGGGTCCACATTACAAAAAGCAACACACAACTGGCAGTAATTGATACTCCTTGGCACTCAGCAGAGAAGCAAAGTATTGAATGAGCATGAAGAATGGACTAACCTTTCACCTCCCCCTTATTCCAGGTCAGGGATGAGACATCTGATAGAGCTGCATAGGAAGCTTGGGCGGCTGCTGTCTGTGCTGTCCTGCTCCATATGTGAACAAAAGRCTTCTTTCTTAACCAACATCAGGCTGACACTTTTCATGAACTCTAAATTTATGTGACAAATCTGGAGGCTTTAGAAGTTAGTGTTTCACCTCAGGATTCTGATAAAAATAAAAGCTACCGCTATACATAAAGTCGTGCCTTTCTGATTGCCAGCTGCATTAAGAACTATTACACTAATTCCCTGTTATACATATGCATACGTAATATGTATGTACATGCATAACAGGACTAAATGTGTTAGTTATTCATGTATGTGTATATATAATAGGAGAAGKAATGCCTTTAGCTAAGATTGGCTTATGCTCCTTTATGAGAACTTACTTTCAATTGCTCAAAGAGTTTGCCAAAATGTAGCTGTTACAGCTTAAATTTTCCATGGTAGGTGTCTGTCTGCAGCTGAATTGTTTTTGGAAAGTTTTTACTAAAATGGCTCCAATAATTCCAAGTACACATTTAGTAAAAAGTATATCCATTTAGTCATGTTAAAAACTCTTATAACCATTATGTTCAGAGGCTCTAACGTATCTGAGCTTTAGAGCTGAAGTTCAAAACTCCATAAGGAAATTGCTTTGAAGTCAAGACTTATCTTCTGTCACTCCTGTGGAAATCTGATTCAGCTGTAACCTTCTAAAAAACTAAATTCTCACATGCTCATATTCTGTTAAAATGTAAATTCTCCCAATGCAGTAAGCATGCTACTTTGTAAAGCTACTACAGCATGTTGGACAGAGCACGTATGTGCATTTGCTATGCACACTCRTGTGCTCACACACACGTATAACGCATATGTACACACACACACATAGATATATAGCTGGTCCAAGCACCTTCACAGCGCCATACATACACAGAGCAAAAATCAAGCACAATAGCACCATAGACCATTCTATCATGAATATTTAGAATTCAGCCCTTTTCAGGGATGATGTAAATAATCTTAGTTAGAGGCAGCAATGAGTACAGAAAGCACTCRCATTGTGGATCACTGTGCTTAAGTATAATTTGAAGACTTCCCTTCACCTCACAGTGTACCCATAAGAACTCCAATGCCTGGTCATTTAACCTTAAACAGGACATGCTGAAGGCATCTGAAGGCTGTACTGAGGAATCCACGTGATTCCTGCAGCCTATGGCTTCTAATTGAACTTTGCTGAATTGAACTTTGCTGAACCCTCAGGGTGGAATGGATGTTGATCACAAAGTACTTTAAACCCCAGCTTAAGTATCAGTGTAGTAAAAAGGATGAGCAGTAAACATATATTAAGATCATTAACTTTTGAAGGATTCAAAAGTGAAAAAGTRTATAAATTGACTTGTCCTTTCAAGAAGATCAGTGTGAGAAGGAGCTGGAAACTCCCTTAGAAGCTCTGAAAATGATAACTTGAAGCCAAAGTGTCTCAATTGGCTCTCACCCTCTGATCATGATATAAACACACAGAAAGAAATGTAATGATTTTGTTACAGATAAGAAATGAGTAGCACGTATTAAACAAAGGCTCGGGGATATCACAGAAAGAATGGACTCAGGTTAAAAACCTTCTAATTCCTATTCTGTGAGCACTCTGAATCCACAACACTGAATAATATGATGATGCAATRGAAAAGAGAAGATGAGCACCTGTAATCAAATCTGTATTTTAATGTATACTCATGTACTCATGTGAAGGACATATTTAGGTTATGCAGACTACCCAAAATACAGTATTTCCACACTTTTAATTATGTGCAATTGTCTTTGTCTTTGCAACCCTAATACTCTCAATAYATTTTTTTGTATGACTGAGGTCTGTATTCAATTTTTTGTGCCCCAAAGAACAGTCATCGTGAGAGACTATATATAAAAAACAATTGCCTTCTTCCTTTTCTGTGCCATATTTTGAACTTCTCTTGTTGTGTAAGCTAACCCTCAGGTCATAAGCACTTTCACACTTTTCCAGCCAAATGAATATGATGAAAGGGCACCTGTAGGCATATACAGAGGCCAAGAACATGCTGTACATCCATTATTTATTTAGCTTGCTTTTTTAGATTTTGTTTCCCAAAGAAAAAAAAAAACAGAAGTAGAAACAAAAAAAAAAAAATTAATCTGCTGTGCAGTTACATAAAGAAAAAGTATAGAAAAGAACAAACTTTGTTATCTTGACACATAAAATAAAAATGTTTTCCTCTCCGCACTCTATGCACAATAAGTCCTGCAGGAATTAAGTGAGCACATTCTCATTACGATAGTTATAATTTATATTGCATTACGAAAGTAGAAACAATCATTCAAATGGGGTGCAGTGGTTTGGAGAGAAACTGCTGTTCTGCCAAACAGAAAAAGAAAATGAAGGGATGGGGGCAAGGGAAGGAATAAATCCTGCCAAAATGAACTCATGCTAAGGTGAAGCCAAAATGTCCAGAGGTACAGATTTAATGCTCTTATGAATGTCTGAAAATGTGTGTAAACAAACTGCCCAAATAAGGTTTCAGACTGAAAGTTCAAGCCTTCTTACTCAGAAATACAGAAAGAAAAAGATTAGGTACTGTTTGACGAAAAGGATTCTGATTTGGTTTTCTTCAGAGAGCTTTTGCAAGTCACACCTCTTTAAAAGAAAATATAGTAGACATTTTTCAGACCTCTTCAGTAACTGAGAATCAATCCTTAGAAATTCCACAACATGCGAGTTAGAGTATCATAGAATTTGCTGTTATTTAGTTCTGGTTGTCCCTCATTTGTGTTTTTTTGATTTGATGTCTGAAATAGCCATTTTAAAAAATGAAATCATTCAGATAATTTTTTATTGGCCCTGACTTTAATGAAAAATTCACAGGAGAAAAAAGTTCTTATCTTAAACATAGCTGCTGACTTCCGATATCTCATTTTTCTCTCACAATAATCCCAGTGTTCAGAGTAGGTATTGTATTTATCATCTTTGTATGGAGCTGAATTTCACTTCACTTTTCTTTATGGTCTTATCACATCATTTACAAACACTTTATCTCTGTAACTGAAAATAAATGAAATCCTAGGCTTTTGATGAAATGCTATGATGAAATGAATAGTCCAAAAATCTATATTTAGATGACTGACTCCTGTTTGTAGAAGACATGATAAATGTTTCGTGCATTTAAATTGAAGGATGATGGATTTAATGATCATACCCTAACGGGGAGGGGAGGATGTTATTTTGGAATAATTAAGTGTTCTGTCATTTGCAAGTCTAAATAGTCCATTGTTAAAGTGTATTTTTGTCTGTCAACAAACTATTCCATTTTGTAAAGGATATTTATCCTTAAAACAATTGATGTAATGAAAATGCACCACCAGTATGCATTGCTAAAAACATATTTTGTGAGACCTTGATTTGTATTCATATTTCAGGGCTACGTAATTGATGCACACTTCTGTCTTACAAAAGAAGTAGGACAAGACCACTGAAGGACCAGAGGTAACTTTCTCATTTGAAAGTATGGTGCCTGCATTATTTTTTAATATTCACATCAACAGCAGAGATCCAGACAATTAAGTGGCCCGATTTCTCACATACAATTCTTTGGGCTCTATGTAGAGAGCAGGATACGTGAGTTCCATTCTTATCTACACGTAACAGCAAGGGAAATAACAAGGARTATAAGTTGTTGGAGAGCACTGTGGGGAATCATTTTTATCAAAAAATAGAGTTTAAGTGTTAGAGCAGGAACAGGTAGGTGAGGGTGAAGCATGTTTACTACAAAAAATACAGAATAGAAGAATATTGGTGTGAGTTTCTTTGTTTTTAAGAAATCGATCCTTTTCATGGCAATTAGACTTTTTTCAAGTGTTCATATTCATTGACTTTTTCATAACTCAAAATATTTTAAGCTCTTATATTAATCTTGAAGTCTTGGTGTAATATATGGATAGAATTTATCAGGTCTATGTTACGGTTTGTTTCTTAAAGAGCATTTTGCTGTGAAATTGTTTTGATTTTTCCACAAATGCATGAAATATTAGGAATAACCTTATTGCATTTTACTGATGAAAAAAACACTCTGGAACTTTGACACTGATGTCAGTCTATAATTTCTTTATCATATAATACTCCATTTATCTTTTTTTGCCATAATTTATATTCTCCATAAATAAATGCTGTATTTACAGGAATAATCCATCCACTTCTATGTTCCATAGACTAATTACCTAACAGAAATAAATTTCATTCTTTTTGGAGCAGACCTCCCTGAGAGCCAGGATTTCAATTACATAAAGCCAAGATAGTTTCACAGAAATTGCAAATGCTCAGGAAGGCATCACCCTGAATTCAGAGCCATTATCCTGAAATTAAGACTAATATGAAAGGCTGCTCTCTTTGCCAACAGGCACAGTTCCTTAGTGCCAGTAGTGTAAGATTAAGTGTAGGACTAGGCAGGCCCTGATCTGCCCCATCAGCCCACCYAGTCTCAGCTGAGGAGCTTCTCTGAAAACACGGTACCTCAATAGAAGCTGACAGCTGCAGGAGACTTCCTCAATGCCCCTAAGCATCCTTGGGAATACAAGTTTTTATGTCAATCTACCAGCCAAAGACTATATTCTAATGAAAAAGAAAAAGAAAAAGAAAAAGAAAAAGAAAAAGAAAAAGAAAAAGAAAAAGAAAAAGAAAAAGAAAAAGAAAAAGAAAAAGA
>NW_020455832.1:1667205-1701510 GCF_003342845.1 Nothoprocta perdicaria
TTCATTACTGATGATATAGGACCAACTACAGCTTGATTAAACTAAAAAAGAAGTTGCAGAGAAGTCCTGATGATTTCAGTGTGTCCAAGTGTGATGCTGCAAACATCTAAGTATACAAATAACCTTTCAGTTCCATTAGTCACGGAAATTAAAGGACTGAAATGCTAAAGTGTTTACAGAGTCAGACTTTTTGCTAGCAGTTTCTTATATCCAACGCATGAAATGTAGATCTGGAGAAATGATTCAGTATTATGTATATTTTTCCATTTGTAAAAAAATGACCAGGTAAACAAACCCATTAAAATATTTTCATGATATATAGTGATTACTTCGAATATATAAAGTCAAGGTTTTGGTTAAATATGGTTCAAGTTTGGTATTTATTAGAGAATCTTTAGCTAATGCAATGTAATTGATGTTAAAGAAGGTGTTTTTTTCTAGTTTTTGTGTGCTTTTTTCCCCCCAACTGTGCTGTTTGTGTATTCCTTTTAAATGAAGATTAAAAAAAAAAAAAAAGGATTTGTAGAGGATGTTTTTAATTGATTCCAAAGGGAATATCTACCATGGAATCTGCTGACTAGTTCTATGGGGCTCTAGACTCCAATCATTCAGCATCTATATTTTTAATGACAAGATGCTACAGTGCTTAAAAATTCGAATTTCAGTAGGCACAGATAATTAATGTCTGCTCTTGCCTAATGTCTTGTCAATAGCCACAAAAACTTCAGGTAGTGCAAGAACCTCTGTGGGTCTTTACTTGTATTTTGCTTTATTTCTTAGTTATTCTGGCATTAATCTTCTTCAGTTTTCACATGGATCATTCTTTGTTCAAAATTGTACAGGTAATATTTTGGTCTGCCTCATGATAGTTGTTCTTTTGGAGTGAAAAATTTTGAAGCTTGTTCAGAATTAATAATGATCAGGCCTTGTATTTGTAGTGTGATTTAAGGCTAGCTTCAGGCAATGGGAAGCTAGACTCTTGGGATGCTGCTTCTATTGATTCACTGTGTAACAATTGACCAACATATTCAACAACATATTTTTAAATCAAATACAACAATGGTGACATACGTCACCCAGCTGTGGCATGATTTAGTGGAGACTCCGTATTACGTTCTGTAGATTCATCTGCACAACACATATGTATTTTACTGCAGCGTGAGTATATAAGCAGGAATGTAGCCTATCAGATATAAAGAGTAGTCTTTCGGTTCTCTTCAGCAATGACAGGCATTTTGAAGAAGCATTTCTGCTTGTTTTGGCTACTGCACTCCAAAGAGCTGTGAACTAATTGCAGAAAGCCCTGAAGAGATCAGCAAGAACAATCAAGGCGCAAAGCATATGATCTGTCAAGAAAGATTGACAGAGGAGGCAATGTATGACCTAAACCAGAGAAAACTGAGGTGCAAAACACTAACATGCTTCAGGGGAAAGTGAAAAAGAGACTAAGGTTAGAGGCAAGGAAACTAACATTCTAGTGATAAACAGAATAGAAAAATGGAACAGATTTCTTGGAGGCAAGATGTCAATATCACTGGTCTTCTTCAGGAAGAAGATACCTGCCAAGAATGACAAGTATAGTCAGTGAGGTGTATGGGCAGGGATGGACAAGATGACATTTTGCGTGCCCTTCCAAGGCTAGGATTCAACAAGTCTATGACTAATGGATGTTATGTAGATGTAAAGTGTTTTTGTTTCATTATATTTTCACTATTCATCATCAGGTAGATAGAACTACTCCAGACATAGGCATAATATACACATGTGATACRTAAAAAAATCTCTAGATATAGGTCAGTTGTCCTGCTAGGACTCCATCTATCGCAGCAAAGATGTGACTAGTGAGTCCTCCCAAAAGCATGACAACTTTTGTCTGTACTTGGGCAAGTAGGGCAAAATATTCAGCTACTTACACATCAGGAAGGACAGATGGAAATGTTCTTTGCACATGTCATCACAAGCAGAAGAGAAGTGACCTGAAGCAGTAGACCTGTTCCAACTRCCCAGCTGTGAGGTCCTGGTGAACTAATATTTCACTTTCTATTTAACTCATTAGCTGCAAGATATTTCCAAGCTCTCAAGTATTAGTCAGCRACAGATCACATAGAGTATGCCTGTAAAGGATGAGCAGATGGGCACATCTGCTTATTTGTCAGGAAAATGTGTGGATTTCTCAAGCTGGCAAATATTTCTTGGTGCAGTACAAGACATGTACAAAATACTTTAGATAGCAACTGAAAAGCATTCCCTAAAAATAGTACAATAACTGAAATCATATGATGCCCAAAACAAAATGTCTTTGATAGTTCTAGCTCTGTTAAAGGAAGACTGTTCAGCTGAAATTAGCTTTGCTACCTGTGCTAAATGACTGTTCCTCTATTTTTTTTACCTTTTCAGTGGAACAAGTTGTGTGAGAACATACTATCTGTGTGAAATGAGCTAAGCAGAACCAGCACTTGCAGACATGTATTTCACCTATCTAGGAGTTTCCTGTTTGTTCCTTCTCTATTTCTGATGCATTTCTTTTAGCAGGTAATTGGGCACCTTTCTTGACTTCAGTGTTACTACAGAAGTCAGCTTTTACTGACTCAGGCCTAGTAAAGTGAGTCATAGCTTTCAGAATCATATGGTGAATTTAGTTGCAATCTAAGACTTCAACTGAAAAATATATGTATATATTTCTATCCATCCTATTTYGAAAACAGAGCATCAGCCATTGGAATCAAAGCACATATCTTGTTCTATATCCACCAGAAGACACAATCTTCATCTTTTTTTTCCTGAAGAGACCCCTGAGCTAGGTCTGGCCAATCTGGTGTACCACAGCTCTGATTTCTGCTGGAAATACTAGCTCTGGTCCTAAAGGCTGTATAATTACATTGTTGTTGCTCCATGCCCACGTTAATAAGCTCTGCCTTGTTTTTGCGTTATCAGCTCAGGTTCAGCACAGCTCCARCTGTGGCATCCAAAGCAGAACCTGGCACTCACTCAGCAGCCTCCGTACCATGCGTCAGTGCACAGTGGCACCACACTAAGGTCTCCTTGCTCCATCAAACCCCTCTCCCCCATGGGGATGGAAAGAAATGCTGCAGCATTACCATCCTGTGCCATCATGTGCATGCCCTGCTGAGATGATGGCCAAGGTCATCAAATAAAAGGACATCCTGGCTTCTCAGATTTAATCCAGAAATCATGAGTTCCAGCAGATATGAATTATAGAGAAATTGGGGAACTTGGCATGCTCACAGGCCTCATTACTTACACACATCAGGGAGCTGCTTTTTATTCCAAGTTTTCCTACTTTTTTTTTTAGCTTTTGTGTTCAGATGGGCAAAATCTTGTATTTTTATAAATCTTGGTACGTAAGACAATAGCATACAAATATGTACCCTGTTGCAAAGGTAGAATTGCAGAAATCCTAAATCTTGAAACAGGCAAACAAACATGTCTTATAAAATGTTCTCATTTTCACCCCTCATAACAGCTTCACCCAAAAGCATCTTTGCAGTTTTCAGCTGGTGCCACATTTTGACCCACAAAGGAATTGGACTGGGCATTTGGAGCACTCAACTCTCTATAGGGAGAGGAAGAGAGTCCTACTGATTCTCTGTAAGTCAGTAGGAGCTTTAATATCCCTGAAAATCAGATCCCGTGGCTGTATCATGAGGACATCTGGAATGCTAGTCACACTAAAGTCTTACTTGCAGCACTGTCTCCGGATGTATTTACAAAATCTAGATTCTCAGCAATAAAATATGTGTTGCTATGGGGCATCTGTTTATGTTTGTATGTGAACTGATAATTACACTGGAGTTCCTTCTGTCTGTAAAAATGGTAGACATTTTCTGTGAGTCTACAAGCAATCTTCAGCTAAATGTAAGGATATCCTCAATTTTATACTAGAAAACACATATATATGAGATAAATCTATACAAGCATTTATCCAAGCAACTGTAAGTTTGAATGGTGTTCGGCATGCAGGATAAGACACAGTTTTGTCTCCTTGTAGTCTTGTAAATTCAGCTCTCCTCTGGGTTCAGGTGCTATATTCTCTAAACACCCATTGCCTCTCAGACCTAATCACAAACTTGCCTAGGCTGAGTGGGTCTCACTCACCCTTTCTCGAATGCCAGGTAAGGAATGGGTCATCATTCTAGGTAGRTAGATTGATTTTGAGGCAATTCTATCATGACATTCCCGAACCCCTAATACTGCAGAAATACAAAATTTACTATAAATAAAAGAGTAAAAGGAAGGCAAAATAAAACAAACTGTACTTATAATACATATTTAACTCATACATTGCAAGCATTAATCCTGTGGCACAAAATGCGTGTGAATAAGGTGTCTTTCATAGTCCTCCAGAGGGTCTGGCTTGTTACTCCTCTCTAATACCGCTGTCCCAAAGGCACCCTGGCAGTAACATACCCTCACATATCAGGTGCTGTGTGTTAAGTGTCCCCTTCTTATAGACCCTTAGTGTGCCCAGCCACACTTCTCCACATTTAAATTTGTCTTCCTCATATACACTTTCTTCAAGGTTACTGACATAACAGCTTTCTGAAAATAGTGACTCAATAGTATATAAAGAATAAATAATCTTTTTTTCACATTATTTTATGTAGAAAGTCCATCTGAAGCTGAGTAAGGATAATACCATTTTTTTCCATAGTCCACCTTTACATTTTATTTTCATTTGCCCTGATTTCTGCTCAAAAAAAATAAAAGCAAGGATTTACAAGCTACTTGCTCTGGTTAGAGGAAACAATTTGCGTCCAGCTTTTTTTGCCTATAAAAAAGATAGGGTTCATGTTTTCTTACAGCTTCCCAGCTTTGTTCTGTTCTGTGTCCGATGTAATTGCTGACAGATTAATGCCCATCTGTCACAGTTCCACACTGTTCATTTTTACTGAAAATACTCTGTACTTAACTCTTCTGGGTATTACAACCTGAAAAGAACCAAATTCAAGCCCATCATACTAACATTATCGTAATTAAATAGCTATCAATAACAAGTAGTCAAGAAAGTATTATATATGTTTATACAGACATGCTTTGAAAAACCATGGATGGATAGAACTGATTTCCACAGAGACTTGAAGGTGAAGACATAGGTAACAGAGAGCAACTGCAAAGCTGTAGCAGAGACCCCCAAGAATATTAGAGACCAGAGACTTAGAGAGAGAGGCCAGAAACCCAGTGAACAGACATATGACCATTATTCGGTAGCAGGTTGTATAATAGCCTAATGAAGCTGATCTTAACTGATAGCATAGGTACATCTATACTGTAGAAGATATAGCTAAAGGTACATTTCAAGGTGTGTCTATGAGACTTCAACAAACACAACTCACAACCTTGTAGCCATGTTTCTGAACTGGCTGCAGAGAACAGATCACTCCTCGCTCCTGCCCCAAACTCCTGTCCTGGTACTGTGGTCATACTTAGCCCTCGGGAAGAGCTGTCTTTAATCCCATAAAGTGAACTGTGTTTTGATATCTGATTGTACTCTGGCTACCTGCTTTTGATGACTGGTTGTTAAATCTGAATGCAGCAGTTCATGGAGGATGTAAGTGACCTAGGRTACGGAGCATCTATGAAAACCTACCTGAAGGAGGAAACACTTTCTTTCTCTYATGAATTAGTTGCAGTATATGATCAACAGCCTAAGTGATTAACTGAAATATTTGTTGTTTCATCTTCACTATTTGGTGGTAAAACTGTTTTAAAGGTTCAAAGAGCTTATGTAATTGGCAATCACTTACCCAAGATGTAGTGACCAGGTCTGTAAAAGAAAGATTTGGCCAAAGAAAGATCCTGAGCAGCACCAATGCTGAGATTTCTAGGGTAATATAGGAAAAGGGAATGCTGACAGCTAAGAGGAAGCAAGAGTTAAACCAAATATTAAGTGTAACGCAAGTTACCGTTGAAGCTGAACTACAAGATGGAAAGAGAAATTAGAGGAGTAGGATGATYACATATTGTGCAATCAGGAAATATCTCAGTTTCAAAACAATCTTTAAATAACAACTTTAAGAAATACGTTATCAGCACAAAAGCATATTGTAGCAGCTGTACAAGTGGAGGATAGCCTAAATAGCTCGAATGGACAATTATAGTATGACCCAGATTTTGCAGGACTTAATGAGAGTCCAAAAAAGGAGAATACACTCTCTTCTTATGCTTCATTAAGAAAAGAATACCAATTAATAACATTAAAACAAATGCAAGGAACTGCAAAACTGGTCATCACCAAATGAACTGCGGAAGTAGAAGAAGCAAAAAAGAAATGAACAAATCATGATTGAAACATAATTTTGCACCAGTTGGGTCAGAACAACAAAAAAAGAACTTAAGATACTTAAACAGAAAAAAAAAGCATGAAAAATGCATAGCAGTGCTGGAGGAATAYCAATGGCTAAACAATGAAGATCAGATTTGATTTGATTAAGTATTAGTCTGGGCTTTATTTAATTCAACAATCCAAAGCAATCCAGAAGGTAAAAGTATGTTAAGCAGGTGGACTTGAGAACTCTTAAATTTTTCTTAAGGTGCTGGTATAGTGTCTAAGGTTGTTTCCACCACAGAACAAAGTGCAAATTAAGATACGCAAGGGATATACAAAACAAAAAAAAATTATTGAGGGCAGCTGCCAGGTCTCCTTGGTAAATTTCACTTTAGAAAATCCTTAGATCTTCTTCTTCAGGAGACATATCCTTAAGCGTACCTTTCAGAGCTACAGTTGGAAAGCCTATGTGGTTTGTGTACTGTAATTTGGGGGATATTTTAAAATATCTGCGTATAAATTGATAACTTTAGAATTGTCTCACCAGAAAATGGTGGAAAGCAGAACATCCCTAGCTATGGAGGTATATGGATAATTGAAGCACTACATATCTGTACGATATTCAAGCAGGAACCAATTTAGTGGAAAGATTCTTTTATCATCAAGAAGCTAATCGAGMAGCCTTATATATATCAAACAATTTTCTCCTTATGCAGGAAAATATCAGCAAATATTAACATAAAGAATTATTCAATGCAAAAGTTACCTTTTTGAGAATGCATGCATTGTATGTACCGTGTCATGGGGTATCTTGCTGGTTAGATCATACTTAGAAATAGAAAATGCAACTTTACCAAAAGTGTGTGGTTTTCTGTGCACCCAGTGCACAGAATTAAAYCTACTTTAAACCTACTGGGATTAAAGTACGTAATCAAACCTACTATTCTCCTATCAGAATGCTTTAAAATTTCAGTCAAACACGGTAAATGGATAGAAAAAATTATGGAAAAACACTCATACCTACAAACTCATACCTACAAGTCTAAAACAATAAAAAAATTCCAACAAAATAAAAAGAAGATTGAACAAATTCAGCAAAGTGTCACAACATGGGCATCACACATCACACCCTGATATTATATACAATAGTTTTTACTGAGATTTCTGCACTTCCACAGCATCTGGTTTGTTACATGCATTATTTCGTCTACTTGCTGCACGGTTAAGAAAACAAGTTGAGACTTTGCTATGTATTAATATGATATTTTGGTGTTTATGGAAATGCATTTGTTAACATTTGTTAATTAAACAGATTAACACTCTCTGCCTTTTTGTCCTTTGGCTTTGAAGTTTGCAGCTTTTGAAAACGTCAAGAAATTCAAAGCTGCAAGTATGAATGTTCACCTCAGAAGACTGGTCACCTCAAGACAAGGACGGATTTGAAAGGTTCAGAGGGCAATAAAAATGAAAACATAGTTTTTTGGTTGTGTTTGGGACTAAGGCCATTGTTTTAGACCCTATTCATTTAAGARCAATTCATCATCTGTGTTAGGAGTACTGTGTTGCTGGAACATTTAACGTGATTGCAAGGATGTTTTAACAGAAATTCCCAATATGAAATGGAATCAGAGAAGCTTGTGGAGTTCTTCAGCATAAAAAAAATCCCTCCCAAGTTGGATAGAAGTGCATTATAAATGATTATGGAGTTCTCTGAGCCGTGACCAAATGCCCATTGCTAGCCAACTTTATTTTGTGGCGCATTGATCTTCTCTTCTTCCAAAGCTCAGCATTCATAAATTGTTCTGGAAAACATCAAAGTTATTTGAAAAGGTCTATAGCAGTATAAATTTCACTATGCAAAATGGCTGTTTAACAAGATTGCCTCCTTGAACTTTTCACATGATTGTGACAGCCACTTTCATTTACTAATGGAAGTTTTATAGCAGAATTTCCCCCTACTCCCACATCTCTGTTTGTTATTATTTTATGGAGAATACTTTACAAATTAGGTCTCTGAAAAAGAAAAAAAGGACAAAGTAGTTGGTGACATTCTCAGACTGCTGCATGGCATGTTACTTAGGCTGCCCACAAGATAACAGAGAGCACGGAGGAGAACCTCACCTCACATTGACTGCAGTATCAGATTGCCCATAAGGAGTCTATCTGCATTGGGGTTAATTTAGCAGTCATTACGAGCATTGCTAAGAAACTTATTTTGTGGGTAATACAAATTAGGAAGAACAGTGCATTCATGAGGAATTGTTCCTCATTATTTGCAGTGCCGACACCAAAAGGATGGTGTGTGTGTCTGTGTGTGTAGTTAGGTTTTACAGTAATAGTGATAATTTTAGTRTAAAAGCAAGAGAGAGGGATGAGAATAAGTGGTTAGAAAGGCATYTTAGACTACACATATTCCACACCCGTGATATTGTAGTTGGATGAATTTTGGAGCTGATCAGGAAGAGAGTATTTGCTCATGGAAAGCTTTCACTTGATATTTTAGGAAATGTCTCATATATTCCATCTGGAGAATCCCTGGATAATTTTGTGCTAAATGATTGAATTCCCTCTGGGCAAGAAGGAAGATGTTTTCAATTGCTTGATGAGGAAGAATGGAGCAGAAAGAAGGAAAAAAAAATCCAGAGCAAAGATGAGATGGCAAAGCACAGTGCAGAATTTATAAAATCAGAAAGAAGTGTAAGTTATAGAAATGGAGGATTTTTTTTATTTTTCCACGTTATATGTCTTTGTAAAATCTTTATTGCAAAAGACAAAACCAGAGTTTGCCAAATTTGCCATTTTTTATTTTATGAATGTCCATAATTTTTTTCAGACTTAGACATTATTAATCCTTGCAACTGAAGATTTTTTCTTAAAATAAAGTTAGAAGTGTGAATTAAAATAAAATTGTGATAATCTCCGATTTCACACTTTAGTGAAAATTCTCTTTGCTAGAAGCAAGTAACTGAGTAGCATTTCTGAGTAGCAAAAATATTTTTCAGAAATGTTTATGTTTTTTAGCAAAAAAGTAGCCTTTATTCTCAATGAAGTTCCAAAAGTTTATGTAAACTTTAAGCATTTTATTA
Organism: Nothoprocta perdicaria; assembly: GCF_003342845.1. Taxonomy (NCBI): domain Eukaryota; kingdom Metazoa; phylum Chordata; class Aves; order Tinamiformes; family Tinamidae; genus Nothoprocta; species Nothoprocta perdicaria. Next base: position 1,676,578 of record NW_020455832.1, read on the forward strand.
GGCCAAAAGAATATTTTGCACATKCCTAAATGTGACATGATGAACTTTTCCTAAACTTCTGAGGCTGGATCATCCTTGTGAACCAGGGTCATCCAAGGTCAATACACTATCCTCAGTACTGACAGTGGATCAAGATGGATCATTTCTACATATGGGATAAAGACACTGGACTGCATTTTTATTACAGATGCACATAATATGTGAGAAAAAAAAAAAGCAGTTTTGAGACACAAAGAGTTTTGTGGTTCTTACTGAGATGACTTGTTCATACTCCAAGATTGAATTTGATAAAGTGGTTGTACCTTGTTGACTGGTTTGATTCAGGCAGAGGTTTCATAGCAGCAATGGTAACTGTCATGCATATTGCCACCATTATAATTAAATTAAATTAAATTCATAAAGGAAAGCTAATTTTAATAACTTCATTTCCTTTTRCTTATATATAAATACTGACATTTAAAAAATTTTAGTGCATAGAATAACAACAGGAGCCAAGCAACAAAATATCCGGTCCTACCTCCAGATCACTTAAATTGTCTGCAGTTGAGGCACATCATCTACATCAAAAGGACAGAATCCTGGCAGAATATGCCGTCATTCATTAATATGGCAAGTTAGGGGATGCACAATCTTTTTACGATTACACTATGTAAAGGCAAAGGATCAGAATAGGACCTCAAAGACATATATTCTGGATTTCTCAAGCAAAAGAGTTTTTAAATGTTATGCAAAATARTATGTGGCATTTAATCATCTAAGAGATGTAAGGAAAATGTCTTCTACTTTATACAGTTGAAGAGAAAAGCCTTTGTTTATCATATTGGACAGAACTTTTATCCTTAAACTGTCAAGATGATAAGGGCATCAGCATACATTTAAATTCCTTACCTCGAAAGATGGTAAATGATGTATGCAAAAGAAAAACAAAGTGCATGGGAAATTTCTTTATGAGAGATTTGTACCATGAAAGAAAGTAAATGTGAAAAATAGATGTATTTCTTTAAGTCAGTGTTAATGCATCATGAGGCCAAGTGGCAAGGAAAACCAGCTAACTGCAGGGTTTTGTCTTTTCCTTTTTTTTTTTTTTATAAGAAAAAGTCTATTTTTGAGATATGAGATTCTTTTTACTTCTGCTTATATTGATGGGCTGTGAAGGTCAAGAAGCAATTGATCCACAAAGGCCAGTTAAAGTTAGGCTAATTTAATAAGAGTTGTCCAAATCTGAAATATCTCCTAATCCGATTATATACTTATATCTTGAGGGAGAAAGTGTGGGCATCTATATTAGCTAGAGAAAAACACCTTTTTGTAATATAAAACTAGTCAGCTCTCATTTTTTAACAGGCAGAATAAGTCAAGAAAAAGATTCCTAAAATACATTTTCACTGTTAAAAATTGTAATAGTTTTGTATTAGTTTATATCTCAAATTAACTGTAGATGTGAGAGTGTGTGTGCATTTTGTAGGGATACCTTTTATGTACGTTATATAGAACAGTGTTRTTGAATCAAAGTAAGGGAAAACACTGTAACTTGGATGCATCATGTCAGGATCCATTTTAGAGTTCTTATACCTGCTTTATGTAGCTCGTGTGATTCATCATGATGAAGGACATGCTCTGGGACATTTAAGGAGATGTAATTTTGTCTAACTGCACTAATATTTAAAAGACAAAAGTGCTGTCTATGAAGTGGAAGTCTGTCATCTGTCAAAGATTTTTAATCCTGGCTTTGCCATGGTCAAGCTTTTTGGGCTTTAAGGGTACAGAGTGTACATTAACTGTAAGTACAAAAGCTGAGGTGACTCCAAACAAGTGTGAAAGCAAATGAGRCATCTTGAAGGAGTGTACTCTGCAGATAAGCAGGACTGGAATTAAASTGTAGAACCCACTGCAGTCTGCCTTACAGAGCCCCAAACTGAAGAGCAATGTCTTTTTCTTTTGGCCTCCAGATACAGCAGGGCCTAAGAAAAATTCCTAAGGAGGGATCCTACCCTCCAATACCCACACATTAAGTAGTTCAGTAGCCCTTTGGTGCACACAAGAACACTATAACAAGATTTGCCTGAAATGTGTTTTAGTTTCTCATGCAAAAGTCTTGCAGTTAAGTAGGACTGGATGTGCAGTAAGCACAGGACTGGAGGTGAATCCTTTCTTTCCCCATATCTATTTGTAACATCAAAACAATAACAGATTTTTTTAAAGATATTCATTTGGCTTTTTAAAAATGTCCCTTTTATTCCTTGAATCCAGAGCCAGAAATAGCTAGGCTGAAATTCTATGAGAAATACCACTCCTGCACTTCTGGGAAAATACCATCCTTATCTCAAGAAAGGCTGTTACTGTGAGATTTGGAGCTGTTTTGCTGACCAAAGTGATCTGCATATTTTTCAGATAAGGAACTGAAAGTTTGTCCTATTATCAGATGTAAATCTTCACTCTAAGGCCCACATTTAATAAGTTATACATTGCAATATAACTATCATACAAATGTGGTAGCATGTCCTTGTCATGAATGTTTGCAACACTACTTTCAAGAGATTTATAAATATAGATGGACCAGTGTTGTTACCCAATATGATTAAGATACTGCTTAAATTGGAACCACCATTGTGTTGCCTACATATAGCGCAGAAATGATTTTATTTTGATAAATAAAATATCAGAAACAAAAAGCCCTGTGCACTGAGGTGTGAGCCTCCTGAGCTTTTACTTTGATACTACCAACCTTTGATGAGCAGCTGATGTAAACAGCAATTAAGCAAGTGATTGCTTTAAGCAAGAATTCAAGTTCAAGACTTTAAGTGTTCAAATGCTTTGTTGAACAGGAACGAGATTACTCACCTGCTTAAAGATTTGTCCTGATCCAGGGAATTCAAATCAAAATTTGAAATCTACATCTGTGCAAATCCCATCCTCATGTAAGAATTTTTCAAATTAAAAATGCACTATGCATTTCAGAGCTTACTGTGTCCTGGAAAAAAAAAAAAAAAAAAAAAAGAATATATTCTTCTGTCTCATTAGATATTTCATTGAACAATTGAATTTCTTGCAGAATATTCGGTAGACTATGCATCCATAATGATAAATATGCCAATATGATGAGAACTGTTTTTAGCTCGACTATTTCCCTGGATAGTGATTTGTTTTCTAAGCCGCTAATAATATGTCTCATTCTCACAGAGGGATATAAAATACTTTCTTAGGAGCTGTGTAAGTCCATGCTGAATGAAGGTTATAAGAACAAACTCAGTGAGAAGTCACACGAAAGCTTTTTTGGAAAAAAAAAAAAAAAAGAAAGAAAGAAAAAAAAAAAAACAAAGAGTTTACACAGCTGTGAGTGATAAAATATAGCAGCCATGGCAACCCACTCCAGTATTCTGATAATGCATCAGAAATGAGGCTATTAGAATTATTAATTCACATTAGTGGCTATTAAAATTACTACCTGCAGATTCACAGCCTGAAAATCCTTTTCTATTTCTAAGAGAAGGTTCAATCGCCRAAGGAACCTTTTTGCTAAATAGGTGCATTGCATTGTATGCTAGACATTATGGGAAGTCCAGCAGATAATAAAGCTCACATCGAGCTTTATGAAGCTGCTTTGTAATGCAAGGGTAGCAGATGTAATACTTTATTCTTTTAATGATGGCAAAGAACCAATACAGCTCCAATAGCAGTAACAATAACTGGACTCTTACTGGTTCCCTGGAAACTAGCACTAGAAATCCAACTTACTGTAGAGTATTTCATTAAATAGCAAGTGACATAGAAAATACTCTGCTTTGGTAGGTAATAAACAAAGCCAACAAAAATGAGCAGGGAAAAAAAAAACCCTAAACCCATAGAATGGTTTTGTAGAGATTCTGTGGTGAGACTCAGGGAGCCCTGTAGAGATTTGGCTACATCCTTTCCATCCCCCATTAACTTAACTCAAAATGCAATTGCATGCTGTTTTAAGTAAAAGAAGAAACACTATTACACCAAGGCCACAGCGGGAAATAATCAGGGGGAATGGCAACATGGCAGAGAAAGAACATTTTATTTATGGAAATGAGTAGAAAAAGTAACACACAAGCTAGACACAGCCAAATAGGTACCAGTAAAAATAACAAACAAGCAGAGAACATGAAGTTGGATCACAACCAGTTTTTAGGAATTCACATCAGACTCGATCTCCTTCAAGATTCCATGTACCAAAAATGGATATGACATCCAAAGTTTTTTTTTTTTTAATTATCGTTCTCAGAAAGAGAAGAGGAAAACAAGGATAAGTACAAAATGAAATTTAGCATGTCCCCACAGGCTAGACACATTAAATGTCAGCATATGTAATGGGGCCAGGATAGTCTTTCCACCAATTGCTCTTCTGATTTTTCTCCCCTCCATTGCCATCCAACTCAAGAACAACCTGAATTTCTGARGTATATTATTCTTTTATAAGGTTTCCTCTGTTCCTACAAATATTTCTTTGTACATATCCACTTTTGATGTCCTGTAAAACTGCAACAGTAATGCCAACAGGCACTCTGGAAATAGATATCCTCCATCAAAGCCTCCTCAGGAGGACGACCAACAGAATCAGGCTTTCAACGGATACAATAATGACACTCTTTTCAAACATGATGGCAATTACTTTCCTATCAAACAGAAAGGTGATAAAAATCAGTATCATGAATTAGAAGGTCTAGATTTGATTTCTGCCTGGAGATACTCAGACTCCCGAACACTGAAAGTTTGGGTGGCACAGTCTCCCCAGCACTTTGTGACTGTGCCTAGAAAATATCATAAAAAGTAGGGGTGCATTTTGATTTTGCAAGTTAACATAACAATTTGTTTTAAATGACTTCAGCCAGCACAATAAAATAAATGATGCACTCCTTGGGCACACTAGAGAACGTTGCTGGTGATTCTCACAAGAGATGAYTAAGTGACAAAAAAATCTATCAGTGACTATATTTGAAAAAGTTCCAAGGACTGTGATTCTGCACTATCAATGCCCTGTCCTTTTCCCATTTTCCCTCAGGCATTCAGATAAATGTGGAGAGTATGGTATTATTCATACAGATAACAGTATCCCTGCACAACCAAGGGGCTTCATGCATGAACAGAAGTACTTGTTGTTTCTTTTTCACTGCCCCCTGTTCATCAGCTCAAGTTCACGTCAGACGGGTGACTCATGCATCTATTTAGCACGTGCCCAATGCTCAGCTGAGTGAAAGAGAGTCTGCTGTGGTGCTGTGGCCTGCAGAATGATGTGTGCTGAAGAAGAGGGAGAGGAGCGTGGCTTGCTCTCCAAGACCAGCTTCCATGCTAGCGACTAGCTGAGCTGCCATGGAGGAAGTCACACACGCTTCACAACATGGAAAGCTGGCCCAACTACTCCAGAGAGTGGACCTATCTTCTATAGATCCTCAAGGCATAAGATAGGCCAACGCCCCCAGCTAGCACGTTGACACCTCTTCCCAGATTTCGTGCTGTTCATCACTTGATCCAAGTAGATACAGCAACATTGAAGCAGGTCACAGAAGGGACAGGGTAATATTTTTGCCTATGAACTTGCTGCCTCACAGATACTGAGAAGATGGTTTAACTTTGACAAAGTAGGAGCAAAGCCCTGACCAGGTTTGACAGGGAGAGCAACTGCATGAACAGGGCCTAGAGGAGCAGGGCCAAGTACTAAGCATCATTTCCTTCCATTAGTAGAAAAGAATATGAGTTCTGGGGTTCTTTTTTGCTTTTTTTTTCCAAATTAGAATCTCCCCAAATACAGGCTGAAGAGATTGATCAGAATCAAGGGCAGGTGAAAAACGCAAGTGGAGACCCCTAAAATGAGAATGAATGGGGCATAAAAAAGCAGTATAGGTGTCATAGAGCATTTGTGTTGCTCTGCTTACATCATGAGAGAAACTGTAGAGATCAGYGGGCCCCTCACTACAAGAAAGACATGAAGGTGCTGGAGCGTGTCCAAAGAAGGGCAACAAAACTAGCAAAGGGGCTGGAGCAGAGATCGTATGAGGAGTGTCTGACGCAGTGGGGTTATTTAGTTTGGAGAAAAGGAGGCTCAGGGGAGACCTCTATAACTACCTGAAGGGAGGTTGTAGTGAGGCAGGGGTCTATCTTTTCTCCAAAATAACCAGAGTTATGTAGTTGCACCAGGAGGCTTCAGGTTAGATATTAGGAAAAAAAATCTACATGACAGAGTAGTCAAGTACTGGAACAGACTGCTCAGAGAAGTTGTGGAGCCACCATCCCTGGCAGTGTTCAAAGAAAGCGTAGATGAGGCACTTATGGGAATGGTTTAGCAGGCATGGTGRCGATGTGTTTATGGTTGAGCTTGATGATTTTGAAGGTCTTTTCCAGCCATATGATTCTATGATCATTGGTGTGGGAAAGTATCTTGGCATGATCAGTCTCCTAAAAAATGCACCAGGGTACATCTCATAAAGCACCTCTGCATTGAAAGAAGAGGMGCATTCAAAGTATCCAAATACCTAATTATTCCCTAAAAGGGGATGAAAGGTTTAAGGACAGGGTCCAGTTTTATACTAAAATATGTGTGGACAAATGCTGAGAAATACATTATGAAATTCTTCAGTGAATAGAGAGGGAGAAGCTAAAGGATTTCATGGGTTATCCCAGTAGTGACTCCTAGAAGATGCTGCCATGGCCCTRGATATCAGTGCTACAGAGTAGTTCTGCTTTGGGAATAGGCTCTTCCACAGTAAAATGGGTTTTCATTGGAAACCATTTCTTCAAACAATATCTTTTGAGGAAAAAAAAAAAAAAAAAAGAAAGAAAAAGAAAACAGTTTTAAACCATTTGCTTCCTTCTGTTTTAACATTTTCTATGTTCTCTTTCAGATCATGCCCTAAGTCACCACAAAGGCAGCACTCTAATATATTGCCCACTGACTAAATGTTTGCTGCTCCTTTTAGTCATTTTGATTTTAACTTAATCTGATATTAAAATCTAAATGAAGGATGATTTCAATTTCTTCTTGGAGACTGGAAAGAACAGCAATGTGGGACTGTACCAGCTGCAGCTTTAGAGCTTTATTTGGAAGGCTACAAGGACACACTTTATTTCCTTATGGATCTCAAAGGCCTGGACTAATTAGTACTTATTAGAAAACAAATTAGAAATGCATTTTATTTCTCCATATGGTGAAAGTGGGAGCTACAGTAAAGGGATAGGATATTGGAAGAATTGGCCTAGTGATTTACAATGCATAATTTATTAGACTAATTTTGCCTGTTCTTTTAGGCTTATGAAATGTCTGTGTACAGGTAATAGCTTCCTTGAAGTGTATCAATTTTTCAAACAGCTTGTTGAATGATTTTTGCTTTGTAGCTTATCTGTGAACAATTCATTGCAACTATATGATCACCGAAATTCAAAATTGCAACTCCATAAAATAGATGTGCAGGTCATCTGATATATTTATTTTTTATTTGACAAGATAGGTACCTCTGTGATCTTCTTTATGTGAGTGGGTCTGAACTGATTTTTGAATTTTTTTTGCAAGCATAAATTCTCCAAAATTAATTTAAAACTTGTTGATTATCAGCAAAACTGCTATTGAAGAAATAGGCACTACCAAAATTAAGCAGGATTCRTAGGACTCAGACTTTACTCTGATTGTATTATGAACGTTTTGGTCATCATGCCCCTTATTTAAGTTGAAGGTGACCCTAACAGGTAAGTCAATACAGTTAAAGCCAATTAATTTTAAAAAGTTAATGAATACCCAGAGAAATAGGGTTTTTTTCTTTTCTGGTTATTGTTCAACTGTTTTACAATACAAAAAAGAAAAAGAAGCAATCCTGGTAGCTACTGTCAGAGACACCTTATGGCAGTTCTGCATAACTGATACGCTGTTTCTATGTTTGTAAAAAGAGCAGATTTAAGTATTTTGAGTGTGGGTTAAAGAACGCTCTGTTCATTACACTCTGTGTATATTAGAAATAGGAAAATTGATCATTGCTTTGAAGTGCCTCTGATTCTGCCTAGCACCAGGGTTGCTCCAGCACAAACACCTGCAGAACCAGCATAGGCAGCTCCACTTGGTGACTTCTACCATTATGAGTCTCTAGCTCAGAGTCTTCCACTTCCCCCTTCTTCTCAGGCCTGAGCCTCTCAAAAGCTTTGCCTTTCCCAAGTAGGCCATGGTGGCCACCATGCTAAAACTCCACTTTTCAGCCCACATCTAGCCCTCTAACATGGAACTGGTAAAGGCACTAGAGGATATTTTTTTCCACCATCCCGAAGTTCAGATCACTGTTTTTCTAAACAGGGCACTGTTCAAAGAGTAGTTCTTTGGATATAYAAAACATAACCATTTCTAGTAACCTCACAACCACTCTTACAGGGAAAGTCATGTTGTGTGGAAGTCAATACTGCCCATGTGCTATGTGTATTTCAGTGTGTCTACAAAACAAGGTTCCCCCAGGAACCAAGAGAAGAAATCATGGATTTGTTCATCCCAAATAATTTCTCCCTTTGCTCTGCTCTGGACAATTTAAAATTGTGAAAATTATGAACAGAGAAGTGGAGAATAGAATCAATTATGTATATGTGCATGCTGACTGTGCAATTGGATGAACAATTAATTCCAGCTATTCCTTTCATAGCACCTACACCTGGCTACTTCAAAACCTGGTTGTGAAAATATAGACCCCTGCACATGTGGCAATAGTGAGATGTCTAAACTGCTTCACAAATAGCCATGTAACCTTCAGAGTACCGATGCTCCCAGAGAAATTTGCCTGTATGCCAAAAAGAAACTCAAAAATAATCTAATAAGCCTGACAATTCAGGGGGAGGGAAGGAATAGATGTTATCCCYGGATTAAATGCCTTTTGTTCTCTATTTGTAGATTCTAGTCCAGGCAGAATTAATTTTATTCCAGTGAGAGGAAAAGGCTAGGAAATATATTATCTTCCTTAAAATGTTTTTTGGCCAGAAAATGCTTCTAATTTATATGATGCATTATTCCATTGATGTTATAAGACTATATACTTAATTATACAAATTGCAAGTATGCATGGATCATACACAGTTTTTCAAACTATGAAAGACTTCTTGACTTCTTGTTTTTCTCTGTTSATTTCCTTTACTGACAGGGAAGATCTTACCTTTCAACTAGCTCTTTTAACAGCACTTTGCTGATCTATAGGTAGTGYATAAACTCTTTTCTCTCTTTGAAAATGTTTTCTTCACTCTGTTTCACATTCAAGCTGTATTTCAATGTGCCACTTTAATCCTTTTTATCTTTCTGATRACTTAAAATATTGGTCATTACTTGTTCATTCTGGTCACATTTCACTGTTCTTCACGGAAATCTCAATAGAGAAAGAATGCTTTAGGCAAAATGAACTCTGAACTTTTGTGTCATCAAAATCCTGAAGTGAGGATATTGAATACAGCCTGCACAGCTTAACCTAAAATCATAAGAAACACATTCATATGAAAAAGATTGCATAGGTTCAAAATGATTTTTTTCATAATAAAAAGGACAGAAACTTTTCTCAACGTTATTTCTTACAACCCTGGTACTTAAGAAATCTAATTATTTATATGTATAYATATAAAAACCCACACATATTTGGAAACACTTAGATCGAACCTGAGAAAGGCAATGTGGTGGAGATAACAATAAAAAGTTCCCACTCCCTCCTATACAAACTATTCTGCTTTATATTAYCCATAAACTATTCAATGATTTGGCTTTCTACAATTAGAAAGCTATGACATTGTCTTCATGTGCCACATTTGAATACGTACAGGTCATGATGACACCGTAAAAGTTAATGTGCATACTCATTTTTAAATACCATTACTACTCCAAGGAAGTAGTGCCTATCATAAAATTGTGTTTAAATTAAAAAGTGATATTAACGTGAGTTAAAGTGTCCTTTTCTCTTTCTTTCTACTAATATTTCATCCCTCAGGGATCATCAGAAAACTACCTTGTTTTGAAAAAAATATAGTCACTTCTGACATAGATATTTTTCCTCATTCTTTTCACATATATCCCCATGTCATTATTATATTAAATCACCTTTTCTGTGTAGAGGATTTTGTATTTTCTGCTTCACCTTCTGCATTAGCTATCAAAGCAGCTGCTCCCTTCTGSTACAGTCCAATTTCTCACAGCTTAATTCTCAAATTACTACCTTAAAATTCCTAAAACGCAGCTTCACCATGGATTAGACACTTTTGCCACTCTTAAAAGCACTACTTATTAATGTTAATCATACTAGACTGGTAGGTTTTCTTAACTAGTATAAGAGCTTAAGTTTTTAATCTGAGCCTTTTTTTTTCCCTCACACAAATTTCCAGAAAAATTGCTAGGATTAAAATACCATAAAGATTTCTTTTTGACTCATGCCAGCCTGTAGCCCATATAGCTTAGATGAGCATCTTTTATCCCATTTGAAGGATATATGTGCAGACTGACATAAAGCATGATCTGTAATACATGTGTGACCACTCCACCAGGACATTTGCACATTTGCATGCTGTGCCTGATAACTAAATAAATAAAMTGGAAGAATAGGGTTATAGGCAACTAGTTCTTCTGTTCTTCTTCACCTGAGATCTAGGTCTCCACGCTCTAGGCAACCCCAAAAGCTGGTGAAAGCTGCATCCCCATTTGGAGTAGGAGAAGACACCCTGCAGTGTGAGCTAGGCAAGCCTACTTTAGTGCACGGAATTACCTGGAGGAAGGGAATCAGCCAAATGAACTCTTCATCCCCAATGCTCTCCATGTTCCCACCYGCATCCACACAGCTGTGTCTGGAAGAGATAAATATGACCTCTTCTCTGGTAACATGTCAACCAGTTTAAATAGCAGCAATTTTGAAGTTTGAGGAAAATTCAATTTGCAACACGGATTTTAGGAGCAACTTCAAATGCATTATAGGAAATATTTCTGATTCCTCATGGGAATTAAAGATAGCGTTTTCCCCAAACTATGTAACAGTTGGTCTCCTTAAAAAAAGTATGTTTCAGTTCTTGCAATTTTGCTCATACCACTTTGTTCCAAAATCTCCTTTCTAAGAATCTTCAGCAAGGAAGACAAGGCTAGATGAATCACTCTGAAACCTTCTGCCCTTCATCCCTTTTTCAGCTTAATTTGAGTAATGAGAATAACACAAAGAGTACTACAGGCTCACTGCTTGCTGTTTTCTCCCTAGAAATGGTCAAAAAATGGGATGTCTGTTTTAATTTCCCAGATTAGCCAGCAGCCTTTGATACTCTTGGTCCAGAGTAGTGATAAGCAGCAYAGCTTTTATGCTATCACTCACTTGAGTGATTTTGTTCTTTCCTCTCCAAATGTCAACTCTGGTTCCCACTGAACTCCACTGCAAAACTGCTTTAGGCTTCAGCTAGAACAGGTTTGGGCCCCAGGAGATCAAAGAAAGTGATTTTGATCAATTGCTCATATGCCCAAAGAACACTTTCACACAGGTTCTGCCAGGCTCTATTTTAGCGCCCCTCCTCTATGTGATGCTGCGAGAGATAATAACACAATTTGGGCTGTTGTGCTATCAAGATGCAGATGACACACAGCTCTATGCCTCATTTTCATCAAACCCAGATGGTGCAGCATCTTTGCTTTGCCTGTGCCTGGCAGAGATTAATACTTAGATAAGGGCAAGCCGACAGAAGCTTAATTTGGACAAGATGGAGGAGGTGTTATTGTGGTAAGGGAAAATAGGGTCGATCTTGATTCTTTTCCATTTTCCCTTTTTTTGGAGGGGATGGCAGAGCGCTTGAGGGGGAAAATGGCTGACCTGGAGTTAGTTTGGATTCCTATTGCYATTTGAAACTGCAGGTAGCTTTGAGGGTCCAAGACACCATTTCGTATCAGCTTTGGTTAGACATTTATCACACCTCTTCTTGGCTTCGGACATTGCCACCTCCACTCCATGCCTTTGTAAATTCTAGACTTAATTATTGTGATGTGCTCTATGTGGGGCTACASATGAGGACCAACTGGAAACAATAGTGCATGTTGAAACCAGCTGCTTGCTTGATGGCAACGTGAACCACTGAGCAGGCATTAGATAGCTTCTCTGACAAAAATTYGGCCTCCCTCCCCATTGAAGGGATGGCTCCCTCTCTATTGAATTTGGCTTCTGTGGTGAATTAAAGTGTTAAATGACCTGGGTCCTATCTTCTTGAGAAAGCATCTCCTGCCAAATGAACTCTCAAAGCAATTTCTGACAATACAATGCTAGAGCTCTAGAATTAAACAAATAGGAGGCAGTAGCAATGCTTTTAAAACAAACAGCTCTCAGCTTCAAAATTGGCATCCCCAACTACTCCAACCGAGCCCAAATGTGCTAAGYTTGGCACAGTAAATGACCCTTCACTTTTCCCTAGCCTTGGATTATAACCATACTTATCATAAAGGACTGGTTTGGGAATCTCACAGTAATTGCCTCTGCATTCATGAGCTTTTTAACATCATCATTAATATTGCACTAGAGTTATGGGCTCTCCATGAAATTTCGCTGAGCTKACACTAAAACCAGATCTGAACAACCTTGAACTTTGGATTCTTGTTTTACAGATTCCATCTGTGACCCATTGCTCCTCAGAATGCGTGGTTCAAATAAGTAATCACAGAATTCAACAGTTTTCTGACCTATCTCTTGGGTCAGCAAAAATGGTTTGGAAAACTCAAGAGATTAGCCATATTTATGTMATTTCAGCACTTTCTTTTCTAGTTCTGGCTAAAACCAGGAACTGCAAGAAGAAATTCTTAAGCATTAACAAAACTCTCTTTAAATCCAAAGGACTTTTTGTTTGGTCCTAAGATGGGAAAAGCCTGTCACTTCTTATTGCAGCCAAATCATCTGTTACAGGAGAAAATGTAAGTACAATACCACAGTCAGAAGTTGTACCACTACATATTTAATACTGAATACTGAGATGTCTTTTCTGAGGCAAGTTTTGCCTCTGTATCCAAATTTTTATCTGTATCCATATCAGATATTCTCCATTAATAGTGAAACTACCAAAAAAGAGACTTAGCTACATCTTCATGAGACTAACACTAGCATAATTTGTTTTTATAGTAATAGCCCAAGAATTGAATTTCGTCCTTGACTGCTCCATCTGACCAATTCAGACCCTGGTATCTGAATATGATATTTCCATCTCCAGTATTCTGAGTAAATGGGTTTTAAATGCAASTTAAAATTCTTGGAAGTGAAAATATTTTGTTATCTCCCACATAGACTACAGACACTAATAATTTAAAATCATAAAAATATGCAGGTGCTTGTATGAAAAAGGAGACATTTTGATTCCTTGGTCTCTACTTTGCTTAATTGGATTTTCCTGAGCATTTTAAATCGGCTGAGACTTTTGATCTACTGAACATCCGTCGTCACTTCCAAGAGCTTTCACAACAGTACAGACCTGAATATTTCTCTGACAGACATATTTTGAATGTAGTAACAGTTCCTTACTAAGATATTTTCATCAAAAATGTAAAACCTTATAAAAAATTCAAATGTTTTGGTTCAGTTGAGGCCCTCAGCTAGAATAATGTCATCTCATGTCTATATTGTGTGGTGTTGTTTTCAGTTGGGGGCTTTTAATGCTAGAGTGATAGTGATTTCAAAGGTTCTAGCTCCTTTTTAGAAGATAACTACATTATTCTTGATTTTGATCTGTCACCACCTTGACACATTATGATATTCCAGGTTTCTTGTTTTGAGTAAATGTAATTTTTTTTCTCATTGCAGCTTGATAAAACAGAAATCCTTTTTGAACAATAAAGCATAAGTAATGTATTTCTATTTTTATATGTTTTCTTGGATATGATTGCAATTTATGAGAAAAAAACACTATAATTATGAATGCAAATGATTTCACAGYTACTGAAACAGATTTTGTTTATATATGTTAAACTATGCTGAGAAAGAGCCGGCTTTGATCTGGGAAACTCATTAATGTCTTTGCAAAATAGCAGTCAGAACACGGTCTGCAGCAACCATAGTGACCATGGTTGATCAGGATGTGACTCAAACAACGCCACCTTTGAAACTGAGACACCTTCTTTCATCAGCACAAAGAGGTGGATCACAGGGAAGCTATTAAGACATTTTAAATGAAATTGTTTTTAAAAGTATGCTTCTACTAACATTGTAAACTATTAAAGCAACAGAACAATGGTTCTCAACAAGGAAAGGCAGAAGTTGCTGTGAAGAGTGATTGAATATATACATATGTATGTATACACTGTGCTAAATTAATGAACAAGCATGAGCATTTGGCCCTTACAGTCTGCACTGCATTCTTCTTTGCATTGTTTTGGACACTTCCCATTACATCTCTTCAAGGCAAAATGTGGATTCATCCTGGGGCTAGCTTCCACCAAGGACTGACCCCAAGAGGCTGTATGGATGAGACTGTATCATGTTTAGCTTTCTCCATCCATCACTATCATTATTCCTCAAAGACTGCATACCCTAACATGCACCCCCAGTTATTCAGTGTACATTCCATAGCCTGTGTACAGATACCTTTTGTATCACACATTAAAATCCCACTCCTGAGGCTAGTTTGCTTACTAGCCATCTGGCCTAAGTGGTCCAGCCCTGACGACAAGTATTGCTAATGCCACCTTAACCAACACCTGAGGAGCAAGGTGGAATTGACTTGGTTCTCAGAGACAACAGCCCTTTCAATATACAGAAAAAATAACCCCACAATAGATAGACCAGCCTGATATCCCCAAAGATGAGCCAAAATATTGCTTCATCTGAAAGCCATACAGGGCACACAAATTCCATGGCATGATGGGCCAGATGAGCTCAGGATCAAGGACAGGAAGATAGGAGTTGTGAAAGGAGAAGCAGCTTCTCCTCTGCCTTCAGGATTTCCCCAGGATTTCACRCTTCTGCTGGATCACAGCACTTTCGTCCAGTTGGTCATCAACTATGTGGCAGATGCATGCGTAGCCTTCTTGCAGCAAATGCTGGACGACTCCTTGAGGTGGACAGGCAGTAGAACGGCCCAGTAGTATGGGATGCTGCTGCTCTACCTCTTTCTAAGGTACATTCCTCCCTCCACTAAGGCATTTGAAATCATAACAGATATTTGACCCAATGCCCATCAGGATGTTGTCATTAAGCTGTGATGCCCTCCTAGTGCAGCTTTCTGCTGCTCAYTGCCCTGCCCTGTTGGGCTTTTCCCTCACCCCTCCTTCCCGTGGCCTTGTCAGATATGCTGCCCAAGCAGGCATGATCCCAAGGGCACTGCTGTCCCCAGCTTTTCCYCAGGCAGACCTCCCAGGACGCACGTGATCAGCAAAAGAAGGAGCAAAAACCGAGACAACCACCTACTATTGCTGAAAACTTTGATTTTGAGAACATGGAGCAGGTTTTGTGAAGCTGTACTAGCTGACCATGCAGCTATCAAAACTATGTCTATTGTCACAGACCTGGGCTCTGAAAGAGGTCAGGGTCTGTGCTCTGGCCCGATGCCAGCTAACACAGAAGCATTTGCATCCATGTAGTTATGTTTTCTCACTCACAAACACTAAACAGGACAGCTGTATCCCCAGTTTCCCTGGGAATGATTCCTGGACCATACTGAGCCTTACTTGGGCATTGYGTGCAGCAGCACTGGCTAGTACTGGCCAAAAAAATGCAGAAATCCTGTTGGAAATTATCAGGAGCTGTGCTCAGATCCATGCCACACCCTGATTAATTTAACAGCGTAAACACAGCCTGCTTAGTACACTGAAATATGAAATGCTTTTGAAATGCTTCAAGTAGGCATTGAAATGATTGTAAGCTGCAGAGCAGCAGCCTTTGCTTGCTTCATCCTTCAGGAAATAAAGAAACTTTTCWTTGGACTCAAAATAAGTTGACAGCTGAATGAAATTATCCTAATCTGTTTTAATATACATTCAGCTGCACATTATGAATACTGAATTTTCTATAGAGCACACGCAAGGAGCAGAGTGCCTCAAGAAAGCAGGCTTATTTTAATGAGCATTTCTCAGGTAAATCCGGTGATTAATTGCTAAGGAATTGTTTCTTCCCAGCGCTTCGCACACCCCATTCCCGGGAGCTGCCGCCGGCTGGCAGCGCTCTCGCTCTGGGGCAGTGGGTCACTAGGTTAATACCTCGGCTAAGGGACCTGGGCGCGCTTCGCTTGGCAACAAAGCAGCATGTGGACAGCACGCAGGAGCAGCCCAGAATAGCGAGCTTAACCTCCCCAGTAGCCGAGGGAAGCCTCATTCCTGAATATCCCCAGGCTCCTTTAAATCCCAGCCCCGGTGCCCGGGCTGGGTGTTTAGCATATACGTGCAATCTTGTCATCGTGACTGGAGATGTTAAAATTCTAAGCTAAATGTTTATCTTTGAAAGCAGAAAGCGTGTAAAATGCTCACATTTCACATGCAGAGGTGTCAGCCTTTGGAAAGACAAGCATCAGAGCTCTCTGGTCTTCTTCAGCCATAAAAAAGGATAATATTTAAAAGCAAAAACAGTTTGTCAGCACTGTCTCATCACGAACTTTATATTCTTTTTCTCCAAGTACCATGTTTACATAATTAAGAACCAGTCATGCATTTTTTTTAATTTCTGTTCACCTTAAACTTCTTGAAAGCAAAGTGCCTGTGTGTCTATGCTTTATTTGAATAGAGAGTTAGAGAGATTCTCAATGTATTAATGAATGCAAATTGTACTATTCATATTGATTGCATCATATATGTATGCCATGAAGTTATCTTGTGAGATAAAATTCAAGGCAGTAAATATGAAAGCAAGCATTTATAATAATTCTAGCAAGTTTCATCATTTTCAAAAATGCTATTTTAATAACATTCAGTGAGTGATACTGCGCATGTCAAAAAAATCAATTTCATTAATTTTCTAACATTCCATCCAGATACTGTATCACAAAGGTCTGGCAGCCCTTTTCTAATTATGGGTAATTGGGTGAAAGAACATTTGAATTTATATTAGCACGTGAACTTTCTGCATGAAGGATACAGAGCTTTCCAGCAAGATGCTCAGTGCTTTACCAAAGATCTGGAAAAAAAAAAAAAAAATCAGGGGTTTAGAGCAGCTGAAGTTACTCAGTGTTTTATAAGATTGCTCAGTATCTTGCAGGATTAATTTGAAGTGAGGTTCTTGGYCATTGGTCACAGCATGGTATTTTCTGCCTAGCTGAAATCATCTTCATTTTAGTCAATAAAAACCAAGCACCTTTTGGATTCACTACATGCAGTTACTAAGCCATTAAAGTGGGCTTTGACCTTTTTCAAGTCTATATGTGGTACTTTTTTGGGGGGGGGGGAGGTGGGTTGTTTATTACTCATTAAGCTCTTTGTGATGGAAGAATTTGCCCCAAAGGAGGAGAAAATAATTTAAACTTTTATGTTCTGATAGGGCATGACGAACAAGCCAAGAAGGAAATCTCAAAAAAAAACACAACATATAAATGTCAGGGAGATTCCATGCAAACACAAATCTCACTGAAATAAACCAATGACTGTTTCTAATAAGAATCTGAAATAATCTTAAAGAGCAGTGATATACGTACGGTTGTAACACAAGGATGAAAAAGGAGACATTATCATGTTTATGAATCCTGCAATGGTGACAAAGAAGCTTCAACACAGGAAAGTCAACGGAGCAGTAGAGAAGGAAAAAGCAATGTCTCYGGGCACATTTAGAAAAACATTGAATTTAATTTTTTTTTCACAGCAAACAAGATGTTCTCTGGCAAATGATACCAATCCTTTGTCAAGGCTGTCCAGATGGCCTTTGCGAATAAAATACTGCACACAGCAGTGACATACTTGTTGGACAGATAACTTACAGACTTGGAAACAGCCTGTTGGAGAGGTTTTTTTCATTAAACTAATAATGTTTCTGGTTATTTGGTTACAGGAAGCCAAGGGGCTGGTGACAATTTCATGACAGGGAAAGTTTTAGCTGCTATGACAACCTGGGCAACTGAGATTCTCCCCACAAAAACCTATCTGAAATACATAAAAACATGAACCCACAGTGAAAACCAAGGCTCTAAGAAATGTAAGAACATACCAGGGAGATTACAAGAAAGATGGCAAATTATTATRTTATTCTTTTCAAGAAATAAGATTGAGAAAATTAAAAGTATTTAAAACTACTTTGGTTATTTATTGGAAGATTATTTGAGTCAACCTTCAATAAAACAAGAGTTCTTTACTTAATTTTATTATTAACTGGATGGTCCCAACACTAGTTAAATTGACACAGAAATGACAGCAAGGAAAAAACAGACAAACCCAACGAATTTCCAAGATAAGTAAGACCCTTTAAACCATGATTTCCTACTCRGTCAATGCTTGCTCAGGCTCATTTTTATTTTCTTTTTCTCTTTCATATTACATGCCGGGAAGTTTGTCACACCAATTGTCTGTCACCCCCACTGTGTTTCTATGACCTCCATCCTTTGCACACCATAAATTCAATTTTAAAAATATTCTCACCCATATTCCATAGCTAAAATGTCCTTCTGTTTTAACGGGATTTTCTTGATAGAATAACAGAACAAAATATGACTGTTTCTTTTTTTTTTCCAAAGGACTTTTATGAGAGGCAATATTTCAGAGCAATTTTTCTATAGGCACAGCAATAAAGGGAAAATAGTGACAAAAAACACCACTCTGAAAATGAATCCGTTAGATCAGATCAGTTATATATCTTGTTCTCCATGTTCAAGACCCAATATGAAACAGAGTCCAGTGAAGCGGAGCCTGAGTGCTCCTTCCAGGCCTAAGTCTGTATTGTTAAGGTACAAGACTAACAATTAGAAGCATATAAATTTATTATAATTATATTATATTATATTATATTATATTATATTATATTATATTATATTATATTATATTATATTATATTATATTATATTATATTATATTATATTATATTAATTTGAGCAATATTCTTGCCAACATATGTAATCTCCTGAATAAAGATCTGTGTGTTAGGGATTGCTTCCATCCTCTCCAGTGGAACCAAGCAGCTGGAGGTAATCCATAGCCTAAGAATTAATCCCTCTGAATACTATTCCTTGAATTTCTAGTTAATCCAGTATAGTCTACAAGTGGGTCCTCCATTCGGTTTATAACATCAAAGTATGCCAATGTAAATGTTCTCTGGTTAATAAATAACCCAAACAAGCATTTAGCTGAAAAGCCGTTTAACTTCAGCTGTAATAAGTGACAAAGAAAATTACAATAGAGAATATCTGCTGAAGAAGATGAGGGATGGCTGAGAAAAGAGAGCTGCTCTGTGATGGAGCAGCAGTGCAACTGCTTGTTTAAGGTGATTGCTGCACAGGGGCTATTAGGGGTGCCTGCCAAGCCCGCAGCATCGTCGTGACAGTTTCCATATCCCTAATGACATCGCACCCTTCCTAGTATTATTCTATCAGAAGTAACATATATGAAGTGGCCCATATAATTTTCAATAAYATTCTAAAATTATATGGGCCTCTACAGATAGATAGATTAGATGAGCAGGACACTAATTTTCCAACCAAAAGTAGAACTAGGCAAGAAATAGAAGGGTGTATCTAGCACTATTTTCACCTATTTCTTAATGATTATAGACCTTCAGTCTAGCAAGGACCTTCTCTGAAAGGAACTGTTATTTTAACTTTTTGCTGCATTATTGCTGTGTAAAAACAGGCACCAATATATCCGTTATGCAACCGCAGSGGAAAAAATGAAGTTGATAAAACAAGTTCGTAATCTAAAAAACAATTATCATTTTGAGACTCTTTTTCTCCTTTTGAAGTCAAGGGGTGTTTGTTGTAGCCATCAATTGAAATATAATCAGATTCTTAGTCCATATGGATGGATTTGCTATCTATTATTTGCTCCATGACAGGTATTTCAGAACCCTTTGTGTTAATTGGGCTTTTTTGAAGTACACTCCCATAAATCCACATTTATGCTGTGTATGTCCCCCACATCCTATTCAGAATAAATAACATCAACAACAGAAAAAAAAAAAGCAGTTAACATTGAGAATATGTAAGCATTACTGTAGAAAAGAAAGGCAGGAGAAAGATTTAGAAGAATGTGGTATTGACCATACTCAGATTATAGCAGCTGAAGCAGTACCAGCAAACAAGAACTAGACCTAGGAAAGACCTGACTAGCTTGTTGTCAAAATGGAAGTAAAGTGATATGTGTATGATTTGCCTTTGACACAGATGAAAACATTTGACTTTTGATAATCAGATCATCAACTAATAAAGCCTCAGGCTGTTCTAATTTGTTAGGGAGGAATGTGTTTAGACAGGATGATGAACATGTTTTGATAAGGCATTTATGAGACAGCACAGTTGTGATTCCAAGGATTTTGGTAAGATGTGTGTAAAGTCCCTACAACCCTAACAGTGTAATTAATGTGGAGATGATGTAAATGCAAATGAATCTGATCACTAACCAATATAATATGGGATCTAAATGTGTTTTGCAATATATGGCCATATGTACATTTAAATAATGTATAAATTAGCTGGCTTGTTTAAAACAAAAAAAAAGAAAGAAAGAAAGAAAGAAAACATTTAAAAAAACATATTTGTAATGGTTCTTTGGAAAAGGCAAAGACGCAGAGAGACAAGAGGAAGGATCTTTTAGGTGCATGTGGCCGTGTGTAGAAAATAGGGGTAACATGAGAGGAGAGGGTGAAGAAGCATTGGGTGTGAGAGACAGAGTAGGAGGATAAAAGATGGAGGAGATAAAAGGGTAGCGAGAGAAGAGAGAGAGACAAGGGAAAATGTATGTCTGATCTTTAAGATAAGGGGAAATAGCTGCAGCTCAGTACAGTAAGCAACAGGAAGCCCAATAGTGATTCACATGGCCAAAGCAACAGGAGAGAAGACGACACGGAAGCCTAATTTTGGAGAGATTATTGGGAAAGATAAACAAAAGAATACATTAAGGAAAAGGTTAAAAATAACACTTATATATGACCTACATATGGCTATATGTGAAAATATTAGCTGTTGTATAGCAAATGTTTTTCTATTTCTCCAGCAAATACTGTTCGGAAGTCTCAATTTTCAGGAATTCAGTATTATGGATGGGTTTAATTTGTTGTGTTTCTTCCTTAAAATAATGCCAAATAAAGGTGTCTCCAGCCATGGATTAATCATTTGCCAAACTTAATTTTTAATTACATACGTTACTGTACTATGTGAGAGTGTAAAGGAATAAACATCAAAGTTGCTCTGTTCAGCTATTGTTAAAATGGGAAAAATGTTTTTCCTTGGGAATTTTAAGTTTTATGTTACCTGATTTAGCCCACGGCAAATATTTTTTATGCCTGAATTACAAACTTCTTGAGAAACAGGTTTATAATAGAAGTACAGACAGTCTTCAAAAAAGCTTTATAAGCACCAAGTCAAATTATGAAGCAAAGATGGGCCTGAACCCAAACCCCAGAGCTAGCCACTCCATTAACTTTTACATACACTGGATCCAGACTCAGTCTTTGTAACACTAACTCATCCTTGCCATAAAATCACATTACTGATGTGCAAATGGAGAGCTAAGGAAATGTGTAAGCAGT
Source organism: Nothoprocta perdicaria (assembly GCF_003342845.1). Classification (NCBI taxonomy): domain Eukaryota; kingdom Metazoa; phylum Chordata; class Aves; order Tinamiformes; family Tinamidae; genus Nothoprocta; species Nothoprocta perdicaria. Next base: position 1,698,186 of record NW_020455832.1, read on the forward strand.
TGCAGGATCAGGACCCAAAATACCGTGACTAAAATGTGAGAAGTGGATTATAAAAAAAAAGACTTCTGAATGTTTCATTTGATGCCGGTTTATATTCAAGATGATTAAAGATTAAACATTTTCAGATAAATAYATGTAAACCAAGGCTAGAATGTCTTCACTCATAATTTCAGTGCAATTCATACATGGACAGAAAAGTGAACCGCTGAGAAAATGATGGGTAGAAAAGTAGACTAATAGCATTTGCATTACAATAGGAAAGGACATTAATATAGCAGACTCTGCTATACTTTCTAGGCCTTAGGGAAAAAAAAAAAAAAAAGCCCTACATAAAAAAAAATCTCAGTGTCAAACCAAAATGTCCATAGAGTGCTGAGGAAAGGCAGAAATCCCACTTCACGGGCTACATTAGCCACAACAGAGGCTATTTCTGCTGAACTGTCTTTGCAGCCTCATGTCCTGTGTAAGAGAAGGATGCAATGAGCTTTTAGAGCTGAGCATGTTGAAATAAACCTTGGTACATGGATTAGTGGTTACAAGGTGGGTTGAGCTGATAAAAGCAACCTTCGTCATTAGACTTTTTTATGATATTATATTTATGATATTATATTTATATCATTTATGATATTATACCATCTTCATTTTATTTAAATGTTCTGGATTTAAGTACTTAGCTTTTCCTTCAGAGATTTCAAAACTTTTAAAATACATTATCCAATAATATATTGTGCCTAGATCTATAGAAAATAGCTTTCTAATCTGATAGGAAAACAAATGAGGGGAAAAAAAACTTTTTTTTTTTTGTTTGGAGCATGCAACTAGGAAGGGGTATATTATTCCTTCAGATTGAGAGAGCCTATCTGATAGGACAATGTTAATCCCCAAACGAGACAGCCATCATGCTCATGTGATAATGTAATGTTTTAATACACATACTCTCCGAGTACTTGCTTAATAGTTAACACTTACAAAGTTAAGCTTTGCTTCTGAGACTGATTTTTTAAAACAAACRTGTATATATGCACTTGGGCAAACCTTCCAGTAAGCCACCATCGGTAGGTAGTTTCTGAATTCAAAAATAGATTTATTTCATTTAAATAGCGGTATTGTCCCTCAATGTGCCTCAGGCTGGAATGTGCTTTGGGACAGTACCAATTTATCTCAAGGACTGTCCAGCCACATAGGAGTTTTAATAACCAGAGAGCCCAGTTACTTCTCCCCTTCCCCCTTGTTCTGGGAATTTCCCTGAAAGAAAAATAAGAAGGGGGGGGTCTTAATGTGCTACCCATAAAATATACATCCCAATCAATCAAGAAAATGCATCAGTATTGTATATGATGATCCGGAGACTGCCTAAAGACAGGGAAATGAGAGCGAACCCAATAACTCAGCCTGCCTAGCCCCAGCCTGGCCGCCGGCGAGCCGGGGATCGCGGCCTGCCTGCGCACACTGGCGTGGGCAGGGGCTCACGCCAAGGGAAGCAGCCAATGGAGCCCACAGAGAATGTAAGAGGATCAAGCTGTGCTTTAGTGCATGATATTACAGACCTGCAATCATGGGAGAGAATGGGAACGTCTGGCAAAAAGAAAAAACTCCGGGAGTGGGAAGGAGAGAGTGTGCAGCATGAAACCAGCAGACACATTTCCTAGGGACTTAGTCTCCAGACTTCAGCTGACCTTAGAGTCGGAGCTTCAAAAGAGCAGAGAGGGTAAGGGTGAGTACAAGGCTGAGGCTGAGGAGCATGAGGTGCCCAAGCTGTCTATGATTTCTGAACACAGATGTAACACATTTGTAGTTAATCTGTGCAGCTACAGGCTTACAATTATAGTTGAAAATTATTTCAAACATAGTTGCATCTTGCAGCAGCCAGGGATGTATTGCTCCGGTGCTCCAGGAAAGCGACCCTGCCCCTTAGCAAAGCCCAGCTATTTTCCCTCTGATCCCTCAGAAAGGCTCCTTGTGGAGCGGGTCTAAACTCTGCTGTGAGGCAAGAGCCTGCCGTCCCCTTGGCTGCAGGTCATTTTCCTGGAGCAAACCCATCCTTGGGGGCCACTTAATGCCACGTTTCSACTTCCAGCCTTCAGAGCTCTTCCTCTAATCCCTACCCCATGGAGTAGGTGAGCAGCAGCTCCCCTGGGTGCAGAAGGAGCTCGAAGTGCACATGGGTAGTAACCCCTGGAGAAGGGGCAGRAGGCGAGGGAGGCACCGGGCCTTGCTGGTGAGCGCCACACCGCCCATGGGAGCAGAGGTCTTCAAAGACCAGGGTGTCCCCCTTGTCTCGGGCAGCGTGGGGCTTGCTCAGGAGGAGAGGCACACTCCTTCAAGGGGACTCCAGGCTGAACAGGGGAGCAGAAATGGACAGGGCTGCCCCTCCAAAGGCCGTGAGGGAGACGGGCAGACTGAGGGGATAAAAGAATGCAGAGAGATAGGGAAGGATGGGAAGGGTGGGCCCAAGGAGGGTGGCAATTGGGYTGGTGACACAGGGTGCAGGAGGCTCCCCCAGGGGTGCAGAGTCGCGAGGAGTCACCGCACTCCGTCCCCCAGCGGGGCCGGCAGAGGACGGTGCTGTCCCACGGGGAGCAACACGCATGGGGACGCGCGCCCTTGCTGGGGGACAAGTGGGGAGCAGAGGGAAACGAGCGGAGCCGGGGGCGCCTGGAGGAGCGAGGGGGTGTCCGGAGGGGCCGGGCGGGTCCCGGCGGTGCCGGGCGGGCGCGCAGGACCCGCGGCTGCGGGCGCAGGTGGAGCCGCTCGGCCCGGCTCTGCCCGCGGCCAGGCCGGGGGCGCGCGGCCCTCGCCCCCCGCGCCCGCGCAGCCCCGCGAGCCGCGGCTGCGCTGCGGGGCTGGGCGCGCTGCGTTTGTTTGTTGCTACTTCGGCGCTGGCGATGTCTTGGGGGGCTGAGAAGGAGGAGGAGGAGGGCGGGGAGGGGGAGGGGACTGGGGCTTGGGAGACGGCGGCTCCTCTGCCTCTCTTATTGCCGCTGAGTTGCGCTCCTCTTCCTCAGGCTGCGAGCAGAAGCCGCCCAGGCGCTTCCCCCTCCGCGGCCGGCCCGGAGTCCCGGGCTCGCTCTCGCCGGGGCAGGTGAGTGCGGCCACCGGGCGCCGCCGCGGGCTGCCGGTACCGGGCTGGGCAGCGACGGCCCCGCGGGCGGGCGGGCCGAGCCGAACCGAGCCGAGCCGAACCGCCGAGGAGCGCGGGGCGGGCGGGCAGGGATGCACTTCRCCAAACTCCCGCGCCCGGCTCGTCCGCGCTCACCGCCGCTCTCTCTTCCCTGTCTCCTCTCTGCAGAGCAGCCGAGCCCCGGACCCCTCCCTGACAGAGCGC